>NC_067493.1:53431843-53733093 GCF_947179515.1 Apodemus sylvaticus | reverse complement strand
CCTCCCAAGTGGGGAGTTGTTAAAGAAGACAAGACAAGAGTCAGTTAGCAGAATTCAGCTCACAGTAAGGCCTCTTGGTCAGAGCACAGTATATTCCTGCCATATACGAGACTTTGGGTTACATCCCCAGAGACCCCTTAAAGAAAAAGAAAAATGACCTTCACCCGGGCATGGAGTTGGTTGCACACCTTTAATCCCAGCACTCAGGAGGCAGAAGCAGGAGGATCTCAGTGAGTTCGAGGCCAGCCTGGACTACAGAGTGAATTCTAGGACAGCCAGGGCTACACAGAGAGACAGCATCTCAATAATACATGTTTAAAAATAAAGAAAACAGGAACAAGGGATAGAGTTCTATGCCCATCTTCTTTGGAGAAAGGGTCTCTGTGTGGTCTACACTGCTCTCAACTTTGGATTCCCCTTGTTCCCAGTCCTACCACAGCTGGGCCACAATAATAACTCTTTTAAAAGAAGAAGGAGTGGGCTAGGGATGCGGCTCGGCCGATAAGAGTGTTTGTCTAGCATGCACAAAGCCCTGGATGGATCTCCAGCACCATGAACACCAGGGATGGTTGGTGCATGCCTGTAATATCAGAACAAGGGAGGTGGAGGCAGGAGGATCAGGAGTTCAAGGTCATCTTCAACCACATACCAAATTCAAGGAGACCCTGTCTTCAGGAGCAAAGAAAAAGAATATGTTCTCCAGGACTAGGCTGCCTGGGTTCTCTATTAACCCTGACTTATTCGGGCTATGTCATCTTGGGAAAGTTACTGTCTGTCTGCCTGTCTTTTTCTCCCCCCACCTCTCCAAATCTGGATTCATGGAGACAGAACAAAACAAACATGGTTCTTCCCTGACTTAAAGTCTTTAACAGAAGAGTTATAGTAAAGCAAGAGCACTTATCAAGCACCTACTGTGTGCAAGTTCAGTGCCTGTCACAGTCCCTGTGAGCCTGTTCTCAACTAAATCGGGATGCGTCCCCCTTCACTGTCTGGATGAAGAAGCCGAAATTGAACAAACCCAGGCAAGCCACCGCACTGGATTCCCAGAACCAACTAGACGTGAAGAGAGTTCCTGTAGGAGTTCATGTCTCCAAAGTTCTAGAACATGCAAACTAATCTATAGTGACAGAAAACGGATGAAGGGTTGCCTGGGAACAGGAGGGAAGGACACGGGCTGTCAGGGGCACGTGGGGTATTTTCAAGGAGATGGAAATGTTTTTCATCTGACAGAGAGCTACTCCGGAGGATGTACTTGTCAATGTTCATCGAACTGGACGTTCAGAATGGGTGTCTTTCCTTGCTTGTAAATTATACTTCAGTGAAGCTGAGGGTTTTTTTTTTTTCAAATGAGGAAGTATATCACTGTGATTTCAGATCCCTGCAATGCATTTTACACTATTTGAGAGTCTGATTTCAACCTCATTTGTGGGCAGAAACTGTATTAGATTCCCCTTCAGTGCTCAGCAAAAAAAATTTTTTAATATTTATTTCGCGCGCGCGCGTGTGTGTGTGTGTGTGTGTGTGTGTGTGTCTTAGTTAGGGTTTCTATTGTTGCAAAAACAAAAAAAACAAGTTGGGGAGGAAAGGCTCTCCCTGTGTAGACCAGGCTGGCCTCAAACTTACAAAGATCCAACTGCTTCTGCTTCCCCAGTGCTGGGATTAAAGGTGTGAGTCACCACTCCAGGCTCAGCAAAGATTTTATCCCGGTCCCTCCCACCCCCTTTTAGTGCTGGGGACAGACCCAGAGCCTACTAGGCAAGTCTTCCACCGCTGAGCCACACCCTCAGCCTCTGACCCTCAGCTCAGTTCTTAAACCTAAGTTGTTAAGATCTGGAAATAGCTTCTAGCCACCCTGGTTTTGCTGGATACCAAAGCCAGACGTCTGTTGGAGAAACCGACAATAAAGGACGAATGGACTGGCTGCCCCTTATTAGCTATACGGCTTTGGGTGCCGGTGCCACCCACCCCCCACGCCTCCAAACCAACATACACACTTCATTTCTGTCTCTCAAAAATGGAGATCGTCGCAGCCGAAATCTGGAGAGATGTTTTATGAGTCACGGAAACCCTGGAACAGGGCATATGGTACACTTCTGCAGAGCAGGAGCATTGCCAATTTGAAGCCAGCCTGGGCTACAGACTTCAGGCCTAGCCTAGGCTATATACCCACTGAAGTCCCATCTTAAAAACAAGCAAAAAAGGAGCCGGCCACATAAAACGCTTGGGAGCTGTAGGCATAGTAAGTGCTAGGTAATTGCCTGCCGCCCCTATTGTGATTGAGCTAGAAAGGGCACAGAGGGAGTGGGGGATCTCCCTGCCCAGCCTGAGGTGGGAGACAGGCCAAAGATGCTTTCCCAGAGAGGTGAGACTTTCAGAAGGGACTGGCCAGTTCAAGTGGTCTTGGGGGGTGGAAGGGAAATGGGAAGAGCTTGGAGCAAACGCTCGATAAATATTTACTCAATAAATAAAAGTAGACGATTCGAGGAGGCCCTAACCAGTAACCAGGGGGACAGAACAGGCCTGCTAGCTAGAGCGGACTGGGGGGTCCTCAGGAGGCACAGTCTGGGTGGCTGCACTATTGACACTTTTCGACCCCACCCTGTCCCCAGATAGTCTCGGGACCCCGCCCCCACCCCCAGACCCGCGTCTGGGAGCCTATAGAAGGGATGTTGCTGAGGGCTGGGGGCTAAGGGTCCTCGAGGGCCTTCGCCCCTAATGAGAATGGGCCGAGTCCCCACGAGGCGCCTCTCCCGTTGTCCGAGCCACAAAGGAGAGGGATCAATGCGAGGCGGGAGCGGCCGAGGGGCCTCCTCTTTGTGCGGCTGTCTAGGGCCTGTTTGCGCCGCCGTCTCCGCGCCCCCCATTGATCAGGCATGTGGAAAGATTCCGCCTCCCGGGCTCCCTTTGTGGCCGCGTTGCCAGGCTGCGGCCGACCGGCGTGACTGCGGCGCAGAGCGGGGCGCTCCCCCTGCAGTGGGCACGGGGCTTGCGACCGGGCGGGGTCCCCGGAGGGTGAGGGTGGCGATCTCGCCAGATTTAGTAAGCGAAAATCGAGGTGGCCCGATTAAATTCCTGCTTACAAGATAATAAAAGCCAAAAAAAAAAAAAAAAGTCCCCAAATATTGTACAGGGGAGGATGCTTGCACCACGTGTTGTTGGTCCGACATTCAAACTTCACTCAAGCATCTTGGATCTTATTTGGCATCCTAGGCGACAGGGAGTCCGGCAGTTGCCGTCATCCTGTGGGATTTTGTTTGTGAGCTTGCTTTTTGTTTTGGCCACTTCTGCACACACCCTCTGAACTCCACCCTCATCTCTCTCCCGCCCCCCAATCAGCCTGGCCACTCCGTGCCACCCTGGCTGGCCTGGTACCTGTAGTGGGGCCTGGATTGGCTTCAAATTCAACATCCTGTCTCAGCCTCCCACAAGCTAGGATTACAGGCCTGCGAATATTACCTAGCTAGACTAACCTGAATTCAAATTTTTACTATGCTGGGGATTGAAATCTAGTAAATTAGCGCTGAACCACACCCCTAGAAATGAACCACTGTGTAACACTTCCTTCTCTCTCCCTTTCTCCCTCCTTCCCACAAACCCCCATGAATTCCTGGTCCTCAGCCAGGCGTGGTGGTGCAAGCCTGTAATCCCAGCACCTGGGAGGCAGAGGCAGCAGATTTCTGAGTTCAAGGCCAGCCTGGTCTACAGAGTGAGTTCTAGGACAGCCAGGGCTACACAGAGAAACCCTGTCTCAAAAAACCAAAGGAGAAAAAAAAAGAATTCCTGGTCCTTATGTCTCCCATCTCCCAAGTTCTGTTTTTAAATGGGGAAAAAAAAATAGTTGTTGCTGTTTGAGATAGGATCTCACTATGTAGCCCAGGATAGCCTATGAGTTTCCATCACCCTGCCTCAGCTTCCCAAGTGCTAGAATTATAGAAAAATATAATAATAATAATAATAATAATAATAATTAGCAGCTATCATCATCATCATTGCTTTTATTGTTATTGAGACCAGGTCTCACTATGTAGCCCAGGTTGGACTTTAACCACAGAGATCCACCTGCCTCTGCCTCATGAGTGTGGGGATTAAAGGTGAATGCTACCACATTTGGCTAGATTGAAATTTTTTTTAAATTTAGCTTATTAAAATAATATAGTAACATATATATGTTAATGTGAGTATATTTTTTAAAAAAGAGTTATTCCTCATGTGTGTGTGTGTGTGTGTGTGAGTGCGCACGTTCTCACACAAACACTCTGAGACCTAGTACAAGTTCCCGGAGGCCTGAAGAATAAGTACATCAGATACCCCAGAGCTGGAGCTACAGGCAGCGTGAGGAGTCGTGTAGGTGCTGGGAACTGAATTTGGGTCCTCTAGAACAGCAGCAAGCGCTCTTCTCTGTAAAGCGCTCGTCTCTGTGGAGTCCGTCTCCTAGTCCCAAACTTGGATACATTTGCTGGCAAGTTTTTACCTACGGGGCTGCTAAGAGACAGCACCCACATCAGGATATAGAAGGTAACTGTTGGAACAGATGCTTCCCTTGGACTGACTGAAGCTCCCTTCCTAGGGAACAGTCACCAGCTTGACCTCTGTGCCAAAGTTCGCAGTAGCCGTTCTCAAACGTCATCTGAATGGAACTGTCCGGTGTGTACTGTGAGTCTAGCTAATTTTCCCCAACGCTACATCTGAGGCTTTATCCATGCAGAGGATTGGAGTCACCTTTGCCACTGCCTGTGTCACAGTTTGCTCTCGCACTCTCCAGGTGCGGGCTGAAGAGCCCCAGCTCTTTCCAGGGCGGCTGTCTTTTTGAGACAGGGTGTCACGATGTTTACCTAGGCTGGCTTCGAGCTCAGAGATATGCCTGCCTCTCTGCCTGCCGGATCAAAGGTGTGCGCTACAGCCCCTCAGCCCTCGGGTTTGGCTAGGGCTGCATCTGTGCTAGTCACCGCAAGGACTTCAATGTATTCCACGGAAGCAAAACGGCGCTTCAAAGACGTCAGATGCTGCTTTCATTTCTCCCCCTGCACATGACCTCTGCCTGAAACTAACAGATTTCTGTGAGTTCTGAGACTGCCTTCTTCTGTGGAGCCACAGTCATAAGCCCTACTGAAGATTAGAAGTTACTAGAACAAACAAGACGGGAGGGAGATACAATGTAAGGGCACTTGCCCAGTATGCACAGTCTTGGCTAGCGCAGATGTGGGGAGAAGACAGAACAGGGTGGCTCAGAGTGAACCCCGAGCAAGAGAGACCCTCTGCTCCTAGGTTTGTCCATTAACTGATGGCCCTAATGATCTCCTTAGGTGCCTAGAAAGAAAAACACACAGCAGGGAATGCTGCTGCTGTGACCCCAACACACTGGAGGCCCAGAAGCTGAAGAAGTCCATCCTAGACCACATGAGGCAGTGGTGATTTCTGGGCCAGCCTGGGCTACATAAGATCCTGTCTCAAATCAAGGACAATGAAAAAAACAAGCAAACAAACAAACAGAACAAGACTGGCCTGGTCCACATGGGGGTCACTATGAAGTTTTTATTATTGTTTTTATTATCCTCAATGTTATTTTACATTTGTTCATTTACTTATCATGCGGGACTTACACACCCACGTGCTGCGTGCTGTGGTGTGCGTGTGGCAGTCAGGGGAAAACAGGGAACCTGGTTCTTTCCTCTTACCACCGGGATCTAGGGAATCAAACTCAGGTTGTCGCACTTGGTGGCTAGAGCCATTGCTTGCTGAGCCATCTCGAAGGCCCTCATAACAGAGTCTTCATCCCAAACTGGTGGACTGGGCTCATTAGATGCCTGCTTTATCTCATCAAGCCTCTGAGGTAGATACTGTTGTCACATGCCCATTTCACAGATGGGCAAACAGAGGCAGGGGGAGGTCAAATCACTTGCTAAGAAGGCATGATAAAGGGCAAAGGTACCTCCCAAGGTGATCTCCTAAGGCAGATGCCAAAGGGAGGTGGCTCCTACTTACAGAACAGAACAGGTTATAAGGATGAGCTGTGAATATGTGAATATCCTCCTTCCCACCTCTGTCCCCTACTGGCACCAACCTCAAAGGTGAGGGGCTATTTGGAAGGTAGGTGGAGCTTATATAGACTTTGGGGGGGGCAGACTATAGGATAACAGGTAGGTGGGAAGACTGACTGGAGGGAGTAAGGAAGCAGGAGGCAGGAGGAGCCTACAGAAGCCAGGCCCTCCTCCAGTGGCAGCTGCTCAGAGTGGCTACCTGCTCCCTGAAGGGCACAGAAAAAACTGATGATCTCAGCGGATTAGCTCAGCAACCCCGATCCGATCCTGCATCCCAAAGCTGGGTCTGCACAATCCCGTTGCAAGCTGGCTTTCTTTAGCTACTTAGGGAGGGGACATGGGGGCACCACCTTCTTAGAGGGCCTCTGCGCCCAAGGCCCAGTCTGGAGCTCTGGGCTGAAAACAACCTGCCGACAAGACAATCCCTTCTGCTCGGGCAGGATGGGGCACCTTGAATTCTCCCCTTCAGCCAGGACAGTATGGGGCACCCTGGAGTCTCCCCCAGGCTGAAGACATGCCCCACCACAGAGTTCACTGGGTTTTCTCTTTCCACCACCTTTAGCTCTTTTCCGGCACAACTATTACACCATTGAGACAGAAACACCCTGTACAAGTCAGGGGCTTGATGCACCGGTTTCCCAGGGTGATCTTCTGTTTCTGGGATCAAAGTTTCCTGCCTCAGCTTCCTAGGCAGTTAGAACAACACAGGAGAGACTCTGGAATAAACGTTCTTTCTTTTTGAAAGAAAGTTTCAGTGTCTATAGCTGGAAGCTGGCCTTTAATTCCCAACAAATTTTAAATTTCTGATCCTCCTACCTCTCAAATACTAGGAACGCTGGGATGTGTCCCCAGGACCTCTGGGTTTATGAGGTGCTGGAGATTAAACTCAGGGCTTGTACACAGTAAGCGGCAATCTATATCCTCAGCCTCAAACAGAATTTTTCAAACCTATTTTTTACTTTTAAATTTTAATTCGTGTATATGCAAGTGGAAGGGGGAAAAAAAATCTCGAGAGAGAGGGTCTCACTGTACAGCTCAGGCTGTCCTGGAACTCACTCCATAGACCAGGCTGGCCTTGAACTCACAGAGATTTTCCTACCTCTGTCTCTGAGTGCTGGGATTAAAGGTGTACACCAGGAAGCTTGGTCTCAGTTATAAACTTTAAGGTAATGAAACCACAGAGCCAGTGGGGTAGAACTCAGCTCTCTACCTACAAAGTAATAGGGCCTTGGGCCAGATGCGGGTGCAGGTGCGGATCGGATGGACCAAGGAACTGGCGTAGCCCCTTCTGTTCTGCCTTGTGACACTTGGGTCTCAACATGTGCCGTCTCTCGGGCTTCCAAGCTTCAGAAACCAAGGGAGACACCAGAGTCAAAGAACACAAGCTTTGGGGTGAGAGCCGGCTGCAAATCCTGTGTCTGTTCCCTCCTTCCTCAGACTATTTTACCGTCTGTAAACAGGCCCTATGAAATCATCCGGGGCAAGAGTGGGACTGGGTGTAGAGCTTCCGTGGTAATGGTAGAGGACTTGCCTAGCAGACTCAAGACCCTAGGTTGGGTCTCCAGCACCAGGTAAACAAAATCCCGATGCAGTAATTATCCATCCAGTCAGACAGGGTGTTCCATACTTGTAATCCCAACTCTCAGGAGGCTGAGGCAGGAGGATTAGGAGTTCAAGGCCAGATTAGGCTGGATAGCTAGATGGTGTCTCAAAACAAGGGCGAGGGGAGGGAGGAAGAAGGGGAAATGAAGTCAGAGGCTTGCCCAAGACAGCCACCTACAAAGTTTCAAAGACAGGCTCAAGTCCACCTGACTCTAAAAACAACGGTTTTTCCATGGAGAAGGGACTAGCCCAGGGCTACCACCACCCTTGGCCCACTTAGCCAGGCGGGCAGGCAGGCTCCGTCCAGTGTAGTGTCTCGGTGTGAGAAGCCTTGTGGTGACCTCAGGGAGAGAGCTAGGCACAAGATAGATGAGACATAGCAGGTTTCTCTTTCCCCTCCGTGGGGGTGGCGTCTGGGATTACCGGATCAGTGTAATCCTGTGGGTGGGTGGGAAGCAGGTCAGGTGGAGGGAAAGGCCAACGCAGAGGCCCAGAGGCAAGATCCAGCCTGGGCTTGGAGGAACTGCAGGGCAGGCAGCTGGCGAGCCTAGGCCAGGCAGGATGGTGGATGCACTAAGAACTTTCTAACCACGTTTTTTTTTTTTTTTCTTGTCTTCTCCTTTCTCTTCTCCCTTTTCAAAGCCTTCTGTTTCTCAGGCAGGGGGCCAGGGCTGTCTTCTGTCTTCCCCACTTCTTCTCAAGACCCCCCTCCTCTCCCCTCTTCATCCTCTAATGAACAGCTGCCCCGCCCCCACAGGTCCAGTTCACACCCACCCCTTACCCTCCCCTCCCCTCTACTGCCCTGACAATAAGGACTGAACCCTGAGACCGGCTAACCAGGGCATTGTCCCTTTAAGGAATCCCGAAATCCGGACACCCCTCTCCTCCCCCACCTGAGAACCAATTTGGGTTCCCGAATTCAAGTAGAGGCTTTTGTGTGTCACGTGTTTTGGGGGAACAAAGCCCTCTGCGGCAGGAATAAAAGCGCCCATTCAGGAGCCCGTTTGTTCTCCTGCTAAACGTTTCCACTCCAGCCTCGCCTCGCTCCCGGGTTCCCAGGGCCGCCCAGCTCGGCCTCACCTTCCCGCCACAGCTTTAGAGCCCTACCCAAAGCAGGTGGCCACGGACCCAGGGATCGGCCCACCTTTTCTTCCCGAGAGATCAGATGACACCAGCTGGCCCTGAGCTGTACCCTGCCTGCCCTGCGCCTGCCTCTCTCTTTCTCTGTGAACCTCCTCTAAGGCATCTGAGGAGACTGAGGCTCACAGAGTGTAGGTAGCTGGCTGAAGTCCTGCAGCTGGGAGCCTGGTCATTCAGACTGACAGACTGGGTGACTGACTCAAAGCAGGCAGCCTGTGGGGTCAGTCACCTGCTGGGAGGAGGTCACAGTCACAGGCAAGCCTTGAGGCAGACAAGTTGGACCCTCATCTTTGAGGGAAATAGTGGGTTGGTCAGGACCACGGTGGAAGGGCCAGCGAGAGTAGGCAGAGTCAATACCCCACATGAATCATCTTTAGCCCCAGCACTCAGGAGGGAGAGGCAGGTGGATTTCTGTGTGTTCAAGGCTAGCCTGGTCCATATAGCAAGTTGCAGGCCAGCTGTGGCTACAGAGTAAGACCCTGTCTCCAAAATAAAAAGGGAAGGAAGGCCGGGCAGTGGTGGCGCACGCCTTTAATCCCAGCACTTGGGAGGCAGAGGCAGGCGGATTTCTGAGATCAAGGTCAGCCAGTTCTACAGAGTGAGTGCCAGGACAGCCAGGGCTACACAGAGAAACTCTGTCTCAAAAAAACTGAGAAAAAAAGAGGTGAAGGGGGGAAATATATTGATCTGAGATGTTCATTGATACACTGCCAGGAAGGGTGTGGAGTCTAGTGTAATCCCATCTGTGTAAGGGAAGGGAGGGCCTGGAGAGATGCCTCTGTCAGAGGACTGGGGTTCTGTTCCAGCACGCGCATCAGACAGTTCACAACTGCCCGGAACGCCGGAGCAGCCAATGCCTCTGGCGTCTGTGGGCACCTGAAATCACATGTACACGTTTTATTTATTGTAATTTTCCCCCTTCCTCTGCCTTAGCCTCTGTTGCCCAGGCTGCATGTATGCCTGGCAAACAGGACTTCTTCCCCCTCTTTCTGGGACTGGGCATTGAACCAGGTCTTTGACATGCTAGGGGCTGCATGCCCAGCCCCCAGTCAGCCATCTCAAAGTGTGCATCGTAGGCTCTTCCCAGTGCTGTGTGGCACCGATTCCCTCCAGCCCTGCCTCTCTTCACCTCGGGGCAGCCATGGCTCATTTAACCGGCTCTCCTCTCCTCTCTTCTCCACAGTCTCCACAGCCCCTCACCTGCCTGCTGCTTCTCGGCATTTGGCCCAGTTTTGGTATTTCAAGTAAATGGAGATACGTGGCATTTTCTGTCTAGCTAAGCAGATCTGTGTTTACTTAGCATGGGTCTTTGTCTATATGTGTATACATGTGTGTGCAGGTTTGCATTATCAAGTGTGTGTAGCTTAGCGGGTCCATGTGGAGTGTCGTCAGCAATCACCATTTTGTTTTTATTTCTTTTTGTTTGTTTGTTTTTATTTAGTGTTTTGTTTGTTTTCATTTGGGCTTTTTGGTGTATGCATGTAGTGTGTGAATATATGTGTATATGTATGCACACGTCTGTGTTTGGGTGCATATGCACATGTGTGTGCATCTGTGTGTATGCCTGTATGTGTATATGTGTGCATATACATGTGTGTACATGCACATGCCTGTGTGTGTATGTATGTGTGCATGTGCTTGTGTGTGTTTGTGTGTGCTAGTATGTGTATGTGTGCAGGTGTGTTTGCCTGCATGTGTGTGTGTGTGTGTGCATGTGTGTGTATATGTGTACTAATGCTAACATCAGATGTCTCCCTCAGCTGCACTCCATACTATTTACTGAGTTGGGGACTGCGTGTGAACCAGGAACTCACTAATTCTGCCTCATCGAGCTAGGCGGCCTGTGCAGGCTCGCCAGGTTTTACGTGGACTCTGAGGACCTCACCTCCCGTCTTCACACTTGCAGGAGTTTTATGAACTGAGCTGTCTGTTCAGTCCCTCCACCTCACTGAGAAAGGTCTCTCCCTGAAAGAAGAGCTTGCTGACTCAACCAGATGTGCTGGCCAGGAAGCCCCAGGCATCCTCCTGCCTCTGACTCCCCAGTACTCCAATTACAGGCGCGAGCCTCTATGTCCCACTTTACATGGCCGTACTGGCTCTAACTCCGGTCTTTAGCTTGTGAGGCAAACAACTCCTGGGCTGAGCAGTCTCCGTAGCCCCCTGCTTAGGCATAGCACACTGTTCTCCTGTCTTTTCCCCTCTCATACTGGCACGTAGGACTCGAATCTGCAAACCATTTTTGTGGGGCTGTGAGTTCAATCCTCAGTACCACAGCAGCCGAGTTACCTTAAAAGATTAAAAACAAAACAACCCACTGAGTGAAAAGAGAAACTTTAAAGGGCTGGAGATTCAAACCCAAGTTCTGTTTGTTTGTTTGTTTTTCAAGACAGGGTTTCTATGTATAACCCTGGCTGTCCTGGAACTCACTCTGAAGACAAGGCTGGAACTCAGAAATCCACCTGCCTCTGCCTCCCAAATGCTGGGATAAGAGGCCTGTACCAACACTGTCTGGTTCAAACCTAAAGTCTTGCATAAGCCCTCTGCTACCAAACAACATTTTGAAGTTGTTTTGTGTGTGTGTGTGTGTATGTGTGTGTGTGTGTGTATGAATATGGTGTGCAAGTGTGCATGTATGTGATGTATGTGGACATGGGTACCCACATGCCACTGCTTGTCTGAGGACAACATGGGTGTGAGGCCTCACGTCCCCTTTGTTTGAGACAGGGTCTCTTTGTGGTTTTCCCATGTGTGTGTCAGGCTAACTGGCTCTCTAGCTTCCGTGGATTCTCCCGTCTGTACCCCTCACGCCTCCGTAGGAGCTGGGATTACAGACACTTATAGAACCTCCCAGATTTGATGTGGGATCTGTGGACTTGAACTCTGGTCCTCAACAGTCAGTTAGGTGCTTCTATGCAGGAGCTATCCCCGCCCTTCCAACCCCCAGCCTCTAGTTTT
This sequence comes from Apodemus sylvaticus, assembly GCF_947179515.1. Taxonomy (NCBI): domain Eukaryota; kingdom Metazoa; phylum Chordata; class Mammalia; order Rodentia; family Muridae; genus Apodemus; species Apodemus sylvaticus. The sequence continues at coordinate 53,721,358 of NC_067493.1, read as the reverse complement.
GTCTGTTTGTGAGGTAGGGTCTTGCTGTGTAGCCCAGGTTAGCCTCAAACTTGGCTCCTTAGCTGAAGATGACCGTGAAGCTCCTGATCTTCTTGCCTGCACCTCCCAAATGCTGTAGTCACAGATGTGCACACCCACACCCTAGTCAAAACAAAACAAAACAAAACAAACAAGAAAGACGGTTTTGTTTCTTTTTTTGCTTTTTCTCATCAAATGTGAAGCCTGCAAAAACAGTATGTCTGTACAAACTTTCAAAAAAGAAATAAATGCAGAGAATGCGTATCGTATCGATGAGCTAGCTTTTCTTGCTGGATTCGTCTGAGTGGCTCCCAGGACTCTGGCTTCTCTGGAGCCTGCTGCTGCTGCTGACCCAGCAAGATCAGCACCACTGTGGGGACAGCTGGGTCACTTATAGTAGAGCAGAATGGGGGGAGTCTCCACTTCTCAGGTCCAGCCTCTGTCTTCTGGGTCACAGTCAGAAGGGCGGGCTTCGAACCCTGATACCTGCTCTTTCTTAGTGCCCTGATACTAAATTAAGGAGTTGCTCTCACAGACTTGCCGATGCCCCCACCCCAGCGGCAGCTCTAGAGTTCAAGGCAGAAGCCCCTGGATGGAGGGAGCTAAGGGAAAGGGCAGGAGAGGACAGCGTGGACCCAAGCGGCCAGCCCTGCCCTCTGTGAGGTGGTGTGTGAGCAGTGTGGAGGTGTGGAAGAGCCCTGGGCAGAAGCCCTGCTCTCCTCCTTAGATGCTTCGTCATTTTAGCCAAGGGGCGGCATGCCTCTGAACCTCAGATACTCACCCATCCTATGGATATACTAGTAATTAAGACAGCATCATAAGTTATCCAATGAGCCAATGAAACAGCCTGAGAAACTGCTTCGGCTGCTCCAAGAGCTCAGTAAACACAGTGGTCATTGCTATTATGTCTCAAGGCTTAGGGAGGGCGAGGAGGCCAACACACTGTGCACTGAAGTTGGAGAGTGTGCCTCACGAGCTAGCCCAGGCTGTGGGGACAAGAGAAAATAGCCCTAACTTTTAGGAAGGATTTAAAGAGGCTGAGATGTAGCTGGGTTGGTAGAGTGCTTTTCTTTTCTTTTCTTTTCTTTCTTTCTTTCTTTCTTTTTTTTTTTTTTTTTTTTTTTTTTTTTGGTTTTTCTCTGTGTAGCCCTGGCTGTCCTGGAACTCACTCTGTAGACCAGGCTGGCCTTGAACTCAGAAATCTGCCTGCTTCTGCCTTCCAAGTGCTGGGATTAAAGGCATGTGCCACCACTGCCCTGCAGTAGAGTGCTTTTCTAATGTGAGTCCTGGGGTCCCACCCCCAGGGCTGCATAAGCTGCTGGCCACTGTAGTGGGGGATCGAGACATAAGGATTCCAGTCAAGATCATCTTCAGTTACATATTGAGGTTTAAGCTAGCCTGGGCTACGTGAGACTGTGTGGAGGAGCTAGCCTGGGCTACGTGAGGAACTGGAGGGAAGCGGAAGGAAGAGGTTCTCAGGCATTCATCGATCATATGACATATGCACGCGCACACGCACATATACACACACACACACACATACATACATACACACTCATACAGGTACAAAAACACACAGTTGCAGCAAAGGTTCCTGGGAAACCAAAGGGGCAAAGGGAAATGGAGCAGAAGAGTGAGCCTGGGGAGGGGTGTCTCTGTGGGGAAGTGACATTCATGGGAGACACTGAAAAGGCAGAGGGAGTTCGTGAGGCACAGGAAGGAGAGGAGCGCACAGTCTGGGGAAGAAAGCTCAGGCCGAGGCAGGATGCCCAGGCTAAGGTGGGCTTGTCCATAGCAGGAAGATAGGCCGCACGGGAGGATGCTCCAGGCCAACCTGTGACCTGTGACCCCTTCGGGGGCTGAGCAAGCCTTTCACAGGGGTCTCCCAAAGCCATCAGGAGACACAGACTAACATTATGATTCCTAACAGTAGCAAACTTATAGTCAAAACCAAGGTTTTGCATGTCTGTAATCTTAGCACTGGGCAGGCACGGACAGGGAAATCTCTGGAGCTCCCTCACCAGATAGTCTTGCTGAATCAGGGACCTTTTGGGTTTTGTGCAAAGGACTAAGTCAAAAAATTAAGGTAGAGGGCTGGAGAGGTTGCTCAGCGGTTAAGAGCACTGACTGCAATTCCCAGCACCACACAGTAGATCACAACTGTCTGTAACTCCTGTTCCAAGGGATCCCACAGTTTATAGTTATGAAGTAGCAATGAAAATAAATTTATGGGGGGCTGGGGAGATGGCTCAGCAGTTAAGAGTGCCGACTGCTCTTCCAAAGGTCATGAGTTCAAATCCCAGCAACTACATGGTGGCTCACAACCATCAGTAATGAGACCTGATGTCCTCTTCTGGGGTGTCTGAAGACAGCTACAGTGTACTTACATATCAAAAATAAATAAATATTAAAAGAAGAAAGAAAATAAATTTATGTTTGGGGGGGGGTGTCACTACAACACGAGGAACGGAGTTAAGGCCTTAACAGGATGGGGGAGGGCTGGGAACCAGGGCTCCGGCAGACAGCGGGAAATCTCCGGGAGAAGAAGAGTGTGGATGCTCTATCCAGGGAGAGGGTTGTTCAAAGCCCTGTGCCAAGGATGAGTCTGGTGAATTCCAGGCTCTGCAAAGTCAGTTGATTAAAAGGGGGGGGGGGAGGGGCGGGAGTGCGTCAACATCTGTAGGGCAGATGAGGCAGGGGTCAGGCCTCAGGGGGCTTTGTTGTCTACTGGCAATGTTTGGGATTTGCTCTTTCTGTGCAAGGGAGCAGTTGAGGAGTTTCAACTAGACACACAATGACACCGGAAGGTCACCTATCGTCCCATCTCACTAAGCAGTCTTTTTGCTTTTCTGTGTGTGTCTGTGGTTATGCCTATGTACCTGTTTGTGTATGCGCGTGCATATGCGTGTATAGCTGAGTGTGAGAGGGTATGGGATCCCCTGGAACAGGAGTTACACAGTGGTACTCTTAACAGTGAGCTGCCATGTGGTTGCTGGAAATTGAACCCAGGTCCTCTGGAAGAATAGTCAGTGCTCTTAACCGTTGAGCCACCTCTCTAGCCCTCCATCTTAATTTTTTTTACGCAGTCTTTGCACAAAACTCAAAGGTCCCTGGTTCAACAAGACTATCTGGTGAGGGAGCTCTAGAGAGCCCCCGTCCGTCCTTCCCAGGGCTAAGATTACAGATGTGGCATGACCAACCTTGGTTTTGATTTAGTTGCTAGGGAGCAGAAGTGAGGTTCTCACACCCTCGGCCCTTTCGGGGACTGGGCCAGTTGTAGCCACACTAGGCTAAAATCACTGAAGGAAGGCAGCTCCTGGATTCACTTGATAGACAGACAGACAGACAGAAGCAATTGGATTCAAGCGTGACTTAGAGTCTCCATTCAAGTTCAGGCTCCCTATTTCTTTGCTATGTGGCCTCTGGAGTCTCAGCCTGCTCTCTGGGATTGGCTTTTCTCTATCGTGTGGAGGGCCTGAGTCCCAGACCTCCTCTCCCCTCCCCCAAGCCTTTTTTTTTCCTTTTTTTTTTAGGAATGACTAAATGGACCAGTTGGTGTAAATTGTTTAGCGAGCCCATGGGATATTTTGTAAATGTCTGCTATAGTTACTTAAGTCAGGAAGAGGGGAGGGAAAGGGGATTGGTGGTAGTTGGTAGAGTTGAGTCAAATTCCAAGGACAGCACTTAGCACTGTTTTTTTTTTGGGGGGGGGTCTCTTGTAGAGGGGCCCCAGCCTCACTACACAGCAGAGAAAGACCTTGAACACCCAAGGCTTCCCCCTTTACCTCCTAAGTGCCAAGATCACAGCCTGGCTTTCTCTCTCTCCTTCTTTGGTGGGAATGAATTCTATCCTGTGTAAGTCAGTGACCTTGGCTGAGCTTTGTCGACCATGACTCCATGGTGGATACTAGTTGGGGGATCAGAGGGTGGGCAGGGGCGGGGTGGGGCAGACCTCCAGTTCAGCTAAGTTACAGGGAGTGCTCTGTCCCCCATAGCTGCCTCTCTGATTCTGCTCAAATTCCTTCCTTCCTTCCTTCCTTCCTTCCTTCCTTCCTTCCTTCCTTCCTTCCTTCCCAGGGTCTCCTTCCTTTGAGCCTTCAGGGTCCCTGAGGATCCCATTCTCTGTTCTAATTTATATGCTGTGTTCTGTAATTGGAGGCTAGGCTCGGTAAGAACTGGTAAAAGCCGGGAGTGGGGGGTGGGCGGATTCTGCTGTCATGGTGTACAGAAAAGGCGAAATTGGTCCACAGAATGAAAAGTCAAGATGCAGACATAGAGTCTCACAGCAAGCTGGCTGTGTGACCTTGGACTGGACACTTCTTCATCTGGGTCTAGCTGTAAGCCAGGGGAAGGAAGTGCCAGAGCCTGCCTTCCCCCAGGGCCATGGCGCAACCGTTTTGAAACTGGTCCACTGAAGACCAACAACCTTCCTTGTGACACAGGTCTATGGTGATTCCAGTAGGGGAACCTGAAGTTGCAAGTAACCTCAGATCCATCTCTCCACCAGGAGAGCTGTCTAAAGGCCCGGGGGCAGGATGACGTCATCAGTGTGCACGCTGGCTGGCAGCCACCTGTAACTCCAGTCCCCATAGATCTGACACAGTCCTCTGGCCTCTAAGGGCACAAGGTGATCACACGGTTCACATACTACCTGCAGACAAAGCACTAATACACGTGAAATAAAGCTAAACAATCATTTTGTGTGGAAGTCAATCTCCCTATGTATCCTATTCCTAGATAACCTTGAGCTTGCTGTGTAGACCAGGCTGGCCTTGAACTCACAGACACCCACCTGCCTCTGTCTCCTCAACGCTGGGACTGAAGGTGTGTATCATTACACCCTACCTTTGTGTGTGTGTGTGTGTGTGAATTGCATAGATTTTCTTGTGTGTGTGCATGTTGTGTAGGCCAGAGGTTGACATCTGGTATCTTCTTCAGCCACCCCCCACCTTGTACTCCCAATTCTGGTGTCTTCTTATATAAGAATACCTCCCACCCACAGGTGGTATATATCTGTCCCACCCACAGGTGGTACACATCTGCAATCCCAGCTCTTGGGACAGTGAGGGGGAAGGAAGGATTGTAAATCCTGGGCTAGCCTGGGTTACATTGTAAGATACTGTTTCAAATATTTTCTTTTGATGGAAACTTTTGCCTGCTTCCAAGCCTAGGATACCTGCTTCTTTCTCCACAGAGATAAACAGTAGCTCAGCCTCTCTTCTCATGAATTAGTTTTGTCTGTGTTGGAACTTCATACATGCATGTACAATTGATCCTGATCATGTGGGATCCTATACCCAGAGGAAGTACCTGGACAGATTGATAATGACTGACAAACCCACCAGCAAAGGGTTGCAGAGGGTAAAATGGACTTATTTTGGGTTAGAATGAATATGGATATTTTCTGTAAATATAGATACATCTTACCAACCAAAATAACATAGGAAAAATGATTTTAACCAGACTATGAAAGTGTAAAAAATACACTTGAATTTTTTGCAAGTTTTTTTTTCTTTTTCTTTCTTTGGTGAGTGTGTGTGTGTCTGTTTGTCTGTCTGTCTGTCTGTGTCCTCTTTTGTTTTAAACATATTGTTTTTGAGATGTATCTGTGTTGTGTGAACCAGTCAACTGTTTTTTTTTTTTTAAGTATTTATTTATTTTATGTAATGTAATTACAATTACACTGTAGTCTTTAGACACACCAGAAGAGGGTGTTAGATCTCATTACAGATGGTTGTGAGCCACCATGTGGTTGCTGGGAGTTGAACTCAGAACCTCTGGAAGAGCAGTTGGTGCTCTTAACCGCTGAGCCACCTCTCCAGCCCCAGCTGTTTCTTTTTCCTTTTGTGTAGTACATTTGTGTAGTACTTTTGTGTAGTACTCCATTGCATAAGAGTATCATTCTTTACTCCTTCTCCTGCCGATGGACACTTGTACTGTTTCTAGTTTCTGGCTCTTATGAATAATGCTACTATTGATGCTTTTAGACAGTCTTTAAATAGCCTCGTTCAAATCATCTTCACTAAGGTTTTTTTTTTTTTTTTTTTGGTTGTTAAGATGAATCCATATTTACAGAAAAAAAATATCCATATTCATGCTAACACAAAATAAGTCCATTTTTACCCTCTGCAGCTCTATGGTAATGGTTTGTCAGTCAATATAAATCTTCCCGGGCACAATCAGTATTAATGAAATGATTCCTCCCTGGGCTGTGTGGTTCCAGGGGATCCAGCCTAGTCTTCTGTTTGGTTGTTTTGGGGATTATTTTTCTTTTGAGACAAGTGCTCATGTAATGTTCAAGGCTGGCCTTGAAATCCCCACATGGCTAAGAGAGTGACCCTGACTTTCTGACTCTCCAGTCTCTGTGTCCAGACTGTAGGATTACAGGAGCATGTCGCCCTGCCCCACTACAGAAGCACACTTGCTTGAGTTATCATTATCAGCTGTTTGTGTGTCTGTGTGCATGTGTGTGTGTGTCTGTGTGTCTGTGTGTCTGTGTGTGTGTGTGTGTGTCTGTGTGTGTCTGTGTGTATGTGTGTGTGTGTGTGTCTGTGTGTGTGTGTGTGTGTGTAGGCATGTGTGCACCACAGAGCATTTCTGAGTTAGGGTTTCATTGCTGTGAAGAGGCACCATGACCACGACAACTCTTAGAAAGGACATTTAATTGGGGCCAGCTTACATCTTTAGAGGTTCAGTGTATTATCTCTGTGACAGGCAGCATGGCAGCACCCAGGCAGGCGTGGGGCTGGAGGAGCTGGGAGTTCTCCATCTTGTTCCAAAGGCAAACAGGAGGAGACTGGTTTCTAGAAAGCTAGGCCCACCCCACACACTTCCTCCAACAAGGCCACACCTCCTAACAGCGCTACTCCCTATGGGCCAAGCATGTTCAAACCACCACAGAGCATGTGTTGAAGTCCGAGGATAACTTTTGGGAACAGATTTCCTCTTTCCACCATGTATTCCAGGCATGTTAGACTTGTGGGTCAAATGCCTTTACCCTCTGAACCTTCTTACCAGCCCTAACCATGTAAGTAATTTTCCCCCCTATGGGAGCTGTGTGTGGTGGCTCTTGCCTATAATCCCAGCACGTGGGAAGCTGAATAGGAAGACTGCAGAGAGTTTCAGGAGAGTCTGGGCTACATAGCAAGCTCAAGGCCAGCCTGGGCTACAGAATGAGACCCTTTCTCAAAAAGAAAGGAGGGGGACATGGAGGATGTAGGTAGCTCATTTGAGTGCTTGTTTAGCATGTACTAGGCCCTGGGTCTAATTCCCAGCAGCAGCAGTTGCAACAACAACAATAACAACAACAACACAAACACACACACACACACACACACACTTTAGGCCACAGTCCCTTAAATTCATGGATGTAAAACCTTGAGATACTGAGGGCTTACAGTATTAGGCACTTCTTGCCCCATTCTCCAATTACCTGTATCCGTGGCAGACATTAATAATCAATCATAGATTCCCACCCTTGCCCAGCTGCAGCTACTGCCAGTTAGTAGAAAAACTGAACTCAATTTCCCATCTCGAGTATAATTTGGCCACTTTCCATTTTGCACATGAATAAACCAGGGCTCAGGGAGGGGGAAGAGCCTGCTTCAAGGTCAGAGGCAGAGCCCCAGGCTCCGGCCTCCCTGTCAAATGCTTTTTCCACTGTATTCACTGACTCCAAAAGCTATTTTCCCTGGGACCACTGAAAACCTGGTCTCTAGGGAGAAGGCAGAGAGTAGGGGACCCTGCCCTCTGCCAGGCCCTTCATCTCTGTGCCCTGCCTGAAGTGTCATAGTGTCATGAAAGCCCCTGCCAACAAACAGCCTGGCATCCCCTTCCCCACAGGCACTGGCAACAGACCTGTGGTTTCTGTTCAGTTTCCCAAAATAAACAATGAATTCTTTTTTTTTTTTAAGATAAAATGTGCTTTAGTATCTTTGAGTTCAGTCCCTGAATTGTGGGATTATTAATTGACCAGACTAAATCGAATAGTTAATTACAGGCAGGAGGCAACTCCAGTTGCTGGAAACATAGAATCCTGAAAGCATACATACACACACACACACACTCACTCACTCACACATACACACTCACACACACACATACACACTCACCTCACGTGCCTTCACCAACACATCACCCTCGCTCTGGTTGTCATCGGAAGCGACGGTGAGAAAGCGGGAGAGTCAGCAGGTCTGGACAGACTGGGTGTCCTCAGCAGGGCAAGTGAAATCATCTAATTCCCTCCCAGCAGGGTGGGCAAAAAAACAAAGGGAGAAATCTGTGATGCTTGAGTCTGGTACTCGTGGGCTCTTGAGGGGGGCTGGCTTTATGACTTTACCTGGCTTGTCCTTGTAGCCGTCTCAGCCTCCGTTTCTTCACTTGTAGAATGAGCACAAGAGAATAACCTGTATGCTATGCTAGATCCCGTAGGTAGATGTAACTATAAGCCAGTGAGACGGCTACAAACCTGAGTTCCATCCACAGGTCCAACATGGCAGAAGCACTCTTGAAATTTTTCCTCTGACCTCCACACGCACACGGTGGCACATGTGCCGGCATGCGCACATAAACTTAAAAGATATGCATGACTACTATGTATCAATTAAAGCTAACATCACAGAGCTGGGGATAGTGGTCACTGACGACTGTGATGGTATCGTGTGCTTGTCACAGCGACAGATTTATGGCAGGGTGCCTGCTTCAGCCAAGGAGTTCAAAGCTCTCTGAGCATTAGTGTGCCACCTCCTCCAGACACCCGGGCTGTGGTATAGCTCAGTGGGGCAAAGAATGCCCCACCTGTGGAGTTCTATGGATTTGATACCCAGAACCAATAAAATAAGGTAAACATAAAAAAAAATACAGCCGGGCGGTGGTGGCGCAAGCCTGTAATCCCAGCACTCTGGGAGGCAGAGGCAAGTGGATTTCTGAGTTTGAGGCCAGCTTGGTCTACAGAGTGAGTTCCAGGACAGCCAGGGCTACACAGAGAAACCCTGTCTTGAGGAAAAAAAAAAACAAAACTTTGAGAGAAAGGCAGAAAGACAGAAATAGAGAGAGGGAGGGAGGGAGAGAGAGAGAGAGAGAGAGAGAGTATCTACATTACAGTGATTTTTTTTTTCAATGACCTGATTTTAAAAAGTACAGTTACAATTATTTCAGTCATACACCCTTCCTTCCAAGCCCATAGGAAGATGAGGCAGGAGGATTGAGATATTAAGGCCAGCAAAAACCTGACTTGTACAAACAAGTACTGTCAATATGTGTGTGTGTATGTATGTATATATATATATATATATATACATACATATATATGTATATATATGCTTTGTTTTATCTTTATTTATTTTTCTTTTTGTATGTTTTGTTTTGTTTTTTTGTTTTTTGAGACAGGGTTTCTCTGTGTAGCCCTGGCTATCCTGGAACTCACTCTGTAGACCAGGCTAGCCTTGAACTCAGAGATCTGCCTGCCTCTGCCTCCAAAGTGCTGGGATTAAAAGCCCTCCCCTGTGCACCCCACTTCTGCCTCCAGCTTTCTTTTGTTTTTGTCTTTGAGACAGGGTCTGGTGGGCTTTCAACTTGGTAGGCAGCCCGGCTGGCCTTGGACTCCTGACCCTCCTGCCTGCACCTTCCAAGCAGTGTGTGCAGATTACAGGTGTTTGCCGGCTTCCCCAGATCTGTCCGTCATTACAGGCTCATGGCACGTGTGATTTTGTAGCACATGTGTGTGGCACGCGTGCTTCCTCAGTGGGCTGGGGCCAGGGTTCTGGCTTGCTGCTCACTATGCTGCGCTGTCACTATGCTGTGCTGTCACTATGCTGTGCTGTCACTATGCTGTCAGTCACTATGCTGTGCTGTCACTATGCTGCGCTGTCACTATGCTGTGCTGTACTCCTGACGTCTCTGGTTGGTTTATTCACTCATTTCTTGGTGTTGAAGACAGAACTCAGGATCTTCCCACCCACAAACCCTTGGCAGCCCCATTGCTGATTAACTGATTTGTACATTGGTATAGAGTTATTTAATGAGTCATGGCAACTTACCAATAGCTACAGTTCCCACCCCCACCCCAGCACCAGCACCTGACAACTGCCTGTAGCGCCTCAGCTTGGGGTGGGATTTCCTGAGCCTCTCCCATCCATGTTGGGATGGATGTTCTGAGATGTTCCCTGAACTGTGTGTGTGTGTGAATGTGTGTGTGTGTGAGTGAGGAGTGTGCGTTCTTGAATATGTGTGTGTGCTTGTGCCTGTGTGTCTGTGTGCATATGCATGTGTACGTGCATGTGTGTCTGTGTGAGTCTATTTGTGTGTGTCTGCCTGTGTGTATGTGTGTGTGCTTGTGCCTGTGTATCTGTGTGCATATGCATGTGTACATGCATATGTGTCTGTGTGAGTCTATTTGTGTGTGTCTGCCTGTGTGTATGTGTGTGTGCTTGTGCCTGTGTATCTGTGTGCATATGCATGTGTACGTGCGTATGTGTCTGTGTGAGTCTATTTGTGTGTGTCTGCCTGTGTGTATGTGTGTGTGCTTGTGCCTGTGTGTCTGTGTGTCTATGCATGCGTGTCTTTGTGAATCTATTTGTGTGTGCCTGCTTGTGTGGGTGTGTGCATGTGCTGCTGTGTCTGTGGTGGAGAGGGCTGCTTGTGCCCATGTGTCAGTGTATGTGTGTGCATGGGCATGCATGTGTGTCTGTGTGTGTACACATGTGCATGCATGTGCCTGTATGCATGTTCGTGTTTGTGTATGTATGACAGATGTATCACACATGTTTGTGTATGTGTGACAGATGTGTCACACATGTTTGTGTATGTGTGACAGATGTATCACACATGTTTGTGTATATGTGACAGATGTATCACACATGTTTGTGTATGTGTGACAGATGTGTGCTTGTCCCATTGAGAATCAAGCACTGACCCAACAACCACTTTGAGCAGCCATGAATCTGCTTTAACTGTTGACTGCGGAAACAGAAGCTTCTCTAAGAACAGCACTAATCTATGGATGTAGACATCCATGTGTTGATGGAAGCGTGGCAGCACGCATTTAGTAAAACACCAGTAATAGTTTCCCTCTACGGTTTGTGATCTCCCCAGCGATGGACTTTTGATCAGAATCACAGTACGAGGCATCAATTCCTTCCTGTGGAGCAGGCCTCAAAGCCAATCAGGATGTGATTGGTGACTCCGGGACACTGGAACCGCTATCGCGACTCATCTGCACGTCTTGCCTGGCCGTCAGTTTCGGAGTATGCAGGTCCACCCCTGAGTAGGACCATGGATGACTCCTTTTCCCGGTTGCTTGAATATCACCTTCCAGCACGATGCAGGCTGGCCAACAGGGAGGAGGCGTCGAGGTCAGCCACAACTTCAGTTCTCTGTGCTCTGTGAACAAATGCATCTTCAGCAATAAGGTCTTACTGACTAGTTCTGGCGGGTGACCCAGAACACCGGCTGTAGTCGTATGTTTTCGAGGCCTTCGGTGTTCCCCTGGTTGATAACCCATAGAAAGGTATCCAGGCTTGATACTGAAATTTTTGTTTAATAACTCGTGTATTATAAGTAGTATCTACCCATACAGGACACTTCTGTTCAAACTTCTTTGTATGTATGTACGTATGTGTGTGTGTGTGTATATGTGTGTGTGTGCACGCATTTTCATATATATGTATAATATATATATACATATATGTGTATGTGTGTCTTGAAGGAAGTTTGACAACATGCATTTAGTAAAACACTAGTATATATACACACATATTTACACACACATATACACACATAAATAAAATAATAAAATTAGGGTACAAAGTCCATACATATTTTTCATACAGCCTTACTTCTGTTTAACCCTCCTGCCTCCACCCCATACCTGCTCAAACCCTTCCATTTCTCGTATTTTCCCTTTCTCCCCTTCCTTGCATCCCCTCCCCTACAATTGGTATTTCAGAATGTATTCCTTCTACACACATATAAATACGCATATAATTAAGGGGGCTAGAAACACAGCTTAGGGTCAGGTCACCAGCTGGCACATGCCTGTAATCCCCACACTTGGGAAGCAGAGGTAGATAGATCTCTAGGAGTTCAAGGCCAGTCTGATCTACAGAGCTAGTTCTAGGACAGCCAGGGATACACAGAAAAAACCTGTCTGGGATAGATAGATAGATAGATAGATAGATAGATAGATAGATAGATGGGTAGGTGGATGGATGGAAGGGTGGGTGGGTGGGTGGGTGGATGGATAGGTTCCAGTGGAAGCCACAGACCCAGGATGTGCGGACCCGTACCGACTCCTTACTGGAGAAGCGTCTTTCTGTGTAGACTATATAGAGACCCACAGCCAGTGGGTGTGCAGACAAGGCATGACTGTGGAGAGTGCTCAGCTCTAAGTGGGACACCTGTATCACACCTCCATCCACCAAGGCTCAGGGATCATCTCAGAAGATGAGGCAGAAAGATTGTAAGAACCAGACGGAGCACAGGCAGCATTAGGCCAAAGCCACTTCCCAAGCAGCTGTGACTGCACGCACAAGACTTGCACCAAATCAAGTCGCCAACCTGGCCAAGATCCCTGCACAGTGGAGGCAGGGCTGACGAAGTCCCAGCAGTATCTGAGGAACTTTGGCAATTCATGGCTGCTAGGGTGGGGTCATGACAGTGGTGGTGGTGATGGTGGTGGTGATAATGGTAGTGATGATGGTGGTGGTGGTAGTGGTGATGATGGTGATGGTAATGGTGATGGTGGTGGTGGTGATGGTGGTGGTGGGGGTGATGATGGTGGTGGTGGTGATGATGGTGGTGGTGGTGATGGTGGTGGTGGTGATGGTGGTGGTGGTGGTGGTGGGGGTGATGATGGTGGTGATGGTGATGATGGTGGTGGTAGGGGTGATGGTGATGGTGGTGGTGGTGATGGTGGTGGTGGTGATGGTGGTGGTGGGGGTGATGATGGTAGTGATGATGGTGGTGGTGGTGGTGGTGATGGTGATGGTGGTGGTGGTGATGGTGGTGGTGGGGGTGATGATGGTGGTGGGGGTGATGATGGTGGTGGTGGTGGTAGTGGTGATGATGGTGATGGCAGTGGTGGTGATGGTGGTGGTGGTGATAGTGGTGGTGGTTATGGTGGTGGTGGAGATGGTGGTGGTTATGGTGGTGGTGGGGGTGATGGTGGTGGGGGTGATGATGGTGGTGGGGGGGTGATGATGGTGGTGGTGGGGGTGATGGTGGTGGGGGTGATGGTGGTGGTGGTGATGATGGTGGTGGTGATGATGGTGGTGATGGTGATGGTGGTAGTGGTGGGATGTGGGCCCTGAGAGACTTCCAATGCTGCAGTGGATGGTCACACACTCACACATTAAGTCAGTGGCCCTCAACCTTCCTAAGGTGGCGACCCTGACCCTTTATTACAGTTCCTCATGCTGTGGAGACCCCCACCATAAAATTGTTTCACATCGTGACTGTCTTTTGCTGCTGTTATGAATCATAATATAAATATTTTTTGAGATGGAGGTTTGCAGAGGGGTCAAGACCCACAGATTGAGAACTGCGGCACTAAGGGACCCAGTGGGTATTAAGAGATCAGGAGGGGAGAGTGGTGTGGGGGAGGGGAGAGTGGTGTGGGGGAGGGGAGAATGGTGTGGGGGAGGGGAGAGTGGTGAGGGGGGAGAGTGGTGTGGGGGAGGGGGAGTGGTTTGGGGGAGGGGGGTGGCATGGGGGACGGGGAGGGTTGAAAGAGAAGAAATGGGAAGGTTTGACTAAAGCATATCACACACACCTGGTGGTGGTGGCGCACACCTTTAGTCCCAGCACTTGGGTGGCAGAGGCAGGTGGACTCTGTGACTTAGAGATCAACTTAGTCTACAGAAAAATACCAGGACAGCCATGGGGATACACAGAGAAACCCTGTCTCAAATAACAAAAAAAAGAAAAAGAAAAAAAAAAGGGAGGAAGAGGAAAATGAGGAGGAGGGAAGAGGAAGAAGGAGGAGGGAGAGGAGGAGAAGGAAGAGGAAGAAGAGAGAAATTACACATATATATGAATATTAACTATTTTTTCTCTTTTTCTTTTTCTTTCTTTTTTTTTTTTTTCTTTTGGTTTTTTCGAGACAGGGTTTCTCTGTGTAGCCCTGGGGGTCCTGGAACTCACTCTGTAGACCAGGCTGGCCTCGAACTCAGAAATCTGCCTGCCTCTGCCTCCCAGAGTGCTGGGATTACAGGCATGCGCCACCACCGCCTGGCTATATTAACTATTTTTACTGTGAAATAGTTGGCTGTGTTAAGTCGTCAGGACCCTCACATACCCAGTTCTTGACTCTCTTGATCACGTCAAAGAAATCCATCAAGTGATTAGCTATATTGTTAAGATCAATGGTTCTCAGTGTAGGGGTCTTGACCCCTTTGGGGTCCCATATCAGATATTTATGATTTGTAACAGTGGCAAACTTACACTTATGAAGCTAGCAATGAAAATAACTTTATGGTTGTTGATCACCACAGCCTGAGGAGCTGTATTAAAGGGTTGCAGTGTAAACCGGGCGGTGATGGCGCACACCTGTAATCCCAGCACTCTGGGAGGCAGAGGCAGGAGGATTTCTGAGTTTGAGGCCAGCCTGGTCTACAGAGTGAGTTCCAGGACAGCCAGGGCTATACAGAGAAACCCTGTATTGAAAAAACCAAACCCCCCCCCCCAAAAAAAAAGTGTCGCAGGGTTAGGAAGGTTGAGAACCACTGATTTATGTTGCCATCGACAACAAAGTCCTGACAACTCACGTCTCAGAAGGTATCGCTGCCGTTAAGTGACACGTGAACGTAACATAAATCTGTGCTTCCGTTTGGGAGCCCGGCAATTGTGGCCTCACTTGCCATCTCATGCTACCTGAGATGACCTTGAACTTCCAATCCTCGGGCTGAGGTGGCAGGCACGAGCCATCATGCCCTGTTTCTGGGAGAATTAAATCCAAAACAAGTACTCTACCAACTGAGCCACACCCCAACTTCTGACCTTGAACTTGGGGTCCTCTTGGCCGTGCCTCCAGCATGTTGGGATTACAGGAAGTATCACCCTGCCTGGCCTCTTGGCTAACTCTTAATGAAATATACTGCATCAAGTACACGGGTCCAAAGGATGGAGCTGGGGAGGGAGGGAAATTCAAAGAGGCTTAGCCCAGGGTTCCTGCTCTCAGTGCCCTCATTCCAACACAATAAATACACAATCCTGAACCATCTATAATTAGTAGGTTTATTGTGTATCCTTTAAAGAGGTGGATAACATGGTACAGTGGTTTATGACAAAAATAATGACAACATGGACATGTCTGACATCCTCAGCCCCCTTGCTATGAATTTGTTTGCTGTTGTTTAATTCTCACTAGGTAGGCCAGTCTGGCCTCAAATTCATGATCCTCCTGTCTCCACCCCAAAGGACTGATGCTACAGGTGTAAACCTTCACAACTGACCAGCCAGAGCTATAGGGGTACATTTTTGCTCCTCAGTGCTTCTGCCTCTTGGTCTGTGAAATAAAGGGCCCGTCCCAGAGTGGCTGTCAGGGTTGACCGAACGTGCTGGTGGCCCAGCGTTAGCCCTAGGGTTGGTACCTCGTGCAGGCTCAGGACACCCTTGCATTGAGATGTTATCGTTTATTATAGTCTTTTTGCATCATTAGTTTTCCTGTTCAGTAAAATGAAAAGAATAGCATTGCCAGGAGGAGGTAATTGGAAAATCCCAGGATGAGAGCTTAGCACCGTGTCTGGTAGGTGAACACGTCCTAGTCACGTTCAGGTAATAATAATGAAGAAAAAAGTATGTCTCGGGAAGGGTGCCGCACATCCGTTCTGTTGAGAGGCACTGGATTAGGGAAAGGGTCACCCTAGGTAAAACGACATTTTTTGGCAACATCTTTACTGCGACGTAATTCCCATAGCTATCCAATTCACCTACTTCTTAAAATAGACTCCTAGAGTTTTGAAACATCACCCTAATCAATTTTAGGACATTTTCATGATCCCAGAAAGGAGGCTGAAGCCAGGTGTGGTGGCGCATCCCTGGAATCCCGGTGCTCTGGCGTGAGAAAGAGGAGCACTTCCCGGTTACCTCAGGGACGGAGGGAATGAGAGGCCGGCCTGAGGGCCAGCGGGGCAGCACCACGGCCAAAGATGAACTGTGATTCACAAGTTCATCTGACCCACAAGGCAGGAGAAAAGTAAATTTTGAAAATACTTCTACATTACCTCTACATATATGTGTATGTACACGCATGTATATGCATGTGTGCATACATGCACATGCACATGAAACATAATAAATTTTAAACAAGAGGCTAGCCTGTGCTACATGAGACCATGTCTCAAAAACTATGATAAAAAACAAACAAACAAACAGAAAGCACTAAAGAAGTGGAGGCAGGTGGATGTCTGTGAGTTCTGGGCCAGCCAAGGCTATGTAGCAAGATCCCTTGTCTCAAAAATAAAACAAAACAAACAAAAGAAAATGTGTCACATATCCCAGCATTCAGGGCCAGAAGCAGACTATTTGAGTCCAAGGCTAGCCTGATCTACCTAATGAGTTCCAGGCTAGCCAGAGCTACATAAAAAAGTATATATTTTCTATATAGTTTTTTTAACATGATATCCTCAGCTCACCCACTTGCTGTCAATCTGACGTTTGTTTGCTGTTGTTTAATTCTCACTGCGTAGCCCAGTCTCAAATTCATGATCCTCCTGTCTCCGCCCCAAAGGACTGATGCTACAGGTGTAAAACTTCACGGCTGACCAGCCAGAGCGTTAGGGGTACATTTGCTCCTCAGTGCTTCTGTCTCTTGGTCTGTAAAATAAAGGGCCTGTCCCAGAGTGGCTGTCAGTATTGAAAGAATGTGCTGGTGGTCCAGTGTCAACCATAGGTGGGTGGGGGGATGGAGAGAGAGAGAGAGAGAGAGAGACCAAGCCCAAGCCCTAGGCAGACTGAACAACTTGCGGGAAACCATTCTCTTCCTACCCTTAGGTCTTGGGGGTTGAACTTTGGCCGTAAGGCTTGGCTGAAAGTCAACTTTCCCTGCTGACCCACCTTGCTGACCCACCTTGCTGACCCACCTTGCTGACCCAGGAGGTTTTTTATTTGCTTTTTAATGCTGAGGTAAACCCAGGATTTCACCCACACTGAGCTCATGCTGCAGGACTGAGCTTCGAACCCTGAACCTAGGCTATTTAGACGGTAGCCTGGCCCCTCAGTGCCTCCCAGGAACCCCATTTCCAACACTCACTGCCTCTAAGGAACACAAAGGCTGGAGTCTATTGTGGACCCGATGTCCGAGATGCGGGCGGGTCTGTCTGTGATCCACTTCGAAATGTCCGCCTGCTAATGGGTGCTCAGGAGCTTGTAGAGCTTGTCCACATTCAGGATGGCAGTTCGAATACTCAGCCCACAGGACCGCTGTCCTCAGGAGCCCCAGAGCCCAGATGGTGTCTTTGAAAGCAAACTGCCCGGAGGTGGGGAGATGGCGTTGTGGACTTCCACTTCCTTCCTGACAGCAGCAGGCCCGGCTCCCCGGCCCTTGGCTCCTGTACTTTGCTGGCGTGTTGGGGTACGCAGCAGTACGGGGGCTACAGAAACCGCAAGCACCCTGGGGCACGCAGAAGCCACCCTACGAGAGGACCTGCCTATTTTCAATTGAGTTTATGAGTTGCCTGAGTTGTATGCATTCTAGACATGAATCCTGTATTACACAATTATCTGATGTGTGTGTATATGTGTAGTGTAATCATAAGTGCACATGTATGTGTGGGTGTGGGTGCATATGAAGGCTAGAGGTTGGTATCAGGATGTTCCCTTTGACCTTCACCCCTTCACCTCCTTCCTTTCTTTCTCTCTCTTTTTTGGTTCTTCTCTGTATAGCCAAGCATGTCCTGGAACTCGCGCTGTAGACCAGGCTGGCTTCAAACTCAGAAACCCACCTGCTCTGCCTCTTGAGTGCTAGGATTAAAGGTGTGTGTCCACGCCTTGCCTCTTATGACCTCCGTTTGTTTTCGAGGCAGGGTCTCTCTCTGAACTTGGAGACCTCAGGTTGCCGCTATGTCTAATCTGCCCCCCCCCCACGGTGGGGGGGGTTGGGTACAGAAGCGAGTTGCCACACCCAGCTCTTACCTGGGAGCCCGTGACCCAAACTCAGGTCCTCTTATGCTTACCTGGCAAACACTCCACGCACTGGGACCATCTCTTCAGCCCCTCCCACTGTCTTTCCATTCCACTGATGGAGTTCTTTGAAACACATCCTTTAAAAAGGGAAATTAACTGGGTGGTGGTGGCACAGGCCTTTAATGCCAGCACTGAGGAGGCAGAGACAGGCAGATTTCTGAGTTCAAGGCCAGCCTGGTCTACAGAGTGAGTTCCAGGATAGCTAGGGCTACACAGAGAAACCCTGTCTCACAAAACCAAATCCAAAAAAAAAAAAAAAAAAACCAAACTGGACCAAATTAACTGGACCAGGGAAGGCACCAAGAGCTCCCTTATCTTTCCACACACTTCAGAGTTTCCAGGTGCTTCCGAATCTCACCACCAAAGCGACTCCGAGAAGAAACCGTGCTCAGAAGGCTTCCTGGTAAAACTCTAGACCCCCCCCCCCCCAGGGCAGCCGAGATCCTGAGACCAATCTATGGGGTCATCTGGCCCCCAGTCGGCTGCTCTCATCATCCCAGCTTATTAATTCCAGAAACGTGAGAAAAGAAAAAAAGGAAAGAAAAATTAGAACAACAACAACAACAACAAAAAGCAGATTAAGCCGGGTGATGGTGGCTCACGCCTTTAATCCCAGCACTTGGGAGGCAGAGGCAGGCAGATTTCTGAGTTCAAGGCCAGCCTGGTCTACAGAGTGAGTTCCAGGACAGCCAGAGCTACACAGAGAAACCCTGTCTCAAAAACAGAACAAAACAAAACAAAACAAAAGCAGATTAAAAGCTTATGTCTGCACGCCGGAAAAAAAATTGCACAAGGCTGTCTCAGCAGCTTCGTTTATAAATTCCCTAAACTTGAAAGCAGCCACAGTGAACATGGGAACCAGTAGTAAACGGAATATTATTCAGCACTGAAAAGGAGTGGGCTGGGCATGGTGTCACATACCTTTCTTGAAGCTCTCAGGAGGCAGAGGCAGAGATCTCTAAGAGTTCAGGGGCAGCCTGGTCTACAGAGAAATCCATGTCAGAACTATATAATGAGACCTTGTCTGAAACTAAGTGGATGATGAATGAATGGTTGGATGAACATAAAGAAATGAAAATATATTCTAAAGAATAAGTTCCAGGACAGCTGGGGCTGCACAGAGAAACCCTGTCTTGAATAACCCCTCCCAATACATACATACATATACATACACACATACACACACACACACACACACACACACACACACACACACATACACATATACATACACGTGTGGAGGGACCTCAAATGCATGCTACGACTCCAAGGATGGCAATGTATAGTATATGCCTCCTAGAAAGCACTAGGTGTTCTAGAGGAGAAACTACCTTGGAAAAAGTGAAGAGACCAATGGTGTCTAGAAGGGAAGGGTAAAGAGGTGGCACTTGGAGGAATCTTCCCCCCCCCCCACCCCCAGACAGGGTTTTTCTGTGTAGCCCTGGCTGTCCTGGAACTCACTCTGTAGACCAGGCTGGCCTCGAACTCAGAAACCCACCTGCCTCTGCCTCCCAAGTGCTGGGATTAAAGACGTGCGCCACCACCACCCCCCCACCCCCCCCCCCCCCCGCCCCCCCACCCCCCGGCTTGGAGGAGTATTGAGAGCAGCAAAACTACCTTGTTTGATACTATGCTGGCCCATACACAGCACCATGTGGGTGTGCACTCTATACCTCTAGCTTGCAAGCCAAGGCAACCACCAAGGGAGAGCAGGAGAGCTAGAGTTCCACTGATACTGTATCTGTGTAGCCTGTTGCTACAAATGAAGCCATCAGTGGTGGCCATGTTGGCATGCCAGGCATATATGCCAGTCTCTGTACCTTCTAACAGGTGTTGCTGTGTACCCAGAACCACTCTTAAAAAATTATACTGCTTTTACTTTTTTAAATGAGGGGAGATTGCAAAAAGGCCTGTCTGTCTGGGCAGGTAGGCCAGCACCCCCCGTAATATCGGCACTTGGGAGGTGGAGGCCAGCCCAGGCTCTATGAGACACTGTCTCACAACTCACAAACAGCAAGAGAAGAATGAGAGGCAGAGCTGGGAAGATGGCTCTGTCAGTAAAGTGCTCGCCACACACTCGTGAGTCTCTGAGTTCTGTCCAGGAACCATGCAGAGATGGGGGGCAGCGATCAGGGTGTAAAGTGAACAAATAGATTAATTAATGGAGAAAAAAAGATGCCAGGTGTCGGGGTGTAACCCCTGGGGTAGCACTGGAGAGAACACCCACCCCAAAGTTACCCTTCCGCTCTCACGTGTGTGGCACAGTGTGCCCCCACACACTCCCACAGGACACAACAAATCAAAAACATTTTAAACTATATCCTTAAGAACTAAAAGCAAACATACTAAAATTTAGCCTTCAGTTAAGCAGTTGCTCTCAAAAGCTCATTAGTTAGTAATCCCAGCATTCTGGGAGGCAGAGGCAGGCAGATTTCTGAGTTCGAGGCCAGCCTGGTCTACAGAGTAAGTTCCAGGATAGCCAGGGCTATAAAGAGAACCCATCTCCTGTCTCAAAAAAAAAAAAACCAAATCCAAAAAACAAAACAAAACAAAACAAACAAACAAAAATAAAACCCCAAAAGCTCATTAGTTTATTTTAAATAAGTGTTTCCCTAAAACCTGCCTTAGGGAGACCTCAGCTGCCCAGCATCACCTGATAACGACCTCCTTTAAAAAATGCTGACGTCAGATGTCTGCTGCCAGGCGTGCTGCTACTCGTCTGTAACACCAGCACTTGAAAGATGAGGCAGGAGGATTGCCTTGAGTTTGAGGCTAGCCTGGCTGGCTTTCACAGGGATTTCCAGACCAACCTGGGCAAAGCATGAGACTATCTCAAAGAAGTTGGGTGCGGCACTCGGGCTGGGTCTCAGTCGATGGCATCCTCTTGCCTTATATGAAGCCTTGGTTATGATCCCAGCACTTGGGAAGAAAGCAGAAAGGGATCAGAAAGTCCAGGTCATCCTTGCTCTGTGGGCCAACCTGGATTACTTGAGAGCTCTTGCCCAAAAGAAAAAGAAAAAGAGCTGTGCAGAGGTGGCGCATGCCTGTAATCCCAGCACTCTGGGAGGCAGAGGCAAGCTTATCTCTGAGTTCAAGGCCAGCCTGGTCTACAGAGTGAGTTCCAGGACAGCTAGGGCTATACAGAGAAACTCTGCCTCGAAAACCAAAACCAAAACCAACCAAACAAAAAGCTCTGGATAACACGGTAGATTCAAGTCATCACTCCCTTCCTTATGAGCGCTCTGCTTATTTAGAAGGTAGGTGGTCTGTAACTATTTGATACAGGCTACATCAATCTCAGCCGGTGGTTGGGTGCAGTGTCACTTGTCCGAGATGTCTTTCTCAAGAGGTGTGAAAGGCATTATAAAGCAAATTCTTTCATTGGTGGCTTGAACTCGTGTATGTGGTACTGGAGAGAAGGAGCTACAGCTTCTCATTTCTCAATTCGAGTCTGGGTCCCGTTGATCGAAGGATCTTTCTCCCCCCCCCCCCCCTGTAATGCTGCCCATATCCTCAGTTTACTATGAGGATCATGCATTGTTCCGGGTGGGCCACCCTGAGAAGGATTTGTTGCCCCTTGTGAGCAGGGTTACCTAGGTAGCCATGAACCTGTTGCAGGAGTGGACTTGATTCACTTAGTACCGCTGTGCTACAAGCTAGTTATTGATACGAGGAAATTCAGGCTTTCTGCTCCGGGGTACTGAATGAAGATACCCATAAAGGATGCTATCTTAAGCTACTACTTACAGTCTTGGCTGGCTCTGAACAAACCATGCCTACTAGTTCCCAGCCTTGAAGCCACCTGCCAAAAGCATCAGCACACAAGCCAGCGTTCACAGGCACACACAGATCCGCCCTTCCCGGCACGGCTCAGAACATTTTATACACACAAGGAACCGGAAGTTCTGGGAAGAATCAGGTCACTAGTACTGGGCACAGGGAGTGGTTACCTGCTGACCCTCATGTATCTCTCTCCCATGACACACCTCAAGTTCCAGCTTAGGTCGAGGTGGGAAGGATAGGATGTTCCCCTTCCCACCTCCCAATCCAGGGGACACTGAGAACCTGGGAGAGTAGGGGGAGACGAATAGGAAGAAGGCGAATTTGTTTGTGCCTGGGTATCAGGATGTACCTGCTGAGCTTTCCCACAAGGTTCCTAAGGAAACTTAAAAGGAGCTCACTCTCTCCGGGGTGGGGGTGGGGGGTGAGGGTGGATGGGGGAGGGGTGTGTGCTAAGAGGAACAGAGCACCTCCGGTTGGGATGCCAGGGCTGGGGGCACATATTATCGCAGAGGTGAGGGAGTGCGGAATGGGTACACAGGTGGCTACTGGGTCACACTGGGTGGGTGCAAGGAAGAGAGGGATGCCGGGTAAGGTGGTAGGGAGGGGCTTATAAAGACACCTTAGCCTCCTGTTTGGACCATTTCTAACGTGGTTTCAACCAGGGAAGTGAAGGCACCCTTTGGTCTTGAGCAAGGAGGGTGGACCTGCCTCTCACCATATATAAGGGACTTTCATGTTCTTCCCAGGCTAGAGAGAAGGAGTTTGGAGGTGAATGTAGAGACATGGAGTTAAAGTACTGGGAGGAGATGCTAAAGAGCCGGTGAGTGAGAGGAAAGAGACAGGAGTTTGGCTTCACAGAGGGAAATGAGTTTCGAGGGAAGTTAACTCCGGTGGATAGGCAGCCCAGGTTCTTCCAAATCAGATTGAAAGGAGCTAGGACCCCCAGATGAAGGGGGTCATGGAGGGGGGGGTGCACAGCCGCGTCACCCGGATCGCGCACTGGAATCTCTGGGACACCGAGTTCTCCCTGCTTCACTGGGGATCCCGCCGGCGGGCTTGTGGAATCAGGTCCCCCACCCCCACCCCACACTCCAGGACAGTCCGAAAGGGGCTAGAAGTGAGACAGAAGGAGGTGGCCACAGAAGGGTGGGGTGGCAGCAGCCTGAGAAACCTGGCTCGAGGCTGGGCATTCTCTCAACTGACCATAGAGGTCCCAGGTGTGGAGAGAAGGGATTTAGGGAGTCACAAGGCACACTTAATTCGAACAGCAAGGGCCGAGGAGGGGCAAACAAAACTGGGAAAGAATATACTAGTGTCGCTGATAGATGCTCCCCACTCGGGATGCGAGGCACTACGAGGGCTCCCCAAATTGGACGTGCGAAACTAGGAGTGGACTGGAGACTGTTGTCAAGGCAGTCTAAATTAGGTTCAGGAGAAACTGGGGGGCTCAAAGGACGGCTTCTCGCTAGGACTGGGAGAAGGAGAGGCTCTTACCAGTTGGAAGGTGTGGGGATTGGGGGCACTGGGCTGTCTCCAACCCGACCCAGAAAGATTGGGGACATCTTCTAAATTTTCAGTAGCAGGGACCTGGGAGGAAGGACTAAGGAGGGTTCCCGATCCGAAGCCGAGCTACCTTGAACGCACCGGGAAGCGCTTCATCCCGGGAGGGCGTTCCCCACGGCTGGGCCCCCGCGCCGCTGTGGGTGAGGGGTGCGGCCGCGCCCCAGGCCCGAGCCCCGCACCAGGAATCAGGGGACCTCGCTCGCCCCCCGGACACACAGGAACCCCGAGGGAGGGAGGGGGGTTCCCAGCGCCGCCGCCTCCGCGGGCGCCCGGGCGCGCGCCGGGCTTTATGCGCGCAGGGCGGCGGGGGGAGGAGCCGGCAGGTCGGCCCCCGGCGGGCCCTCCCCTTGGCCGTCCCCGCCCGCCCGCCCGAGCGGGGTCGGGGGAGGGGGCAGCATGGCCTGTCCGTCCGGCCCCCTTCGCCGCGCTCCTCATCTGCCCCGCGCCGAGCGCCGCCGCCGCCGCCGCTCCGCTGCCCGCGCCGCCCGCGGCTCCCGATGGAGACTGACGCGCCCCAGCCCGGCCTCGCCTCCCCGGACTCGCCGCACGACCCCTGGTACGGTCCGGCCCGGCCCGGCCCAGCCTGCCCAGCCCGCGTCCGCCCCGGCCCCGCCAACATGGCCGATCCGGGTCGGGCCGGGGCCTCCCCGGGGCCCGGGCCCGCGCCCCCTGCTCCCTGGCGCCCGGCGCTCACGCGGGCCCTTTGTGTCTCTGCTCCTCCCGCAGCAAGATGTTCATCGGAGGACTCAGTTGGCAGACCACGCAGGGTGAGCCAGCCCGGGGATCGCCCGCCGGCCCCCGCACCGCCACCCTGCACCCCTTGCAGCGCCCCAACCCCGGACGCCCCTGCCCGGCCCCGCGCCCCGCTGACCCCGGACGCCCTCGTGCCCTCTTCCGCGCCCCGCCCCGGGGACCCCGAGAGCGCTGCACGCTCAGCGAGCGCGCACGGCCCGGCGCGGGTTGGGGAGCAGATGGGGGGGGTCAGGGGGCATGGGGGGGCGGGCTGGGCCCCCGGGACCCGCCAGCGGCAGCTCCAACTCCGCTCGCACCTGCGGCTCAAACTTTTGTTGAGGCTGCTCCCGGAGCGGCGGGAACCCAAGCGGAGCGGTCCCCCCACTCCAGCCCGGCCCTGGCCCTTGCCTTGCCGAGGCCCCCGGTGGGCGCCAGGAAGGCTCCGCGGGAACCCCACGGCGAGGGCAGGGTTGGGGGGGGGCGGCCGCGGAGAGCGCGCGCGGGCAGCTCGGCGCGGGGGCGGCGGGGCCGCGCCGGGGTCACCGGGGGCAAAGGACGGGGGAGGAGGGGGAAGGGCTCCGGCCTGGGCTGGTCCGAAGGCGAGTGTGTGGTTACAGAAGGGCTGCGCGAATACTTCGGCCAGTTCGGGGAGGTGAAAGAGTGTCTGGTGATGCGGGACCCCCTGACCAAAAGATCCAGGTGAGTCCCGGAGACCTCTCCTGCCACCGTGCTCGCCCCTCCCGCCGCGGCCACTCGCTGTCCTTGTAACTATCTGCCTCTCCCTCACTACGCGGCGCAGGGGTTTCGGCTTCGTCACTTTCATGGACCAGGCGGGGGTGGATAAAGTGCTGGCTCAATCGCGGCACGAGCTCGACTCCAAAACAGTGAGTGGCCCTCGGGGTTTCGGGGGTCCTTTGGGAGAGGGAGGCTGTCGGGAGGAGAGAGGTCCGGGACTCTCTCTCGTGGGGACAGTTGGATGGAGTTTACTGAGTGTGAAAGCTGTCATGCCCTGAAAGTTTGTCAGTGGAGTTGGGGACAGAGGGGGGGAAGGAAAAAAAAAATCTCAGGCCTGGGATAAGATGCCACACACCCCAGCTCGAGTATTGGTGAGGGACGCAGCAACTACTACCCTTTCTCTGTGAGTACTAATCTTGGTACTTCTGGCTTTGGGGTGGAGCCGGGTCCCTCTCCTACGCCAGATTGAGTGAGTCAGGGCTACAGTTACCCATGGTGGCTTCTCTGAAATCTAACTACTGTTTGACTCTGTGACACCCCCTTTTCCATTGCAGACCAATGGCAAAGCCTCACAGAGCCCTCCCCCTCCCCCTTCTCCTTCCCGGACTTTGGTCAAGGAGTTCCCTTGCTTTTGTAGAAGACACGCATCTTCTTTAACCTTACAGGGGATTTATGAACAGGGAGCTTGCATGGAAATGAAAAAAAAAAAAAAGTGCTCTGCGACCAGATCTTAGGAGACCCTGCCTGTTTGGTATTCAAACTCCTGGAACATTTTGCTTCTTTCCCCGGTGTTCCCAGTGTCTTGGACCCTGCAGGGGGCGCTGGCGGAGGCCAGCTCAGGGGTTCCAGTAGGCAAAAGAGAAAACCAGAGGAAGGCTCACTTGATGATGGGGGTGTCTGTCTGCCAGGGGCGCTGGGACAATGTGACCTCTCTCCACACTCCCCCATTCTTCCCCAGCCCTGGGCCTCTCTGCTTGGGCCAGTTACGGGCTCCTGTTTACCTGCAACAATGGCTGGTTGTGCCCAAGAATTTGTTAAATTACCCTCTGTCCCCGCTCCTGTTATCTCTGCCCAGTGGCTCCCACTCCTGCGCACAGTAATGAGCGAACGAGGCCAGGCCTCGACTTTGCCCGTTCTGAAAGGATCTTCTCGGCTCAGCCCGAGTGACCCCGCCTGGGAAAGAAGAGACAGTGGCCTATTGTTTTTGGCGATTATCTGCCTGTTCTCCTACCGTCCCCTGTCCTCAGAATGCACCGATGGCTTCTGCTGCTCTCAGGAAGCTGAGTGCTGGGGTGGGGTGGGGGGGCTCGAGGCGTCCAAGATTGATAAGGGGACGGGGGGGGGGGGGGAGGATGCTGAGATAGACAGCCTTAAGATCCAGGAGACTGCCAACCTCCAGGGCTTTGTCTGTGTTTAGCATCTCTGGGCTGGGGAAGGGGGCGGGAAAGAGTCTATTTTGGGTTCTGAATTTCACCTTTTATTTACTTGTTGGGCTTTATTTATGTTGCCAGCTGTGAGTCAGAGAGGAGGTGGTGTGTGTGTGTGTATGTGTGTGTATGTGTGTGTGTGTTGGGGATTTGTTATATGTGGGTCTGGGGGGAGTGTGGCTTGGGTACTCTGTCCATCAGGGCCTGTGCAGGGGCTGTGGAGGCTGGCTGCTTCTGGAAGAAGGAGGGTCAGGATGTATGGAATCACAACTTCAGAAGAGCAGTGGGTGGGTTCGGTTTCCCCTAGAGATCACGGGACGTTGCTCCAGGAGGGACATTGCCCAGTGCGGGCTGTGGAGCCCCTTCTCTGGCAGGTTCCAGGGGAGCTGGCACAAGGCAGCTTCCTGCCTGATGCCATGTGGGCAGAGGGAAGCTGGGGCAGTTGTCTAGAATCCCGAGTTTTGAACAGAAGGAACTTTGGGAAAAAGATAGATCTCGCCTGTGATTGGCTGATAACTTCTAAACGATGTCCATCTGTGTGAAAGGCAAGAATTGTCATGGCCAGGCCTCACGGGTCCTGTCTCGGTCGCAGAGTGTCTCGTGTTCTTTCTCACTGTCTGTCAGCTCAGCTAGAGCTCCTAGGAATGGTACCCAGGTGTGTCCTGATTTCTTCAAGGGCAAAGGTAACCCGGTAATGGCACCTTTGTTTGTGCAGCGAAAGGGACGGTGACAAAGGGCTGCTTTCAACCTTTATCTCATTCAAATCCCCCGCAGCTGCCCTCCGCAGGAGTGGGTGTGATTGTCCCCACTCTGCAGATGCGTGGACTGAGACTTGGAGAGGCCCATGAAGCGACCGAGATTACAAGCTTGGCCCGTAGCCCAGCACTTCTAAGTCCCATTCTCTCTCACGCCACGAAAGACTGCACTCAGCCTCACCTGGAGCCCCGCTCTCCGATAGGCACCGTTTGGTTTCAGCCCCTAAGGAGGGCTGTCAGCGGCTGGAGATAAAGTAGGGGAACAGTACTGAGCCTGTGCCTGGTGGGTCGTCTTCTGATCTTCACATCCTTTTCAGGCAAAGACTAGTTTTGCAAAAGCCTTGTTTGCAGAGTCAGAATTACACGCGCCACTTAGGCAGTAGGTACTGACGCTGACACCTTTGTGGAGTCCGTTTGGCGAAACCTTCGGTGTATCCGATACTTGGTGAAATCAGTCTTAGCTCACATTGTTTTGGGTTTTTGCTGTGGGCTAGACACCGTGTCGCGTGCTCTGTGAGCATTATCTGAAGTGATCTGCAGACGGACCTTCCGGGTAGGTATTAGTTGTTCGTTTAGCAGGTGAACTTGACCTTGAAACTCCAAGGAGTTAACTTGTCCAGGGTCTCCCAGCTAGAAAGCAGTGTATGTGCGTATGTGCGTGTGAGTGATCTGAACCCAGCAGCTTGCTTTAACCACTCTGTATTCCTACCTAAAGCTGTTGTGATTTCTCTTCTGTGTCCTGGGATGAAAGAGACCGGAGGTTGTGTGGTCACCAAGGCTATATGTGAAGCTCAAGACTCCCAATATGTCCCTTCTCTTACAGATTGACCCCAAGGTGGCGTTTCCTCGGAGAGCACAGCCTAAGGTAGGTGTGTGATGAGGGATGGGGACAGGGCGGGGGTTGCTGGGAAAGCTCCTTTATTCTGGGTAAGTTGGGGTACTGATTTCCCATCATGCTCTTCTGTGGAAGATGCTTCTGAAGCATCTGTTTGGGGTGTTTCCCGAACGGGCAGGGGTAAGGGTAGAGGATATCTGCTGCCTAGAATTAAGGCACTGTGCTCTTTCTACGCATGTGCTGGGGTGGACAACAAATACAGGCAAGGTGGGGGGGGGGGCTGCTTTGTGGTCCTGTATGTGTAGCCAATACATTTCGGACCCAGAGTGTAATTCTGGCCTGGTGGGCCCCAGCCTCTGGATGCTGAGCCTTGGAGAGGCAAACACAGGATGGGTTCGTCCTAGGCTTAGGTGGGGGAGCTTGCCTCTGACTCCAGGTCACTCTCCTGTCTCTGGTTTGGGGTGTGTTGGGCTTTCAGAGGGGAAGGGAGGCGGAACCTTTCAAACCTCTCACCTGTTGGGTTGTAGCTTGAACCTCTGTGGCTCTGTAAAAGATTTCTGAGCGGTTGAGCAGAGAGCGTGCAGGATTTGTGATGCGGGGCCAGGGCCCTCGATTTGATTCCAGCCGTCGCGGCAGCTGGCCAGAGCTTAGGTTTTAAGCAGTTGACTTATGGGGACTGGAAGAAAGGCCAAGTCACCGGACCAGGAGTCTGGACCCCCATGCCCAAGCCTGGATGTTCCTTCTCCTGGAGGTCTCAGTTTCTTCCTTGATGGCAACCCAAGGGCTCTGAGATTCTGAGTCACGGATTCCATCAAGGCTGCCAGGGCAGGTCCTGCTGGGGCCGAGAGAAAGGAACAAGTTGTAGAAGACAAGGAAGGGGCATCCCTGGAAAGGGTCCAGCCTAGGGTCTGAAGGCAATTATGGAGCAGGTATTGGAAGGAAGCCGCACCAGGGAGCACATGGTCAGAATTGGGTTAATTCCATTAAGCAGTTTGGTGACAGAAGGTGCCTCAGTGTTAGGACGGGGCTGGGAATTGCTTCGGATTAGCCATGCGCTCCTGGGGTAATTAGGACCATGTGGTCTTCCTAAAACAGGGCTGGGGCCACGGGGCTGCCAGAGGTTGGCTTGGGAGGAAGGTTGAGGAGGAAAACGTTGGTGTTACAGGGTTGGTGACACCCCGTGGTGTTACACGGTTGGTGACACCCCGTGGTAGCTTTGGTGTCTCCCAGGAGAAGTGGTGAGGTCTTCATGCCAGGCAGTGAGTCTGGGCCGTCGGCATGACGCCCCCTTTCCTTGTAAGGTTCCTTAGGGAAGGCCATGGCTGTCTCCATACACAGACCCCAGGGAGGGAGGGAGGCGCACTCAAGCCAGCCAGGGTGTGGGGTGGGGCACACAGCTGCCTATGCCAGGCCTAGAGGCAGGAGTCCAAGGGGGAGCTGGGAAGGGGGCCTTGAAGAAGCCGGGGCCACAGAGAGCTTGTCAGCTGCCGTCCTGGCAGGGGGGACCCCCCCTCCACAGTCCCTGCTGGTGGCTGTAGGCCACGATACTCAGAAGCCCACTTTCCTCTTCCTTCCCCCGACAGATGGTCACTCGAACGAAGAAGATCTTCGTGGGGGGGCTGTCTGTGAACACCACAGTGGAAGATGTGAAACACTATTTTGAGCAGTTCGGAAAGGTAGGTCTTCCGCTGTGGGAGGAGTAGGCTGGGGGTAGCAGTCAGATCACCCCGGTTACTGTATGGCAAAGAACGGCCCTCCTGCAGGTGAGGTCCAACCCAGTCACAGTTTGGGATCCATCTATGGGCCCCAGACTCTGGGCCTCTTCAGTAGAGTCTCTCATTACCTTTCTACCCTTCCTCTGTATTTTTTCACTTCTCTTCACTCTCCCGTGGGAGGAGGTGCTTCTGTAGCCAGTTCAATCCGGTGCTCCCCTCCCCTTGCCCTCTTGGGAGCTTGCACCTGTCCAGGCCACAGGCAGCTGCACCTTCTGTCCCCTCCCTTTCCTAGGGAGTATGATAAGAAGGCAATAAATAAGAATCCTTATTGCATTTGGGTACCCTGCTTAAATAGGTGGGGACCTGGGGATGGCTGCTGATCCCCAGGTAATGGAACTGAAGAAAACACCCCAGAGTCTGCCCCAGCCCCTGAGAGGTCACTACCTCTCAGATCTTGGGTGTGTCAGGATTTAATTTCTGGGCCTTGGGAGAGGTAGTCTGTGAAAGAGAGGTGGGTGTGGTACCACCCAGACAGTAAAGGTATCCATACAAAAGCAAGCGGCAACCTCAAGGTTCCTCAAGGTTCCACGGGGAAACTAGCCAAGGGGGTCTGTCTGAGGTGAAGGGATGAAAGAGGGATGCCCACTTGAGTGTTTCAGGTGGCCTGGGTTCCCTGCCCGGTCCACCAAGGTATGTGAATTCCCCATCAGGCCAAGCTGGACCAGGCTCGGGAGAGAGGCGGTGAGCCGTGGCTGGCTGGGGGGTCTGCAGGCCAGAGGATGCTGACGTGTTGAGGCCAGAGGCCTTGGCTCAGGCGCCTCCTTGGGGATCTGGGTCCAAGACGCAGGGCAGGCAGAGCCTGGGCCCCAGAGGGAAGGGCGCTCCTGGGAAGCTGCAGGCCCGGCTCGGCTCCGGCGGGGTGTCTTTGTGTCTGAGCACCGAGCATTAGAGCCCGCACTAATCTGATCCAGCAGCTGTGATTGGAGGCCGCCTGCCCCCGGGGCCGGCGTTGCCATGGCAACCGGGCCCCAGGAGAAGCCGTCAGCGGCCGCGTCTTTTGTTCGGGCCTAAATCGGCGTTGGCATGTGAAACCGGCCCGGGGAGGCCAGGGGGAGCTGGAGAATAGGCTGCCAGGGAGCGAGGGGGACAGCCGGGAATGCCAAGGGCCCCGCGGCTGCCCCCCCCACCCCGCCCGGATCGAGGGGCCGCCACCGAGGGGGGAACAATGGTCAGCCGCCATGGCTGCCACTCAGGCTTAGCCGCCGCCGAACTTGGCGGCTCCCACTGGTCAGCAGGCCTCGGTCGCCTCCCCTCCCCCCTCCGGAGCCCCCCTGCCCCCAGGTTCCCATGGAGACCAAAGCCTATTAAGGACACTGGGCTGGGAGCCTCCCTCCCCTCAGCCGGCCTCAGAAGGGGACACCACCGGCCTCAGAAGGGGACACCACCGGCGGGGGTACCCTGGACCCCTAGCCACTTTCCCCGGATGGGAGGGGGTTACCCTGGCCACAACCCCATCACGGCAATGGGGGTCTGTCCAGCTAAGCCCAGCTTGAAGGATGTTGGGGACCAGGGATGTTGGGTGGAAGGAAACCGGAAGGACTGGATTTGACCTGAATCAGTTTGTGGGTCAGGCAAGAAACAACGCAAAGCTACAGGATTAAGGAGGAAGGTGTGGCTGGTTTTTCTGTTCATTCACTCATCCATTCAAACAAATAATTAATTGAGCACAAGTCAGGATGCTCCACAGAATAGTGATGGCTGTTACAACTGAAGCAGCTGTCCTGGTGGGACCTGGGGATCCTCCCCTCTTGGGCCTGTGGGCAAGTCCTTCCATAATAAAGATGACAGCTGCTATTTATTGAGTGAACCCCGAACCCCAGCCCTGGGCGGTGAGTGTTCTACATACGCCTTACACCTAACTCCTGTAGGAAATAAGCAGTAGTGTACCCATTTTACAGACAGAGGCATCAAAGTCCTGGAAACTTACCCAAGGACACCCTGCCAGCAAAACACAGTATCCAAGACGCCCGCTTGTAGCTTGCCCTATTTTGAAGCCTGCACTTCCATCAGACCCCCCTGGATTCCCATTTCCCAGTGCTTGAGATGTGCTGAACCTAAAGAAGGGTTAGGGATGAGACTGTGGTCACCCGCTTCAGCACAAAGATGGCTTCTGCAGCAGGAAGCCATCGTTTCTCTGAGATTCTCCAGAAACCCCACTGCCTCTTAGTTCAGGGTGGCCTGGTCTAGATTAGTCCCTAAGGAGAGCTTCCAGGTTCTCCAAGGAGATCCACTCTGCTTCTGAGGCCTGAGAGACAGAAGACAGGGTTGTTGTGGGGGGGTGGAGGGCTGGGCTGTGCCTCCTGGTCTGAGGACATCTCCCGCCCCCCCCCCTGCCATTTGGAGTCAGGTCAGTGGTTGGAGTGGGGTGTGAAGGCTTCTAGGGTGTCAGAGCTAGCCCAGGAAGGAAGCCTGGGATGCCCTTGCCTGTCCCTGCGTCCAAGAGGATGCAGGGGAGAGGGTTCAGGGGAGTGTAGCTAACGTAGACCCTCCCCCCTCCCCTTTCCCTTCCCCCCAGCCAGTGTGAGGCAGGCAGCCCAGGCAGTGAACTCTGCTTGCTTTAATTACAGCCTCTAGCCAAAGGAAACCTCAATTAGAGCTCAGGGCTGTGACAGAAGGGAGTCTGGCTGCTGGCCGTCTCCAAAACGGGAGAGGCTTTGCTTTCCCCACCTCGTAATCTTGCTCCCCGGATTTCTTTCTCCAGCACCACCTTCTGTGCCTTTTCCTCCCTGGCTTCATGCAGGACTTGCTGTCTGACCTTGGGCAGGCGGCTTCACCTCTCTGAGCGCCTTTCCTCAGCTGTACAGTGGAGATGAACCCGTGCAGGGGATGTTGGGGTGATAGAGGCAGGAGCGTGAGGCAGGCATACATTTGGAGTTTAATAAATACGGACTGATCTATTGAGAATATGCCGGTCCGCTTCGCCGTGCTCCACATCTAGTATATTGTCTCCTGGAGTAGACAGGAGGGGTGTAAGTTCTGGGGGGCGGGGGGGGGGGCGGTCCTGGTGTCTGTGGGGCTAACGCAGGAGTCTGTGTTTCAGGTGGATGACGCCATGCTGATGTTTGACAAAACCACCAACAGGCACAGAGGTGAGTGTGGCCCCGTCCCCTCCCCCTTCCCTGGCTGGGCCCAGCGCCCTGGTCAGCCAGGGGGCTGCAGGTCACAGCTGCCCTTTCATGCTGCCTCCTGACATCCTATCCCTGAGGATCTGCGTCCTCTCCGGGGCCTCGCCTTACAGAAGGCTTTTGTCTTCTTCTCCTTTCCTGCATCAGAAACTTGGCCAATTGCAGAGGATCTGAGGACATCCCCCCCCCCCCAACAGTGCTCTGCCAGTGTCTGCTCTCAGCCTGGGCTTACCTTATCCCTGGAAACCAGAGCTGAGGCCAGTCTGCCCCAGGGTCAGGCTGACTCTATAGCCTCAGGCCGTCTGGTTCACCACTGCTTCCATGCTAACCCTGGCTGCCAGACCCCTTCCATGGCCCTGAACCTGGTCGCATCTGGGCCTCTATACTGTTTGTGTCCTGTGGGTTCATTTCACCCAGCCCCCGGGGGACTCCCTGAAGAGGCAGACAGTTGGGGCAGTCTCTCAGTAGCTTGAGGGCTTTGGGCTTTTAGTTTCTGTGAGTGTGGACTATGAGCGTGTAAGAGGTGGAGTGGGGGCGGGCACTAAATGTGCCCCGAAAGCCAGAACAGGCACGCCTGCAGAGCGCCCTTGAGAGGCTGCGAAACGGGCTCTGTGTGTACAACTGTGAGTTCTCTGTAGCGAGGTTTGTGTGTAGTGAGGTTTGTGTGTACAACTGTGAGTTCTCTGTAGCGAGGTTTGTGTGTAGTGAGGTTTGTGTGTACAACTGTGAGTTCTCTGTAGCGAGGTTTGTGTGTAGTGAGGTTTGTGTGTACAACTGTGAGTTCTCTGTAGCAAGGTTTGTGCAAGTACAGCTGAGGGGGATAAGAAGCGTGCAAGATGTGAGCTCATCTTTCTGTTTCTGTGGATTTCGCTTTTTTGCGTACAAGCATCCTCGGTTTGAAATGACCCCACCCCTCCCCCCCAAAAAATTGTCTCTTAAGAGCTGATAGTGTAAGAGATGCCACACCCTAGTTCTGTCTAGAGCCAGAGAGAAAGAGAGAGAGAGAGAGAGAGAGAGAGAGAGAGAGAGAGAGAGAGAGAGAGAGAGAGAGAAAACTCCCAAGGACTGAGCAGGAACATCCCGTCTCTGATCCACAGAGTGTAATAGGCCGCCGGTGTTAGTGGTTAGAAGTTCACAGATAGGCGTGGATTTTATGCAAATGTGCCATTCCCTATAAGGAACTGGAGCACCTAGGACCCTTAGTGCTCTGATTCCCAAGGAGAACTATCTTCATGGTGGCTCTGCCACTTTAGAGAGAGAGAGAGAGAGAGAGAGAGAGAGAGATTTGCCAGGCAGCAGTGGACCAAGGCTTTAATCCCAGCAGAGGTAGGCAGATGGCAGGCAGATCTCTGAATTCAAGGCCAGCCTGGTTGACAGCTGAGTCTCAGGACAGCGAAGATGACCCAGAGAAATTCTGTCTTGAGAAACAAACAAACAAACAAAAAATGTTATTTACGTGTGTGCGCGTCTGTGTAAATGTATGCGGTATGTGTGTGTGTGTGTGTGTTTGCATGCCTGCGTGCCCGCAGAGGACAGCCGGAGTTACATGCTGTTGTGAGCTGCCCCATGGGATCATGGGGGAAGTGGCCCTCTGGAAGAGCAGCAAGTGCTCCTAGCTCCCCAGCTGTCCCTCCAGCCCCACTGTGACCACTCTCCTAACTTGCTGTGTGACCTTGGACACGTTGGTTCGCCTCTCTGGGCCTCGGCCTGCTCATCTGTAATTTGGGACTTGAAACCTTGACTCACCAGCAGTTGAGATGCTCTTAGGCTTCGGGCGGGGCCTTTCATTAACTCTCAGACACTCGCCCGCAAGAGATGGAGATGGTGTGCGGGGTGGGGCTGGGCGATGACCCTGAGCTCTGCCTCTGACCTGGCCCTGCCCTTGTCCAACCTCTAGGGTTTGGGTTTGTCACGTTCGAGAGTGAGGACATCGTAGAGAAAGTGTGTGAGATCCACTTCCATGAAATCAACAACAAAATGGTGAGCTGGGACCGGTCGGAGGTGGGGTTTGGGGAGACTGTGACTCGAGGAGGAGGCAGTCAGGGAAGCGCTGGGCTTCTGTAAATAGGAGGAGGTGGGGCTCTCCCAGAAATCAGCAGAGTCTGAGAGGCACCTCGGGGTGGTCCCTCTCAGAGCCCAAGTTTCTGCTTTTATATGGGAATCCCTGCCCTGGCAGCAATGGTGGTGTCTGCCTTTCAGCCCGGCCTGGTCTATAGAGGAAGTTCCAGGAGAGCCGGGGCTACACAGAGAAACCCTGTCTCAAAAGAGAGAGAGGGAGGGAGGGAGGGAAGGAAAAGGAAAAAGGTGAGGAGGGGAAGATGGGAACCCCAGCTCCATGTGATAGACCACGTCTGTAATCTCAGTTTTCTGGGCAAGAGGATTGTCACAAGTTCAAGGCCAGCCTGGTCTGCATATAGCAAGTTGCAAGCTACCCAGAGCTACACAATAAGACCCTGTCATAACGTACAGTTAATAAAACTAAAAATAAGTCAAACGGGAATCACAGTGCTTGTTCACATAGGTTTGGTGTGATCATTTGATGACAGAACTAGCGTATGTAATGTAAAGCCCTTTAGACACAGTGGGCGGGCGCTCTGTAACCGGTAACTGAGGTAAGGATAGAGGCGTGTCATAGCAACAGAAGCTCTGACCCTCAGCTGTCATCGCAGGTGGAATGCAAGAAAGCTCAACCAAAGGAGGTGATGTCCCCCACGGGCTCCGCCCGGGGCAGGTCTCGAGTCATGCCCTATGGGATGGACGCCTTCATGCTGGGAATTGGCATGTTGGGTAAGTGCCAGGCCTACACCTGTGGCTTTTTCCTGCCTAGTCCTGCCCCTGGGGCTTCTGGGAGGCGCTGGGTGTGACTTCTCTTCCTCCATGGTCTGCCCTTCAGTCTGAGTCAGAGTAAAGGCAAAACTGTTTCAGGCCTGCCCAAGGTGCACAGATTGGCGTGGAGCACTGCCCTCTTGTGGTCATTCTGATGTACTGCAGACGCTCCATACTATTTGGCCTCTATTTGGATATTTCTATCTGTCCCGTGTTGAGCATTTATGCATGCCAGGAATTCCAGCAATGACGTCCCTGAGTTCAGGGTGAAATATAGGCTACCAAGAGAATGTGGGCAGAGAGGATTTGACCAAGACTCTGGAGAACCAGAAACCACATAAGGGTTACACGGAGTCTGTAGGTTGGGTCTGCGGGCGGTCCTGGAGAGGAAGGGAAAGTGTACCAGACACGGGGAGTAGCGTTTACTCTGGCCAAGGGGCCCAGAGGCTTGAAGAAGGCCTCCTTGTCTCACTTGGCTAATTTTTATGTTGTTATTGTTGTTCTTGTTTTGTTTTGTCTTGTTTTCTGAGGGATAGGCTCTGCCGTCATGGGGCTATGGTTGAACTGAAAGACAGGAGTGTCTCCATAGAGAAGCTGGGGGTCATGGGAGGTTCAAGGAGTCACATAGGAGGCTCCCTGGAGTAGGTGATTGAACTGACCGTGAGCCTGGAAAATCAGCTAAGAGTCAGCCGCGCTCTGAAAAGCACCTAAGGGGCTGGGGCGATGGCTCAGTGGTTAAGAGCGTTAGCTGTCCTTTTGAGGGACCCAGGTTCAATTCCCAGCCCCCACGTGGCAGCTCACAGCCATCTGTAACTCCAGTTCTAGATGGTTCTTTGAGCCTTCATGGCATTGTACACACGAGATGCAGGGACACACATGCAGACCAAACACTCGTGCACACAAAAGAAAAATCAAACTTCCATAAAAATATTTTCTAATTAAAGGAGGGGGGGGTGGAAAGATGGCTCAGTGGTTAAGAGCACTGGCTGCTCATCCAGAGGTCCTGAGTTCAAAACCCACAACCACATGGTGGCTCACAACCATTTGTAAATGGGACCTGACGCCCTCTCCTGTCAAGCAGGTGTATGTGCAGATGCTCGTACGTTAAATTTTAAAAAAAAGATGGGTGAATTTCAAAAAGAAAAGTGCCTAGATATGAGGTGTTATGTGTATGCTCAGCCCTGAGGGAGGACATGTGAGAGGACACACTAACACATGCACATATAGACACATATGTACTCACACACATATACACATACATACTCCCACATCCATGTGCGTGCGCACACATGCGCGCATGCGCACGCGCGCGCGCACACACACACACACACAGGGGCTGGAGAGCTAGCTCAGCCTTGTAGAGATCCTGGGTTTCATTCCCTTCTCTCACGCCTGCCCTTAGTGCCAGCTCCAGCAGGTGGGGTGCATAGAACAGACACACCCACAAATACATACATAAAAACACAATGAAAAGATGACCGTGGGGCCTGGGGCAGTTAGTGGCTAACCTATTCCAGGAAGAGCTGGAGAGATGGCTGTGTGCCTAAGACTTAAATTGTCTTTCAGAGGACCTGAGTTCAGTTCCCAGCGCCTGTGTCTGCCAGTTCCTGCCGTGAATCTGACGCCTCTGGGGACCTCTGTGGAGATCTGAGGGCTCCCACACACGATCGAACAACATACATGCTAATTAAGTTATAATTTAAAAATATAAGTTATAAGTATAAATATAAAAATATAAATTACGCCAGGTGGTGGCGGTGGCACACACCTTTAACCCCTGCACTCAGGAGGCAGAGGCCGGTGGATCTCCGTAAGCTGGAGGCCAGCCTAGTTTACAGAGTGAGTGAGTTCCAGGACAGCCAAGGCTACATTGTGAGA
This sequence comes from Apodemus sylvaticus, assembly GCF_947179515.1. NCBI lineage: Eukaryota > Metazoa > Chordata > Mammalia > Rodentia > Muridae > Apodemus > Apodemus sylvaticus. The sequence continues at coordinate 53,683,726 of NC_067493.1, read as the reverse complement.
CCCTGCCTCAGAAAATTAAGTAATAATAATAATAGTAAAAGAATAAATTTTAGCCAGGCAGTGGTGGCACATGCCTGTAATCCCAGCACATGGGAGGCAGAGGCAGGCGGATTTCTGAGTTCGAGGCCAGCCTGGTCTACAAAGTAAGTTCCAGGACAGCCAGGGCTACACAGAGAAACCCTGCCTTGGAAAAAAAAATAAATCCAAAACAAACAAACAAACAAACAAAAAAGAGTAAATTTTAGGAAGCTGTATCGAGCCATCACCCAGCCCAGTATATCTGAGTTTTCCAGAGTCATTTGAGGGTAAGGTTCTTCCTTTCCTTAAAACTATGGGCTTTGATTTTTTATTTTATTTTATGTTATTTTATTTATTTTTTTCCAAGACAGGATCCCTTGGTAACTGGTTATCCAGGAACTTGCTCTGTAGACCAGGCTGGCTTTAAGTTTGATATTAATGAAATATGTACATCTAATGTACTGTTTCCTACTATTATTAGTTGACTGAATTTTTTTTTGCTGTGGCCTGCTTGTTCATTTGTTTGTTTGAGACAGGGTCTCACTTTTAGCCCTGCCTGTCCTGGATCAGGCTGGCCTCAGATGTACAGAGGTCCACCTGCCTGGCTCTGTTTTATTTCGTTTTTCGAGATGGACCCAGGATAGTCTAGAACTCTCTTTGTAACCTTGAACTCCGATCCCGCTGTGGTGACAGGCGGCCCTGTGTGGCGTTGGAGGCTGAAGGCCTGGCTTTATTTATGCTTAGCAAGTGTTCTACCCAGCAAGCAGCAGGCTCTTCTTAAAGCGGGTCCTGTTCCTCCCCACCAACCGGCTGGGGCTGGAATGAGGCTGGTCACTGTCTCGAGCACTTTGAGAAACACCTTCGTCTGTTGATCTTTTTTTTTACTTAAGTGATTTCGGACAACTAAAGAAAACAGTAATAAATAGCAGGGTCATTCGGGTGCTGGGGAGGCGGATCAGCTAGGAGAGCGTCTGCTGTGCCACCACAGCAAGTTCTTAGACCCAGCACTGTCTCGAGAGTAAGCTTGTGTCTGGAGCCACCGTGCTGGGGGCTCACTGGTCACCGTCTAGACAGGAAGCTCTAGGCTCCGGGAGAGACCCAGCCTCAAAGTCAAAGAAGGCAGAGAAGGATGCTCTCCTGAGCTTCAAACCCACCCGTGCACCACACACGCTGAACCTACGAGGCTGGCGGGGAGAACCAGGGAGCTAATTGGATCCGAACTGCAATTCCAGTGCTCCATTAGCACTGACAGGATTTTTCTTCCGGGCGACAGCTTGTCTGCCCTCAGAGGAATCAGAGAATGACAAAGGAGAAACTGTAGCTTCCGTGCAGAAGGCCTCTCGTGGGGAGGCCTGTCTGACTCAAGCGCAGCAAGCCCTCTGCGGTCTCATGTGGCTGTCACAGCGTACCCAAAGGCCCTGGGCTGAGCTCTGCAACCTAGAGAAGCAGCAGGTCGGGGCGCAGAGGTGGGAGGAAGAAGCCAAGGGGGGGAGGAGAGGAGCAGAGGAAGAGGGGAGCTGGGGTGGGAAGAGTAGGGTAACAGGGCTGTGTTGTTCTTGTCCAGGGTCCGCCCTCGGTGCCTCAGTTTCCATGTCTATACACTGAGGCCCCTCGCCGGGCCTCCCTGTCACAGCACCTGTGAGGTTTCATGAGATGATAAAGTGTACACTGTGCCCAGCTTGGGGCTTGGTGCGCAGAAGCCTTCTAGAAACCTGAGGATTGTCTGGGACAAGTTGTAGGACCACGAGCAGCGTCAGGACCACGCCGGCGCCCCAGCTCAGGGCAAGGAGTCTCATACCGCCCCTCTGTCCCATCAGGTTACCCAGGTTTCCAAGCCACGACATACGCCAGCCGGAGTTACACAGGCCTTGCCCCTGGTTACACCTACCAGTTCCCTGGTAAGTCCCCCTGGGTGGCTCTCCACCACCAGCATGTCCCCAGTTCCAGACCGCGCGTCTCCTCGGGGTAGCATCTAGAGTGCATGGCTGGATGCTTGGAAGGAAGGGCGTTGTCTGAGGATGAAAAGTCCTCCCGGCTCTTTCTCCCACCCCCTCCACCGAGAGTGTGGGGTTCCTGGTGTGGCCCTGCCTGGGACAGTTCCACCCAGGTCACTCATTATCTGCCTGTCTTCTGACTTTCTCCATCCCTGCCCGACTTCAGAATTGCCAGTCCCGCTGGACTTGTAGTGGGGTCTTCTCCGAGGGCCATTGGAAATCACATCCTCACAGATGTTCTTAAAGGTGCCGTACTGAGTCTTTACGGGGTACTGAGTGATAGACGGAGCCCGAGAGCTTTCACACTGAACCTCAAAGCTACAGCAGAAATATAACACTAGGCCTATTTTTTTAGACAGAAATTCAAAAACAAGACAACAAAAAAAGAAAGAAAAACCCTCTGAGCTGTCCTGTTACTATTTAGTATTCTTTTCTGTTAAGTATTGAATCGATTTCAGACCCTCGTTTGTTTGTCTCTGTGGTACTGGGAGTGGGCTGGACCTCACACACACTACACCGGAGCTCCGAGCCACATCCCAAGGATTGTTCATTTGTGGCTGAAATCGAGCCCAGGCTGGCCTCAAGTTTACCATGTAGCCACGTACCCCCCTTCTGGGCTCAGAGGACAGAGAGTCGCTACAATGATTCACCCGGGAAGCTGTGTTACTAGGAACTAACCCCAGTTAGGAACACTGACTGGCTGTTCCAGAGGAAGAAGGTTCAGCCCCATCGTGGCCTGCAACTGTCGTTAACTCCTTCCACAGGGGATCTGAAACACTCTTTCTGAATCTCAAAGGCCCTGGGCACACACATGGCACGTATATATACACCTGTTGGCAAAACACCCTTACACATAAAATTAATAAACCTTTTAAAAAAACGGAACAGAAACAGGACCCCGGGTGCAGATCAGTAAGAGAGCGACATCTCAACTTGTGTCAAGCTGGCTCTGTTCTCAGCACCGAACTCGGGAATCCCACTGCTTTGTGGGCACTGCTTTGTGCCCAGGATTAGGCGGCATCTCTAGTTTCGCTCTTTCTCCCTCCCTCCTCCCCTCCCCCTCCCTCCCCCTCTGCCCCACCCCACCTACTGGGACTGTACACTTTCCATTCCTAGTTCTTGAGTCCCATGCATGGCCCGTCCCCTCGCCCATGGTCCCCGTGGGTGCATCTCTCCCCTCACCCCCCCGCCATGCCAGAGGGGCTCCCCTACGATTTCCTAAGCTGTTTTACGTTTCATTTTAGAATTCCGTGTAGAGCGGACCCCTCTCCCGAGCGCCCCAGCCCTCCCCGAGCTTACAGGTCAGTGGCTCGGATTTTGCACATCTCATAGGCCACGCGGGGAGAGAGAAGGGGAGAGGGGGCCTTCCCCGGGCAGAGCTGGAGGGACCCTTTCCTCCTGCCCGCCAGTCCCACGCCTGTGGGGACGCGCAGACTGCAGTTGCTTCGGCTGCATGGCCCTGGAGGGCGGGGCGGGAGGCCAAGCCATGCAGATGGAGGTAAAGTCAGTCACCCACCCATCTGGCAAGTATCCCTCTCACCTCGTGTCTCCCATGTGCCAGGCACCGTGGAGGCTCTGGTGCCCAGTGGCGAACAGGCCAGGGAGGGTCAGGAACTCGGAGCACAGTGGGCTAAGAGGGATTTTGTAGGCAGAACTGGGGGTGCCAGCCCACTCTCAGGGCACCGCAGAGGCAGCTTTCAAATCTCATTGTTCCCAAGAAGCTAGAAGCCCCAACTTTTGTCTTGTAAGAACTTTGCTGTCCGTGTTCTGCCCTGTTAACATACCCCATGTCATCGAGATACTTGGGCCCAAGTGACATGCATCCAGTGGCCCCATCTGACCCCAGGGATGCTCGTGGGCTCCCGCTAGGAAAACCAGGCCAAAGTGTTTGGCCACGAGGGAGACACAACTCCACTGTGGAGCTGGGCCAGGCCAAGTGGTGTGCACATGAGGTGGGCCAGAGGGGTTTCTCTGTCCAACCCGCTTATCTTTCACCCTACCTGCGGACTCTGCCCCCACCCGACTGTGTGTGGGAACTGCTTCAGATCTTCCATCCGAGATGGGGGGGTAAAGGAAGTGGGGAGGGAGCAGGGCAAGGATCAGAGGGGCAGAGGGCGGGGCTTCCTCTCAAGTAAGACCTCTGTGTGAGGACCTACTGTGTGCAGCAGGCACCACTAGGCTGCCAGGCATGAAAGCTGGTGCCCAGGCGGCACTGACTCTTAACCAAATGCACAGGCTAGCAAGGCTAGCAAATATTTATTAAGGCAAGAATAATTCTTTACTCTGCGATACGCGCTCAGCAAGATTGGCCACTTATGAGTTTGCTTTGTGAAGGGCTAGAACCCCGAGACCTTAGCTGCCCATTGTCCACCCTGTGGCCCCGAGTCAGGAAATGTCAGTGCCGAAGGCGTCTTGCCCGGAGAGCACGTGGGCTCCCGCCTCTGCGGCCCCCTGGAGCGCCGCGTCTGAACTGTTCTTCTTGGCTTGGAACAGAGATCTATTTCTTTTATGTGTTCGGTACATATTTATTGTGCCAATGCTTGGCCAGGCACTGGGGGGTGGGGGAGGGACACATAAGGGAGCAGATAAGGCCCCCGCCCTGTTGCTAATGGAGGTGTGGGGATTAATACAGTACATGGAAGTCCCGTGGGAAGATAAAACAACAGCTGAACTGAGTAGTTAGGGCTTCGAGCCGGTGCAAGGACTGAACAGAGGAGAGGGTGACGGGGCGGAGTCTCTGAGAAGAAGCTGGTTGGATGCTTTACAGAAATGTGAATCCAGAACTCAGACTCTCAACAGTGTCCTGGGTTTGGGTCTCCTGCAGGGCAACTTTGGTAAAGATTTTCCTGGGATGGACCAGGGGCGTTTATCTGGAGTCTGCTAATCTCATAGGCACAGAGCCGTCACACTGTATGGTACCAGTCACTTATGACGGAACCCATGGCTATATCCCCAGCCCTTGTGAGTTGGAAACAGGAAAATTAGACGTGAGTTCAAGACCAGCCTGTGCTACCCAAAAAGGCCTTGTCTCAAAAAGAAGGCAAAAAAAGAAAAAGAAAAGAAAAAGCAGAGGTCTCTTTTGCCCCTTTAGTGCAGATATTTATTAAGTACCTACTGTATACAGAGCTGCAGAATACAAGCAGGGAGGCAGAAGAGGAGCTGAGGGACCTTGAGTGGCACTGGTCAGTTTTAGCCTTATGGTCAGAGAGGCCCTGAGGACCGTGAGAGGATACAGGACACACAGCAGCAGGAGGACAAGGCAGAGCTGGGACCTCAGCGGCCTGACCCCAGGAGCGCTCTGTAGCTCACCGTGCTCGGCGGTCCTGACTAGACACAGGGAGCTGGCTTCTGTGCCCCGGGCCAGTCAGTAGCTCTGGAAAGGAACCTAGACCGACAGAGTTATCTAACCTGGACCCTTGGGGCTCTCAGAGTCTGAACCGCCAACCAAAAGTAACCTAATGCCCTCCCCACTCTGAGCCACTGTCCTGCCGAGGGCCCTGTGGAGAAGGTGCTAATGCCTTGTCCACATGTTCTCCCCCAGCGGGTTACTCAGATATGTTCTAGGGTCCCGTGTGGAGACCGAGGCTGGGCTGCTCCCTGGGACGCGTTAGGTTGGGGTACAGAGTGGCTGACCATGCACGCCGTCCATGGTCTGTGCTTCGATCCCCTCTCCACATGAGGCCTAGGAGGGAGACGGTCCAGACGGAGGGGTGCTTTCTCCCTTCCACCTGCTCGCCCTTCCTCCTGCTCAGTGCACGCTCTTTGTCTTCCAGCAATCCCCCTCACGGCCTATGGGCCCATGGCGGCGGCGGCAGCGGCGGCGGCTGTAGTTCGAGGGACAGGTGAGGCCTTCTGGGAAGGGGGCCCAAGGGAAAGGATGGGGGAGTCCAGAAGGAAAAGCGGTTCCTTCTCCACCCCGACAAAGGAGTTTGCTTGTTACCCAAGCGTCAGCTGGATTGAGTACGAACCGGCCAAGCACGACACTGGCCATGTCCCCCAGAGCATACATGCTGTGGCGTGTCTGCGTGCAGAGGGTCATGACCCTGCAGATCACTGATGCCACTCTGGGGACACTGGGCACTAGAAGAGTTGTCAGCTGCTGCTTTAGGGAAGGCTGAGAAAAAGCATACGGGAGAAGGATGAGGAAGAAACGAGGGTTGTTGTTGCCCAGGGGACGGCCAGTCTGCACTGGTCAGTTACAGGGACAGGGAGTGGGCAACAGTGACGGTGATGTAGGCCAGCCTTAGAAAATGCACTGGGCTCAGAGGGAGGGGAGGCCGTGCAGGGCTCAGACAGGACAGGGTGGGTGAGTGAGCACAGTCTCCAGGGAGGAGAGTCGAGTCTCGGGTCCAGCTCTGGGTGGGGGGAAACGGGAGCGGGTGTGTGGGGTAGCCTTGGGCACCGGGCTATCACTCTGTTCTTTCTGGGTTACCAGGCTCTCACCCCTGGACGATGGCTCCCCCTCCAGGTTCCACTCCCAGCCGCACAGGGGGCTTCCTGGGGACCACAAGCCCTGGGCCCATGGCTGAGCTCTACGGGGCAGCCAACCAGGACTCGGGGGTCAGCAGTTACATCAGCGCCGCCAGCCCCGCCCCCAGCACTGGTTTCGGCCACAGTCTCGGGGTGAGTGGCCAGGCCCAGTGGTCTCTGCCTCATTCCCTTCATGCTGGGAGATCTCTGAAACTGGGGGAGGGAGAGGCCATGTCTGTCTTGGGGCGGGGGCAGGGCTTGAGGGAGGGTAACAGGAAGAATGTATCCTTAGGACAAGAGGGTGTTCTGTGATAAGCTCTGCCCTGGACACTGTCCAGCAGCTCCAGGATGTCGTACAAACGCAGTGCTATCTCCTTTCCGTGTGGTCAGAGTCCAGCTCAGAAGCGTCCCAGTCTTAACCAGGGAACTGGCTCTCCGCAGGTTCCCAGGCCCCGCCTTGCACACAAGCAGATCTATACCAGGGCAACCCATGCCAGTCAGAAGAACCCGTGTCTCCCCACAGGGGTCTCACGGGGATAACAGGAGCCCCTGGTTTGTCTCGATGCACCCCAGAATCCTAGGAGTCTAACTCTTTTCTTTTCAGGGTCCCTTGATTGCCACAGCCTTCACCAATGGGTACCACTGAAGCAGGAGGAGGTGGCAGGAGGTGAGGAGAAGATGGGGAGGGGGGCACTGGGCCGCCGACAACCTTCAGCAATGCTATCATGAATGCCAGCCCCGTCTCCACCGGCAGGAGAGGGCCTGCGTGGCAGCAGCGGCTGGCACACAGGAGAGGAGAGGCTTAGCCTACTGTGGTTCGACTTAAATTAAGCCAGGAATGCTGTCTATAATCTGAGGCCGAAGCAGGATTACTTTGAGTTGTAGGGGATACATAGTGAGGCTCCGGGAAGATGTCTGAGTTGGTAAAGTACCTGCTCAGCAAATGAGGACCCGAGTTCAGATCCCTAGACCCCACGAGCACAGAGGCCCAGACCCAGGACACACAGCATTAAGGTGGGGGGGGGGGGTGGCGGGAAGGTGTGTTTCTAACGCTCATTAGTCAGCCGTTCAGCCCAGGATCACCTGGAGTCCCTGTCTCGGAAAATGAAACTGGAGAAGGCAGTCACCATCAACCTCTGACACACACACACACACCCTGAGCTGCCAGTCAGCCTGATGTGCATAACAAGACCCTGTGTTAAAAAGCCCAATATTAGCCAGGCATGGCCAGGCATGTCTGTGGTGGTACACACCCTTAATCCCAGCACTCAGGAGGCAGAGGGAGGAAGATCCCTTTGAGTTCAAGGTCAGCCTAGCCTGCAGAATGAATTCTAGGACAACCAGGGCTACACAGCAAAACTGTCTCAAAAAAACAAGAGCCAGAGAAAGAAACCAAATATGAATTAATGTAACAAATATGTAAATGAAACACAAATCAATCATATAACATTGGACTGACAAAGATTTTTTTTTTCTTTCTTTTTTTTTTTTACAATCAATGACACCCAGCGTTGCTCTTTGTGTAAACTAGCGCCAAGTTCCCAAGGAACAGTGTCATGTGTGGAGGTTTTTAATTTGTGCTGGCACTGAACCCAGGCAGAGCTATGAGTGCCTGGCATGATCTATACTGAGTTTTACCTGCACTTATGTAAGCCCACTGTGTGTGTGTGTGTGTGTGTGTGTGTGTGTGTGTGTGTTGCCTTCTGAGGCCAGAAGAGGGCATCAGAGCCTCTGCAGCTGGAGTTAGAGGCAGCTGTGAGCCACCATTCAGATGCTGAGAACCCAGGTCCTCTGTAAGAGCAACCAGCGTTCTCACACTGAGCCAGGTTCTTACGCATTCGTATTGTTTAACAACCACTTCGGGGCGGTTCTCAGGAGGCTCTCAGGAGGCAGAGGGAGGAGGATCTCTCTGAGTCCGAGGACAGCCTGATCTACAGAGCTAGTTGTAAGGCATCCAGGGATACACAGGGAGACCCTGTCTCAAAAACGGAAAAGGAGAAGGAAGAAGAATGTAGCTAGACAGAATGTATGAGCACAATAGGGAATTACACAGCTTCTAAAATAGGATATAAATTAGGCTTATATGTGTAATCCCAGCACTCAAGAGGTTTCTGGTGGAGGAGTGTCAAAGGCCTGCGCCCAGCCCACAATGCACACACTAAATCTTTCACAAGGTGTAAAAAAGCCCAGGAGAGTAGCTGGGCGGTGGTGGCACACGCCTGTAATCCCAGCACTCTGGGAGACAGAGGCAGGAGGATTTCTGAGTTCGAGGCCAGCCTGGTCTACTGAGTGAGTTCCAGGACAGCCAGAGCTACACAGAGAAACCCTGTCTGGAAATGGTTCAGTGCTTACGAACATATACAACTCTTACAGAAGGCTGAATTCACATCAGGTGGCTTAAGACCTGTAACCTCAAGCTCCTGGGAATCCAACCGTGCTTTCCCCTCCCTGCATGCATGCGCGCGTGCACGTGTACACACACACACACACAAACACACACACAGAGGAACAGATGAACATCATTTTTTTTTTTTGAGACAGAATCACACTGTAAGTCGTGGCTTACCTGTAAATTGCTGTGTAGAGCAGGCTGACCTCAGACTGGAGATCTGCCTGCCTCTACCTAAATAATGTACCACCACGCCCATCAGTAAGCATAGCTGTATGCATAATAAATAATAACTAGGCATGTGAAAACATAAGAATAAGACCAACAAATGAGATGCTTCCGAATAGTTACCAAGGTGCTGTTCTCAGGGGGGGGTTCCGATAAAGCCTCCCAGGAAACAAGGAAATCTAGTCATTCAAGATCTGGGGAAAGTGTCAGGCAGTGGTGGCACACGCCTGTAATCCCTACTCTGGGAGGCAGAGGCAGGCGGATTTCTGAGTTCGAGGCCAGCCTGGTCTACAGAGAGTTCCAGGACAGCCAGGGCTACACAGAAATCCTGTCTATTGTCTTTCAGCGCCCCAGCCTGCAGCTGACTGAGGCACAGAGTGAGCCAGCCAGGGGATTGGGGCACCTCAGCCGCAGCAGCCCAGCCCCTTGGCTGCGACCGGACCGCTACTGCCTGTCCCTCGACCCCGGGCCCAGCCCCTGCCCCGCCGTCCCCATGTCTGGCTCCCCTACTAACGTCCCCCTGTTCTGACCCTGCCTCCTCTCCCCCCACCGCCTCTCTCCCAGTTCGCTTTTATTTATTTTGGATTAGCCAGTTGCCCTCCCCCCCACCGGGTCTGTCCCTCGGGTCTGCCCCCTCCCTCCCTGCCGCCCCCCTTTAGGACACCCCCAGGAAGGCTTTTGTATCTGCCAGCTGGGGGCCGGCAAGCAGGCAGACGGGGCCTACTGCAGACCCAGGTCCCGACCAAGTTGGGTTTTTGTTTTGTTTTGTTTTGTTTTATTCTGGCTTTTCCCTCTTTGGCTCTTTACATTTTTTTAAAAACTGTTTTTAAACTATTTCTAGGTTTGTGAATGTGAAGCCCCAGGCCACAGGGGGCAAGGGGTCAGGTGCCCCCCCACCAGCTGAGAACGTAGCTGTCTACTAAGTGGGTGTGGGTTCCTGGCCTCCTCCCTCCAGCCCTGGAGAGGAGGGCAGGGCTGCGGGGTAGGCCAGGCCGAGCCCCTGGAATCCCGTCCTGTATCATATGTAAATACTGTGAGGTGAAGCCCTGCCCCACCCTTCTCTAAGACCCCTGGGGTGACTGCCTTTGCCCGACCCCACCGGGCAAAGATGCCCCTTTCCTCCCTGTCTCTGTCCCTTCCTCCTCAGACACCGTTACTGTAAGCTTACAGACCTCAGCTCTGGCCACAGCAGGCCCACACTCTCAGGCCCTCCCCGGGTTCAAGCCCTTGGGCGGACTCTCCCCCCAAAACCCCCGGTTTGGGGGGGAAGGGGCCAGGGAAGAGGAGGGCTTGCCAGAGCTACTGCTAGGAAGGCATTGGCTCTCCAAAGGCCCCCTCCTGGCCTCCCCAGGTGGGACCTTCACGGTCTTTGCTCTGGGCCCCCCACCACCACGAGTGGGCATCGGGAAGCGCTTCAGCAAGGAGTAGATACCAGGAAAGCAAAGGGCTTCTCAGGGAACCCCCACATTCTCACTGAAGTTTCCCACCAGGATGGTCCCGTGACCAGAGCCCTCGGTTAACCCCCCAATCCTGGAGCCCCCTTTCAGAGGAAAGAGATGGGGCTCAGTGTGAACACGAGGTGAGACCTGGCTCGGCAGGGCTGAGTCTACCTGCTGTTACCCCCTCTCTGTCCTCCCCAGGCTGGGGGTTCGAGCTCCCTTCCCCAGCAGAGCCCCCTGTGGAGAGTTAACTGTCCGCGTGTGAGGCGCCCACTCAACCAATAAAGCCCCGAGAACTCAAAGCAATAATCTTCCTCGTCACCGAGATGCGCGGCTGTTGGCGTGTGTTGTTGGGTTTTTTGGGTTTTTTTTGTTATTTTTTTTTTAATATTTCCTAATAAAAGAGAAGCTGCATTTTATTGGATTTTTATTTTTAATTTTTCTACACATCTGAGCTGAGCCCCAGGAGACTTTGGCTTCCTTCCCCCCCATCCCTGGACCCCCTCACTCCTCTGGGCCTAACTGTGGGTTCCGGGACCTGTATTTACATCTCTGATTCGTTTGAGAAAAAAACAAAAAACCTTTCTTTTTAAGATGTTACATGGTGGTTTGAAGCCAGCAAGTTCCACCCTCCGTGTCCTTTCCCTCCGCATCTGTAACTTCTTTTCCAGGTTTTATTTTGTTTTAAATTCCTAATAAATTATTTGAAAATAATTTGCTTTTATTCGTGTGTGTGTGTGTGTGTGTGTGTGTGTGTATGCAGGCAGACACACACACACAAAAAAACAATATTAAAAAAGCTTTATAGCCGGGTGGTGGTGGCGCACGCCTGTAATCCCAGCACTCTGGGAGGCAGAGGCAGGCAGATTTCTGAGTTCGAGGCCAGCCTGGTCTACAGAGAGTTCCAGGACAGCCAGGGCTACACAGAAATCCTGTCTCCAAAAAACCAAAATCCAAAAAACCAAAAAAACTGTTTATGACTCATAAGGGCCAGGTGTGGTGTGGCGTGTGCCTGTGATCCCAGCAGTCAAAAGGCCAGAGCAAAAAAGTAAAACTCCAACCTAGCATGACCCCACAGTGAAACCCTGTCTCAGACCAACAGGAAAAACCCAGGCATAATGGCTTGCGACCACAGTCCCAGTACCCTGGGCCGAGACAGGAAGCTCCCTGCAAATTCAAGAGAGATCTGGGCCACACAGAGCCCCTTCCCACCTCCCACTCCAAACAAAAGGCCCAACCATAAAACATTTTGGGGGTGGGGCATGGTGGCACATATCTTTGGTTCTGGCTCCTGGGAGACAGAGGTAATCAGCTCTGTGAGTTCAAGGCCAGCCTGGTCTACATGTTAAGGATCCCATCTCAAAAACAAAACCCTCTTGTTTTGAACTAATGTGGTTTGTGGCTGTCGGACTGACTGACATCATCAGGCTGATAGGTCAAGCACTTTTGCTCTGTGAACCATCTCATTTGCCCAAACAAAACCTTGAGGACATTAAATGACTCAAATGCGTCAACCGGTAAGGGTGCTTGTTCCATAGGCCTGGTGACCTGGGTTAGATCCCTAGAGCCCGTGCAAACATGGAGGGAGAACTGACCCCACAGGGTTACAGCTGATGATTGTGAGCCACCATGTGGATGCTGGGAATTGAACTCAGGACCTCTGGAAGAGCAGCCAGTGCTCTTCACCACTGAGCCATCTCTCCAGCTCCCAACACACAACTGCTTAAACTACTCTTGTCCTGACCTGTTTCCCTCTTGGGAAGGCTCCTGCTTTTCCACTTGACCCAACTCTGCCTCCAGCTTCTTGGCCAAGGTCAGAAGAAAAAAGATGGGAAAGAAGAAGGGAAAAAAAAAAGCCAGGATGCAAAGAGGGATAAAGGATGCTGAGGTGAGGCCTGGGCCATCTGCATCACTGATGGGAAAGCCAGCAGTGGGGCCGGCTGCCGGGTAGACTACAGTAGCTGCCAGTGGCCAGGAGGGAGGGAGGGAGGCTTTCGTGGTTCGTCGGGTTCAGCATTTCAGGGCTGTAGGGTGAAACCTTAACAGTGTGAATATACTTCGTACAGTTGAACCGTCAAACTAGAAATGAAGATCTCCCTTGTTCCCCTGTAGTAAAAAGGTTCTTGAGCTAGAGAGAGACCCTGAGGGCTAAGAATACTGTGCCTCTCGAAGAGGACCTGGGTTCGACTCCCAGCACCCACACTGGACATCTCCCAACCTCTTCCCGCCCCAGTCCCAGAGCATTTGACACACATACACAACACAGCAAGAAAGGGAAATGAGCCAGCTGGAGGTGTGACCTGGCTGGAAGACTGCACCACGAGCCTGCAAATGGTGTAGTGGCGGATGCCTATCAGTCTAGAAATTGAGAGGTAGAAACCGGAAGATCAGAAATCAAAAGTCGGGCTAGAGAGATGGCTCAGCAGAATAGAGCACTGACTGCTCTTCCAAAGGTCCTGAGTTCAAATCCCAGCAACCAGGCGGTGGCTCACAACCACCCATAAAGAGATCTGATGCCCTTTTCTGGTGTCTGAGACAGCTACCGTGTACTTAGATATGATAATAAATATTAAAAAAAAAAAAAAAAAAAAGGCCAGGCAGTGGTGGCTCACGCCTGTAATCTCAGCACTTGGGAGGCAGAGGCAGGTGGATTTCTGAGTTCGAGGCCAGCCTGGTCTACAGAGTGAGTTCCAGGACAGCCAGGGCTACACAGAGAAACCATGTCTCGAAAAAAACACAAAATCCAAAAAACCAAAAAAAAAAAGAAAAGAAAAGAAAGAAAGAAGTCAAAGGACTTCATCCTTGGCTGTGTGTCAAGCCTAAGGTCACACGGAGAAACATGAGACCCTGTCTCAAACAACAAACAAATGTTCAGTGTAGAGGAAGAAAGAAGATTGGGAAAGGTCGGCAGGAACGGGGGCTGAGCGTTGTTACGTGAGTTTGTTTTGCTGTCTACTCTCTGTCTCTGTGTACGTGTATTGCTTTTCTTCACTGAATGTTCACACATATACAACAAGAATTAGAAAAAGATGAATAACATAGATCAGCGTTCTGCTTCCTTTTGGAGCTGGAGGCCTCGCTGTGTGGCTGGACTTGAACTCCGAGGCTCACTGGGTCCCACCTCAGCCTGCTAAGTAGCCAGATCCACATGCGTGTGCTGCCACTACTGTGTGTGTGTGTGTACACATGTGTGTTCTCCTGTGAGTGGGCACACGTGTGTATGGGTGTGCACTTGTGTGTGAAGCCTGAGGCAGACATGTAGTCTCCCTCCATCTCTTCATTTAGAAGAGTCTCTCAGTTGAGCCCAGAGCTCTCTGATACAGGGTAGCCAAGCTAGCCAGGTTGCTGGGTGGTGGGGATCCCTGTCTCCAGCTCTCTATGAATTCTAAGAAAGCTGTCATGCCACTATCACCAACCCCAACCCCAGCATTGAATGAGCTCTGGGGATCTGAACCCTGGTCCTCTTGCTTGCAAGCAGTTATTTCATTCTCTAAAGCATCTTCCCAGTCCTCTCCTCCCTTTGCATTATTTATTATATGAAAGTACACTGTCGCTGTTTTCAGACACACCAGAAGAGGACATCAGATCTCATTACAGACGGTTGCGAGTCACTGTGTAGTTGTTGGGATTTGAACTCAGGACTTCGGAAGAGCAGTCAGCGCTCTTGACCACTGAGCCGTCTCTCCAGCCCCTGCCCACCCACCTTGTTTTCTGATGCAGTTTCACTCTATAACCCAGGTTGACTTGAAGCTCACAAATCCCCTGCTTCAGCGTCCCAAGTGCTGGGACCTCAGACCTGCAGTACAACCCCACCTCTTTCCACCTCCATCATTTTCAGGCTGTGTGACTGTAAACACATTATCTAACTTCTCTGAACCCACTTCAAACTGTCAAGAGGGGAAGATGACGTCCACGATATAATCAGAAGACCTGTTACTGAGCTTCTCGGGCAAAGTCCATCGGCTTCTGTGCCAAGCCTAAGAGCGCGTGTTTAGCTGTGCAGGAAGAAGCTCTTTTAAGCATTTCCAGGAAGCAGAAGCCTTATCCTTTGAGGGTGCAGCAGATGTGACCTTGACCTTCCCGGAGTGTGGGTATGTCGGTACCTGAAGGAGTCAAGGAGCTATCAGGGCTGTACTTTCCACTTGAGATTGTATTTTTTTTTTCCAGATGGGGAGAGGCTGTGTTTCAAACACCTGTGCATGGATCTCGGCCAGCAGAAACCACAGCACAGACTCCAAGAGCCTGTGGCGCTCTTCAGGGAACTTCTGCAGGGACTGCGGCCGGTAGTTGTCTCTTAGCATGGCCTCTCCACTTAGTGTAGCATGGGAGAATTTGTCCAGACTGCCCTAGACCCTGGAGAAACCTGCAGCACTCACTGACCTGAATATGGTGATTCTGGTGATACACACACACGCACACGCACACGCACACACACACATATTAACAAACCAATTAAAAATCAAAATTCAGGGGCTGGAGAGATGGCTCAGGGGTTACGAGCACTGACTGCTCTTCCAGAGGCACTGAGTTCAGTTCCCAGCACCCACATGGTAGCTCACAACCATCTGTAACGGGATCTGATGCTCTCTTCTGGTGTATCTGGAGACAGTGACAGTGTACTCATGTACATGAAATAAATATTTCTTTTTAAAAATATAGGACTTCTAACTGGATCTACCTCCAAGGCTGGGTCAGGTTCGTGGGACAGGCACTTAGTAAATACAATCAGCTGGGAGGACGGTGCGCCAGCTACTTGTGCCTTGGACCACGTGTCTCTATCCCTTAGCACCCTTCAGTCCCAACCCCAGGAGCAATGCCCACCTCTCCATCTTCTTTTGACCTCACAGCATCCTCAGGGAAAGCTGGCACTTCGCTGGTCCCTGCATTTGAGCGGGCGTAGGGTCTTGAGCTAGCCCTCTTTCTTTGCTTCGTCATCAGCATGGATTCAGGCTCCGTGGGTATCTTCAGTAGCTCTGCCAGTCGGCACTGCCCGTGCGGATGTATGCGTTCTGGGTGTGAGCTACACACAGTAGCCACAGACTGCAGACAGTCAAAGCACCGCTAAGGAGCAAGAACGGTTCTATAGCTGGGCGGTGGTGGCGCACCCCTGTAATCCCAGCACTCTGGGACGCAGAGGCAGGCGGATTTCTGAGTTCAAGGCCAGCCTGGTCTACAGAGTGAGTTCCAGGATAGCCAGGGCTACGCAGAGAAACCCTGTCTCGAAAAAACCAAATTCAAAAAACAAAACAAAACAAAACAAAAAAGGAATGGTTCTGTAGCCCAGGTTAGCCTGGGACTCTCAATTCCTCAATTCTCCTGTCGCAGCCTCTGGGGTGCTTGGATTAATATTCACACCCCACCATGCCTATTTTATTTGTTTTGTGTTCATCTTTGTGTGTGTGAGTGTGCATGCATGCATGCATTTGCGTGTATGCATGAGTGACCATGAGTGCACATGAGAGTGTGTGTGTTGTGAGTTTGTGTGCTTGTGTGCGCGCGTGTACACCCGTGTGTACATGTGTGTGCATGAGTGCAAGTGTGTGTACACATGTGTGAGTGTGTGAGTACATTTGTGCATGTGTGTTTGAGTGTGTGGGCAGATGGGTGTGTGTGTGTGTTTGGGTGTGTGCGCACACACGCGCGTGCATAGTGCTAGGGTGGAACTCAGGGCCTCACACAGGCTAAGCGAACACTGCAACGCTAGGCTATGCTGTCAACTCTAACACATCCTCAAGAGCTGGGACCACGGTGGGCAGAGGACAGAAGGAGATTTTCGCTCACTTAGATGAGAAAGAGTTGATTCCGTCACGACTCCCACAGGAGATGACCTTGCTCACGGTGGAGGAGGATGGATCATTGGGAAGCAGCCATTTCTAGCTCTGCCCGTGCTGCAGCTGCTTTCCCCACCTGAGAGCGATCCAGCAAGATGTGTCCGTGTGCTTAAACAGTAAACTTGTGAGACTTGCTCCCACATCCCATCACCCGGTGCATCTACAAGGCTCATCCCTGCCTGACTGGCGCAGCTCTGAACTATCAAGGCCACAGCAAAATTAGACTGGGAAGCGGCCACATTAGGGACGAAACACACATTCGGAAACAACTGTGGGAGGGTGGTACCACCCATCTGTGGTCCCATTGCTAGGAGGCAGAGGCAGAAGGACCGATACAGGTTGGGACCAGCCTGGTCTACATACATGGTGCACACCAATAATCAATCCCTCAGTAGTCTGAGGCAGGAGGCTTAGGTAGTTCAAAGCCAGCCTTGGCTGTCTCTGAAAAGAGAAGGGACAACAAAGAGCCTGGGAAGACGCAGTTGGGAAAGCATCCGGGCATAAGGACCTGAGTTCAGATCCCTGGGATCCATGGAAACGCTGGGCACAGGGCGCAGAGACAGGCAGATCCCTGGAAGTGGCCACTCTAGCCAAACTGGTGAGCTCCAGGGTCAGCGAGAGACCCTGCCCCCCAAACAACAAAGAACAGAGAGACGAAGGAAGAGTTGCTGTGCTTTGTTTGGTTTGGGTTTTTTGTTGTTGTTGTTTTGGTTTGGTTTTTTGGTTTTTCGAGACAGGGTTTCTCTGTGTAGCCCTGGCTGTCCTGGAATTTACTCTGTAGACTAGGCTGGCCTCGAACTAAAGGCGTGTGCCACCACTGCCTAACTGAGGAAGAATTTCTGGCACCCACATGCACGAACAAACACATGGGTACATACACAGTTCAGACACACACACACACACACACACACATATGTACACACTCCGGATACAAAGTACATCCCAGGAGGTGTGGTAGTGCATACCTGTAATCCCAGCAAGCTGGAGGTGGAGGGAGAATTGGGAGTTTGAAGATAGCCTGGACGGCATAGTGACCCTGTCTTAAAACGGGGGAGGGGGGAATGGGGGGAGGGGGGTCTGGCGATGTAGCTCAGATAGTAAAGCGTGTTTCTAGCAGCCGCGACGCCCCGTGTTCCATCCACGGCACCACTGGACGTGGTGGTCCACACCTACAATCGCTCCAGAGGTGGAGGCAGGAGATCAAGAGTTCAAGGTTAGCCAAGGATGGCCCACCCCTTTAATCCCAGCATTCAGGAGGCAGAGGCAGGAGGATCTCTGTGAGTTTAAGCCCAGCCTGGTCTACATAGTGAGTTCCAGCCACAGCTACATAGTGACACCCCCGTCTCAAGAAATAAAAATAACTAAAAGAGTCCAGGGCCATCCTTGGCTAAGTACTGAGTTTGAGGCAAGCTTAGGATATAGCTTGAAACCCTGGTTCAAAAAAATGGGGGAGGAGAGAGTCTAGAAAGATGGTTCATCCGTGAACACTGGCTGCTCTTCCGGAGGATCCAGGTTCAGCTCCCAGCACCCACATGGCGGCTCACAACTGCCGTAACTCCAGTTCCAGGGCACTAATGCCCCCTTGTGGCCTTCTGGGGCACACACGCCATACACAGACAACACACGCAGGCAAAACCCTCATACTCATAAAGTAATAATAAGATGAAATTAAAATAATAAGGAAACATCAGTGAACTTGCATGCCAATTTAATAGTACTATGGTTAGAGATATGTTAATGTTCCGTTAGTCGGTAAATGTGTCCCATACTAATATAAGATGTTGATTAACTGGGGAAACCGTGAAGGAAAATCTCTGCTCAATAAGAATAATCAAATGGGGCTGGAGAGACGGCTCAGCAGTTAAGAGCACTGACAGCTCTTCCAGAGGTCCTGAGTTCAAATCCCAGCAACCACATGGTGGCTCACAATGATCTGTAATGGGGTCTGGTGCCCTCTTCTGGTGTGTCTGAAGACAGCTACAATGTACTTGGACATAATAAATACATCTTTTTTAAAAAAGAATAATCAAATGAGGAGATGAATGAATGTGAACAGGTAAAAAGGCCTGGGGCTGCAGAGATGGCTCAGTGGTTAGGGCCACTGGCTACTCCAGCATAGGACCTGGCTCCGGCCTGCTGCACTGCACGTGGTCTCCAGCAGTCCTGGGAAGGGACTGGGCCCGATCTATGGAACCTTTGGAGATCGTCACCCTGGCATTCTGAGGTGGGAGGTTTTGATGGTGTAGCTGTCTGGGGGCCGGGGGACACCCAGGTTCCTGTAAGTAAGCCCTGTGAACTCATTGGCTCTCCGTGTTAGGCTCAGGCAGAACCGTGCCTATAGACTGTAGCTAGTATGTTATATAAAGTAAATAGATGTTAGTTCACAATGCCACAGGAAAATCATGTGACATTTGTAATTGATTGACTGTGCTTTTCGGCACCATCAGGCTGGTTTTCTTTTCAAGTTTGTGTGTGTGTGTGTGTGCCATAAGGTATCTTAGGAATGGAACCCAAATCTAAAAATAAAATTCATGTTTGCTCTGTAAGTACTCATACGTGTAATCTGGAAGTAATAAGCAATTTTATATTATGCTTCTTGTGCACCTGGGCACCCTGTGCTCGCAGTGAATTTCCTAATTATGGTCTGAGATCGGTTAGTGCTCAACGTTTTGTATTCTGCTTTTATTTTTGCTTTGTTTTCAAGACAGGGTTTCCCTGTATAACCCTGGATGTCCTGGAAAGTGGCTCTGTAGACCTGCCTGCTTCTGCCTCCCAAGTGCTGGGTTTAAGGGCGTGTGCCACCACCACCTGCTCTGGGTTTTGCATTTTACATTTTTTATATTTATTTATGTTTGTGTGTTCTGTGCACATGTATGGATGTTCACTATGTACATGCCTGGTTTCCCTTGGAGGCCGGAAGAGGACATGAGATTTTCTGGAACTGGAATTATAACAGTCGTGGACTGCTATGTGGGTGCTGGGAATTGAACCTGGATCCTCTGGAAGAACGGTCAGGGCTCTCAACCCCTGAGCCATCACTCTGGCCTGTAGATTTGAATAAGAATATTCAACATGTATGCAAAAGTTCCAGAAGGAAGAAGCCCACAGGCACACCCCACAGTGGATTAGTAGTTGCCAGGAGAAACAATTATCTGTGGGAACAAGGTTTCTTCTTGGGATGGTTGAAGTGGAAACTTACGGGTTCTTTGGAAAGTCGGTCGGATGGTGTTTTGCTGGGGCAAACGGCTCAGGTGTTCTTCCGGGTCCCAGCAACCACATGGTGGCTCACAACCATCTGTAATGGGATCTGGCGCCCTCTGCTGGAGTGTCTGAGGACAGCTACAATGTAAGGCTTTTGCAGAAAACTTCCATTCCCAGCACTCGCATCAGTGGCTCACAACCCGTTAACTCCAGTGCTGGGGACTCTGGCGCCCTCTTCTGGCTTCTGTGGTATCTGCACTCACACGTGCACATATGATGGGGCTAGTGAGATAGCTCTGCGCTTAAGAACACTGGGTGTGCTGAGGCTTTGTCTTGGATGTCATTGTAAGGCTGATTGCGAGCCACCAAGACCTAGAGTCTGCATGTAGTCCCTCTGACCCTGCCCCAACTTATTTCTGATTGATAAATATTGGTTGATGGATAAAGATGCCAACAGTCAATAGCTGGGCAGAAGAGACATGGGTGGTGGGGTTTAGGTTTCCCAGGCTTGGGGTCGGAGAAGTGAGGAGAGGAGAGGAGGAAGGAGAAGCCATCACAGGTTAGGAAAAAAGGAAAATGTCACCATGTGGGCTGGCCAATTGGAGTTAAGAGCAGTCCAGATGGAACCTAGAAAGCAATAACCCGGGGCTATCAATAGGAAAGTAGATTCCAATAGCATAGAGGGTAGGCAGCTGCCCAGCGACTCTGCGTGAAGCCTGGCGTAAATGTAAAGGCTGTGTATCCGGGAGTTTAAATGGTCTACGGTGGGGCAGAAACCTCGGGTCGAGATTTAAAGGAATGTCTACAACATGCTGGTCTTCCAGAGGTCCTGAGTTCAATTCCCAGCAACCATGAGGTGGCTTGTAACTGTCTGTAAAAGGGATCTGGTGCCCTCTTGTGGCATGCAGGTGTACATGCAGACAGGGCACTCAGACATAAATGAATAAAATTTTAAAAATATATTATGAAAAAAAAATCCAAAAGAGTTCAAGATTATCCTCAGCTACACAAAAAGTTTGAGGCCAGCCTGGGCTAGAGACCTTGTCTCAAAAAGAAATATTATTATGGCTGGTGAGATGTCTCAGTGGTTAAGAGCACCGACTGCTCTTCCCAAGGTCCTGAGTTCAAATCCCAGAAACCACATGGTGGCTCACAACCATCCATAATGAGATCTGCCCCCTCTCTCCTGTTGTGTCTAAAGACAGCTACAATGTACTTATGTATAGTAATAAATCTTTTCTAAAAATTAATAATGTAAAGAGGAGCTCAAAGCTTTTCTCAGATACCCCATGAATTCCAGGACAGCCTGAGACTTGTTATAATGGGGGTGGGTAGGGAGAGTAGTAAAAGATCCCAAGATCTGAAAACCATCCCCTTGGGGAGGAAGTGCCAGGCACAGATCTGTTTTCAGTCTCTTACAGGCAAATCCCTCTGGGCTGTTCCGCGATAGACCCAAGGCCAGCCCAGAGAGGTTAAGAGCAGGGCAAACAGCTTAATCTCTGGAGTGTGGGGCCCCAGCTATAAAGAGGGAAGTCGCTCAGGTCCTCCCCTCACCAAGATGAAACTCCTCCTGCTGGCTGCTCTGCTCACAGGTAGGACCCTTCTCCAAGCCTCCCTCCTCCTGGGCACGCTGCTGGAATTGTTGGGGGTTCCCCTTGGGGTCTAATAGCCTCTGGGTTGGAGTCCCCTCCTCACCCCATTGTTCAGGACAGCTGGCGCATTTCAGCCTCTAGGTCAGAACTCAGATGACCCCTTAGAAAAATCTCCCCCATTTGCCTACCCAAGCAAAGAAATCTCCTTCTGCCTCCAATGCATCACCCTGGCACTATTTTCCTTGGCCTTGTTAGAGTCCTAGCAACTTGTTCTTTTCTTTTACTTAAAATATAATTTTTTTTCTAAGCAATAATAATTAAGTAATAATGGTGCGTGCCTTTAATCCCAGCACTCAGGAAGCAGAGGCAGGTGGATCTCTGTAAATTTAAGGCCAGCCTGGTCTACAAAGCAAGTTCCAGGACAGTCAGGGCTACACAGAGAAACCCTGACTGTATGTATGGTATAAACTGTGTAAGCAGTCCCTGCAGAGCCCAGAAGAGGGGTCAGATCCTGTAGAACTGGAGTCAAAAGCAGTTGGCCAGGCGGTGGTGGCGCATGCCTGTAATCCCAGCACTCTGGGAGGCAGAGGCAGGTGGATTTCTGAGTTCGAGGCCAGCCTGGTGTACAGAGTGAGTTCCAGGACAGCCAGGGCTACACAGAGAAACCTGTCTCGAAAAAAACCAAATCCCAAAAAAACCCCTAAAAAACAAAAAACAAACCAGTCATGAGCTGTCGGCCATGTGGGTGCAAGGACCAGACCTGAGTCCTATACGAACAGCAAGCGCTTACGATGTTTGCGCCGTCTCTCCGCCGCCCTCCTCCTCCTCATCACCACTATTAGTTGTTATGATGTGATTGACATGACCTTGCTATGTGGCTCAAGATGTCCTCCTCTCCACAGTATACCCCAGACTTGGGACCTTCCTCCCTCAACTTCCCAAGTGTTAGGATTCCATCTGTGCCAGGCTTAAGTCTGCAATTCTTTAAAGATGTATCTATGTTATGTATATGAGTACATTGTAGACGTACAGATGGTCATAAGCTGTTGCTATATTTTTCCAACCTGATTACCCAGTAAAAGAAATCTCAACTCAATCAGTAAAAATACAAGCCCAGAGTGGCTATCTACAACTGTAAGCCGGTAAGCCAACATTAAGCTGGGAATTGAACTCAGGACCACTGCTCACCCCGACCACGCTCCAGCCCCAAGATTTATTTATTTATTATATGTAAGTACACTGTAGCTGTCTTCAGACACCACAGAAAAGGGCATCAGATCCCATTACAGATGGTTGTGAGCCACCATGTGGTTGCTGGGATTTGAACTCAGGACCTTTGGAAGAGCAGTCAGTGCTCTTAACCACTGAGCCATCTCTCCAGCCCGAGTCTATAATTCTTTTTTTTTTTTTTAACATTTTTACGGTCACTGTTTATTACTGTTTGGCTACATTCTCTATAATTCCAGCAGCATCTTAAACAGACAATGTGTCTATGTACAATGAAAACAAACAAAATGGCTTGCAGCACCAGGTAAGAGCCAAGTTTAACTGTTCATGTTAAGGGACATCTGGCAGGGGTAGCCTGTTTTCTGTACCATGGACAACTTACGTGTAAATCTCAGCATTATGACCGAGTCTATAATTCTTATCTTGTGGATTCGTTTACATTTTCGGGCACCTTCTGCACACAGGCATTACATCTTCCGGCTCTGTGAACATAAATAGGTTTTGGCATTGTGCGTTGAGTCAAACGTATTTGGCATATAAGTCGTTTATCTTCATCCAGCGATGATTGAGACCTGAGGAGATGAAAGAGCTGCGTGCCTGTTCCAGAAGCATGCGTGTTCGCACACACGTGTGCACACACCGTGTGTTAGTGATGACTGCAAACATCTAGCTTCTGCAAAGCATATGTCTAGCTGTATCACGGGGGATACAGCCCCTATCTACTGCCACCTCAGAGTCACCCACAGTGTGCGGCAAGCCAGCTGCTCCCTCTCTTTGTCCCTGGGGTCTCCCCACAAATGGTTAGCCAGAATGAGCCCCAAAAAAGGGAGAGAAAGAAGAGTGAACTGGGCAGGGTGTACAATGCCCTTGGTCCCCATGCTCAGGAGGCTGAGGCAGGAGGATTTCTAGTTTGATGTCAGCCTTGTTTATATAGTAAGACCCTGTTGTGGTGCTCATGTCCATAATTCTAGCTGTCTGGAGGCTGAGGCAGGAGGATTGCCGTGAATTCAAGGCCAGCCTATTCTACCATGTCAGCTCCTGTCCCAGAAAGAACGAATGGAGGCCAAGCAAGGTGCTGCGTGCCCTCAGGCCCAGCACTAGGGAGACAGAGGCTGGGGGATCCCTATGAGTTCAAGACCAGCTTGGCCTTCAGAGTGAGCCCATGCCAGCCAGGACTGCATAGTGAGACCTTGTCTCAAAAAGATAAAAAAGAACAAGAGAAAGATCAAAAGGTACAAGAGGACAACGTGTGGGACGATGAGGTGTCCTGGTGACTGAGGAGCACAGTCCCTTGTGCTCTGTGCTCTTTATGCAGCGGGGGAGGGGTGTCACCAGGTAACAGGCACATGTCACTCATTGATGATCTAATTCACAGCTTATCTGTGTTCAGTTCATCACACGCACACATACAAACACACATACATACACACCACATGTACCACACATACCACACACCACACACAAACATACACAAACAACACACAACACAATATACATACATATACACACACTATATACACAGCACACACATACACACCACACACCAACATACACAAACAACACACAACACAATATACATACACACACACACTATATACACAGCACACACATACACACCACACACCAACATACACAAACAACACACAACACAATATACATACATACACACACTATATACACAGCACACACATACACACATACACACCACACACCAACATACACAAACAACACACAACACAATATACATACATACACACAGAACATGCACAGCACACACACACCACACACAAACATATTCAAACACACATACACCACCTACAGACACACCACACACAAACATATACAAACAACACACAATACACATACACAGCACACACAAGCACACATACACAAACATATACCACACAGTGCACACACATATACACACACCACACACAAATACATATCACACACACACATACACACACACACCATAACGTGTGTTAGGCACAAGGACAGACTTTAAGCAGTATGAGAACTTTGTGTCCTACGGACGATGTGGGAGCACATCAGCTAGGATGCCTAGCCCTCACAGAAAAGTCCGTGCACAGCAGCGACACCCCCACCATCCCATGACTTTGGAGATGGAGACAGAAAGAAGCTCTCTGGGACGTGCTGCTCAGCCTCCATAGCCAATCAGCAAGCTCCCGGCTCACCAGAGACTGGGTGTCAGGCATAAGAGAGCCAATTAAGATTCCAGATGTTGAACTCTGGCCTTTACCTGCACACGCACACTTGTACACACACATATGTGAGTCCAAACACAAACTGAAGTACTGTGAAGCAAAAAGAACATGGAGAGAGGCCACAGCAGAGGCACCGCTTAGGTGAGTGGCCCAGAAGGCCCTCTGTAATGGGGAAGCATGGGGGCCAAGCTCTCTCTAGCTATTCAGGAGACTGAGGCAGCAGGATGAGAATTTAAGACTAGCCTGGACTATATAGGCAGACTCAAAGAAGGAAGGAAGAAAGGAAGGAAGGAAGGAAGGAAGGAAGGAAGGAAGGAAGGAAGGAAGGAAAGAAAGAAAAAGAGAGAAAGAGAGAGAGAAAGAAAGAAAGAAAGAGAGAGAGAGAAAGAAAGAGAGAGAGAGAAAGAAAGGAAGGAAGGAAGGAAGGAAGAAGAAAGAAAGAAAGAAAGAAAGAAAGAAAGAAAGAAAGAAAGAAAGAAAGAAAGAAAGAAAGAAAGAAAGAAAGAAAGAAAGAAAGATTAAATAAATAGTAACCATTCAGCAGTCCAGGAACTCCCCGAGAGCGGCTCAGAAGAGCTAAGGGTGTGGTGCTTCTGGCCACTTGTCCATTGGTGACCTGGGCAGGAGTGGAAGTGGAGAGAAAGAAGAGGTGAAGTGGAGTCCCAGACCCAGGGAAGGGAGACGTGCAGGCGGAGGTGCAGGACTGACAGGGGCTGAGGGAAATCCAGGGCATTCGTGCATTTATGAACACAGCCCTGCAGGGCGCAGCCAGACAAATTCAGAACTGGCCCACGCGTGCCCAGTGCCAGCATGGACCTGCTGACTTACTTGCCTTCCTGTTGGCAATTCCTGAGTGTGGGACGCCCTGAGCACTACGCCATTCCACCATCCTTACCTCTGTCTCCCTCCCCCCCCGCCTCCAACTTCTTTTCCTGAGGCGCGGGGTAACACATAGCCCAGGCTGGCCTCAAGTTCACCATTCAGTGCTGCAAATGGAAGGCAAGACTTTGTACAGACTTGGCTGACATGACACCAAGGGACCACATCCCCAACCCTTGTCTTGCTGGATTGAAACAGGGTCTCACATAACCCGAGAAAGCCTTGAACTCGCCTTGTGAGAGGATAACCTTGAACTTCCGATCCTCCTAGCTCAGTCTCCAGAGTCCTGGGATTACAGCGTGTGTACGGCCAGACCTGGCTTCTCCTTTGTTTTATTTATTTATTTATTTATTTATTTATTTATTTATTTATTTGATTTTTTTGGGTTTTTTTGAGACAGGGTTTCTCTGTATAGCCCTGACTGTCCTGGAACTCACTCTGTAGACCAGGCTGGCCTTGAACTCAGAAATCCGCCTGCCTCTGCCTTCCAGAGTGCTGGGATTACAGGCGTGTGCCACCACTGCCCGGCTCTCCTTTGTTTTAATAGCAGCCAAATATCCCACCATAGGCTGAATCCTGACATATATAACTACTCCTGAGCTGATGGACAGTGTGTTATGTCAATATGCTGACATCACAGAGGATGATCTGACAAACTCGTATATCAGCTGCATGTGCCCATACCGCAGATTCCTTCTACCTCTGCCAGTGTAGGACAATAAGGGTATTTGTGTGTGTGTGTGTGTGTGTGTGTGTGTGTGTCTCGGCTGCTTCTGGGGCTCAGGGTTCCTGCTAGAGCCATGAAGAAGAAGCTGAGTGCTGGCTAGGGCTAGGGTTTCACCAAGGCTTGAACAGGGGTAGAACTGCCTTCAAACTCCTTCCTGGCTGTTGGCCAGAGCAGAGTGCGTCCTCACCTCTTCCACAGAGACCAGGGGCAGCTCACGGTGTGGTGGCTGTCCTCCCTGACGGAAGGCAAGGAAGGCAAAAGGCAATATTTTTTGTTTTGTTTTGTTTTTCGAGGCAGGGTTTCTCTGTGTAGCCCTGGCTGTCCTGGAACTCACTCTGTAGACCAGGCTGGCCTCAAACTCAGAGATCTGCCTGCCTCCACCTCCCAAGTGCTGGGATTAAAGGCGTGGGCCACCGCTGCCTGGCAGCAATCTTTATATAACTTTATGTCAGAGGGGTATCCCAGCCCAGTACAGTGTTGTTCATTTATTTATAGTCCTACCACTTGGGGAGGATGAGGCAGGAGAGTTGCTACGGAGTTGGAGGCGAGTCTGAGTAACAGGGCAACTCCCTGTCTCAAAAAGGTAGACATCGGGGCTGGAGAGATGACTCAACAGTTAAGAGTTAACTGTTAACAGTTAAGACTGCTGTTCCGAAGGTCCTGAGTTTAAATCCCAGTGACCACAGGGTGACTCACAACCATCCGTAATGAGATCAGACGCCCTCTCCTGGTGTATCTGAAGACAGCTACAGTGTACTCAGGTCTGACGACTTAGCTCCAAGACCCACATAATGAAAGGAGACAATCACCCGCCTGTTAGTAGGCTCCGGAACCGATGCTCTCCCGATGCAGACGGAGTGGAGAAAGCAGATAGCAGGCAGGCATCGGGGCCGGGTAAAGCAGCTTGGGGCGGTTTTGAATGTGCTGTACACTCTTGCAGCTGGCGCTACTGCACACAGCATCAGCCGTCGGGCTGTGTGGCAGTTCCGCAATATGATCAAGTGCACCATCCCCGGGAGTAATCCCCTGAGGGATTACAACAACTACGGCTGCTACTGCGGCTTGGGCGGCTCAGGCACCCCAGTGGACGACTTAGACAGGTGAGTGGTCCACCGGGTGGGAGACTGGATCGCGGCACGGGGGTGGGGGGGTGGGGAGTGAGGGGGTGAGGGGGGGTGAGGGGGGTGGGGAGTGAGGGGGGTGGGGTGGGGAGTGAGGGGGTGAGGGGGGATGAGGGGGGTGGGGAGTGAGGGGGGTGGGGTGGGGGTGAGGGGGGGGTGGGGATGAGGGGGTGGGGGGTGGGGGCAGAGAACAAGC
Organism: Apodemus sylvaticus; assembly: GCF_947179515.1. Taxonomy (NCBI): domain Eukaryota; kingdom Metazoa; phylum Chordata; class Mammalia; order Rodentia; family Muridae; genus Apodemus; species Apodemus sylvaticus. The sequence continues at coordinate 53,656,189 of NC_067493.1, read as the reverse complement.
TGGTCACCTCTCCAGAGGCAGCAATGGGAGACAAGCACAGTCACTGAGCATCGTGTTTGCTCTTTGTTTAGTTATCCATTATTTATGTTTGTTTGTTTTCCAGTCAGTCTCTGTGTAGCCCTAAGTGTCCTGAAACCTTTTTTGTTGTTGTTGTTGTTTGTTTTTTGTTTTGGTTTTCCGAGACAGGGTTTCTCTGTATAGACCTGGCTGTCCTGGAACTCACTCTGTAGACCAGGCTGGCCTTGGACTCCACCTGAAATCCACCTGCCTCTGCCTCCCAAGTGCTGGGATTAAAGACATGCGCCCCCACTGCCTGGCTCCTAACTGTCCCGAAACTTTCTCTGCTGTGAACTCAGATATCCTCCAGCTTCCTGAGTGCTGGAACTATAGGCGTGAGTCACAACGCCCAGCACGTATTTTCACCTCTTCTCTTGTTAAGAAATAGGTCCAAGAGGACCCTTGTCTAGTAGATGCCCTCCAGCGGCAGAGCCGGGTACTGCCATCCATCAACATGTCAGCCTCAGCTTTAAAAACCAACATCGCAACTTCAGAATTTACAATCTCACTGTATTCCTGCAGCTTTAAAATACAAACAAAACAAAAAAAACCCACATTTTTTTAAAGACAGGGTGTTGCTGTATAGCTCTGGCTGGTCTCAAACTCAAGAGATCCACCTGCCTCTGTCTTCTGAGTACTGGGATTAAATAAAGGCGGGGGCCACCTCACCTGGCAAACGTTGCTTTCAATAAATACATACTAATAGCCGGGCAGTGGTGGTGCACGCATTTAATTCCAGCACTCGGAAGGCAGAAGCAGGCAGATTTCTGAGTTTGAGGCCTACTTCTGGTCTACAGAGTGAGTTTCAGGACAGCCAGGGCCAGGGCTACACAGAGAAAGAAAAAAGAAATATTAGTGTGTGTGTGTGTGTGTGTATATATATATATATATATATTACAGCTTCTCAAGTCATTCTTGAGCCACTGCTTCTGGAACATTGTGGAGAGATGGCTCAGTGGTTAAGAACACTGACTGCTCTTCCAGAGGTCCTGAGTTCAATTCCCAGCAACCACATAACCACATGGTGGCTCACAACCATCCTTAATGAGATCTGACGCCCTCTGATGGGGTGTCTGAAGACAGCTATGGTCTACTTACATATAGTAAATAAATAAGTCTTTAAAAAACAGAAAAAGTTAGCCTCGCATGTTTGAGAAAGATGGGAAGTGAGAAGCGACCTCTGGCGAGTCAATGCCCCCCTCCTTCAGCTGTCCCTTCCTCTCCCCAGGTGCTGCCAAACTCATGACCAGTGCTACACGCAGGCCAAGAAACTGAAAAGCTGCACGTTCCTCATAGACAACCCCTACACCAACACGTACTCATACAAGTGCTCCGGGACCCAGATCACCTGCAGTGGTAAGGTTACCCTCCGAGACCTGCGGACTCTGCCTGGCCTTTGGCTGCTTTGGGAGGGGAAAGGGGGTACAGGGACAGTCACCGTTTAGTGTGCCAACATTTAAAAGATTTTATGTATTTATGGGAGGCATGTCTATGACACCACACACACTGGGGGTCTGAGGACAACTTTCAGGAGTCAGTTCTCTCCTTTCACCATGTGAGTCCTGGGACTGGGACCCAGGCTCAGACTTAGCCTCAAGCCCCTTTGTTCCCTGAGCCAGCTTGCTTACCCAAAGCTTCTCCCCTTGACTGCTATGGTATACTGATTCTGTGTTTACTGACTACTTGGAAGCTGTGTCATTGCTTATAATCTACTCAGGAGAAGATTTACTATCCGCATTTTACAGGCAAGGAGTCAGAGGGCTGGGAATGTGACTCAGTCAGAGATTGCTTGTTTAGCATGCACACAGCTCTGAGTTCCATCTCTGGAACCCATAAATTGACATGGTGGTGCATGCCTGTAATCCCAGCATGTAGAGGCAGGACATATAATTTTTTTAAAAGAGAATTATTTATTATATATAGATGAGTACACGGTTGCTGTCTTCAGACACACCAGAAGAGGGCATCGATCCCATTACAGATGGTTGTGAGCCACTCTGTGGTTGCTGGGATTTGAACTCAGGACCTCTGGAAGAGCAGTCTGTGCTCTTAACTGCTGAGCCATCTCTCCATGCCCTAGTTTTTCTTTCTTTCTTTCTTTCTTTCTTTTTAATTTCTTCTCTTTGTTGTTTTGTTCCTTTTTGGTTTTGTTTTTTGGTTTTTTGATTTTTTTGGATTTGGTTTTTTTTGAGACAGGGTTTCTCTGTGTAGCCCTGGCTGTCCTGGAACTCACTCTGTAGACCAGGCTGGCCTCGAACTCAGAGATCCATCCACCTCTGCCTCCCAAGTCCTGGGATTAAAGACTTGCACCACCACTGCCTGGCGATGTTTATTTATATCATGTCTAGGAATAAGTTGACATCCCGGTGTCTTCTTCAACCACTCTCTGTCCTATCTTTAGAAGACCTGGCCTCTCACTAAACAAGGCACTCACCTGTAGTTAGCCTGACTGTGCTCCCCACTTACTGATGGGGTTACAGATGCCCCAACCACACCTTACTCACGGACTCTTAACTTAGCCTCACACTTGTGTGGCCGCCACTTTACCCACTGAGACCCACAAGAAGTATATTTTATTATAAGTGTGTCCCAAAGATTTGGACAGCCCCAACACACTTCTGTTTGCTTGTCTCTCAACCTTCATCTCTGCAACCCATGAGAAGGCCACCAGTTTCTTTCCGTTCCATCATGGGGAGGGGGGGGGGGCGTTTCATGGGCTCTATTTGATTCTGTTCTCATTTCTCTCCAGACAAAAACAACGAATGTGAGGACTTCATCTGCAACTGCGACCGGCAGGCTGCCATCTGCTTCTCCAAGGTCCCATACAATAAGGAATACAAAGACCTTGACTCCAAGAAATACTGTTAAGCTGACCCCTCACTTCGGGCCCGCCCCGCCTATGCCATCCCCGCCCACCTCACTGTCCTTCTTCACACTGTGCCCTCTAATAAAGTCCCTGCTGAAAGAACCTGGGTTTGGTGATTATAGTCTGTCCACCGAGCGTGGCTAGGTAGGTCCTCGGAGGAAAGCATCCCCTCTAGCCTTGGAAGCTCAACATGAACGGGAACATTTCCAGGATAATAATCCGGGTGATGGTAACACCACAGGAGGTACATGGGGGGCAGAGGCAGGCAGGTCTCTGTGAGTCTGAGGCCAGCCTGGGCTACAGAGTGAGTTCCAGGGATAACCGACTGATGACTGGCAGTCCCGGTCATGATTACTCTGCTCCAGGCCGGTGGGGTGTCTCTAAGGTCTCGATAGTCTGACGCATTGATACCATGAGGAATCTTGTTTTTCTAAGCTGAGACCCAATTGGATGGTAGGATGGGAAGTGGGCTCTAGCTTTCTTTGAACTAATTTCCTTTTTTTAAAAAATAAATATTTATTTATTTATTTTATGTATATGAGTACACTGTAGCTCTACTGATGGTTGTAAGTCGTCCTGTGGTTCCTGGGAATTTTAATTTAGGATCTCTGCTCACTCCGGTCTAAGGATTTATTTATTATTATATCTAAGTACACTGTAGCTGTCTTCTGACACTCCAGAAGAGGGAGTCAGATCTCACTACAGATGGTTGTGAGCCACCATGTGATCGCTGGGATTTGAACTCAGGATCTTTGGAAGAGTAGTCAGTGCTCTTAACTGCTGAACCATCTCTCCAGCCCTGAACCAGTTTTCATCTGAGCTCATTCTTCTGTTTCTCTTTCCAACTGTCTCAAACCAGTTTTTTCCCCCCTACACTTCTTTTTTTTCCTTCTTTGAGATACTCCGGTTAGCCTGGAATTCCCTGTGTATGATAATTTTTCGAGACAGAGTTTTACAATGTATTCCTGGAACTCACTATGTAAGCCAGTCACTCATTTCCAGGTGACAAGCTAAGTCTGGAACCTCCATCTCCTGAAGTCTCCTGGGCTTGTGAACCCTAAGAAGGCAGAGTGAAGCCAGGAGGTGGTGGCGCGGGCCTTTAATCCCAGCACTTGGGAGGCAGAGGCAGGTGGGTTTCTGAGTTCGAGGCCAGCCTGGTCTACAGAGTGAGTTCCAGGACAGCCAGAGCTACACAAAGAAACCCTGTCTTGAAAAACAAAACAACAACAACAACAACAACAAAAAAATCCCAGCAACCACATGGTGGCTCACAGTCCTCTGTAATGGAATCGGATGCCCCCTTCTGGGGTGTCTGAAGACAGCTACAGTGTACTTACATATAATAAATAAATCTTAAAGAAAGAAAGAGTGCTTGCCTAGGATGAGGGATGCGCTGGGTTCGAATCCTAATATTGAATAAAACTGTGAATGGGCACTGTGCATGGGTACATGCCTGTAGACTGGGCACTCAGAAGGTGGGGGCAGGAGGATCAGAAGCTTCGGGTCCCCTTAGCTACACAGTCAGTTAGAAGCCAGCCTGGGATACAAAACACACGGTCTTCTAGACCTTTTATGTCACGTGATCCCGTGTGCACGGACTTCGGAGTCAGATGTCTGATTGGCTGGTGTGAGGACACGTGGTGCCCAGTCCTCCATCCCACCCCTCCCTTCCCAAAGGTCAGGCCAGGGCGGTCGCTTGTGCTGCTACAGCCGCCTGCGCAGGCGCAATGACCGATAGTAGCTTGTAATGCCTGTCCGGAATCCGGCTGGAAGAGTAATGACTGGATGCTTGGGCACGAACCACCACAAGGTTTCTATCCTGGATAGAAGTGCGGAATGGGGGAAAGGAGGTGCTGTAGGGCTGGGGGCAGGGCAGCTGCTTGAGAGATGGCTGAACACACAGGCAAAGGCGAGGGTGGTTTAGCGCTATTATTGGTTCTGGTTTTCTGGGGTTTGGGGTTGTTTTTTTGTTGTTGTTGTTTGTGTGTGTGTGTGTGTGTGGTTTTTGTTTTCGTTTTTGTTTTGAGACAGGGTTTCTCTGTGCAGCCCTGGCTGTCCTGGAACTCACTCTGTAGACCAGGCTGGACTCGAACTCAGAAATCCACCTGCCTCTGCCTCCTGAGTGCTGGGATTAAAGGTATGTGCTACCACCACCTGGCTGTGATTTGTTATTAATTAAAGTATATAAAAAGAAACTGAAGGGGCTGGTGAGATGGCTCAGCGGTTAAGGACACTGACTCTTCTTCCTAAGGGCCTGAGTTCAAATCCCAGCAACCACATGGTGGCTCACAACCATCCGTAAATGAGATCTGATGCCCTCTTCTGGTGTGTCTGAAGATAGCTACAGTGTACTTACATATAATAAATAAATAAATCTTTAAAAAAAATTAAAAAAAAAAAAGAAACTGAAGGGCCTGGAGAGATGGTTCAATGGCTGCGAGTATTCACTGGCCACTCTTGCAGAGGTCCTGAGTTCAGTTCCCAGCACCCGCATGACAGCTCGCCATCTACAATGGGATCTGATACTCTCTTCTTGTCTTCACATGTACAAAGTACCCATATACTAAAATACATAAACATATCTAAAAAAAAAAAAATGGCGCACACCTTTAATCCCAGGAGGCAAAGGAAGGCAGATTTCTGAGTTTGAGGCCAACTTGATCTACAGAGTGAGTTTCAGGACAGCCAGGGCTACACAGAAACCCTGTCTTTAAAAAAAAGAAAAGAAAGCCGGGTGGTGGTGGCGCACGCCTTTAATCCCAGCACTTGGGAGGCAGAGGCAGGCAGATTTCTGATTTCGAGACCAGCCTGGTCTACAGAGTGAGTTCCAGGGCAGCCAGGGCTACACAGAGAAACCCTGTCTCGAGGGGAAAAAAAAGTCAGCTGAAGAGCCCACAGTGAATTAGCTGGTCTCTCTACAAACCAGGTTCAAGGTGTCACCTTCAGCCAGCTGTCATCACGGAGAAATGCCTGTGACACAGAACAGAGGCTGCTTTCTTCTCAGCTGGTTAAAAAAAAAATATGTGTTAAGTTCACTGTTCACTTCCAGAGGTCCTGAGTTCGATTCCCAGCAACCACATGGTGACTCACAACTATCTATAATGAGGTCTGACACCCTCTCCTGCTGTGCAGACATCCATCCAGATAGATCACTCATATAAATAAATCTAAAAAAAAAAAGTTCACGGCTCACACTCTTGATATGTTAATAAAAATAATTTATTATTTCATTAATAAAAAAATTCATGTTTGCTATATTGCCTGAGTCATCAGAAATATCAAAGTGCGTCAGTCAGACACAGCCATTTGGGATTATGAATGAATTATAAATGGCCTTCTGGTTATCTCTGAATGAGTGAGATTGTCATGCTGCCCCTCACAGACTATTGTGGTTTGGGGGCTTCTGGCTGATCCTTCTTCCTGGTGACCTAAAAGCAACACAGCTACTCCATCAGGAGCAGCTACTTCTTTGAAAGAGTCTTTCTTTGGGGGGCAGCTCTCATCTCTGTGAACAGGAGGGTGCAGGGCACCTCTATAGGACGCAGTCAGTAAGCTTCCACTAGTTGGAGGGGAAACGGGAATCCTTAGGGATCTGAAAAGAAACAACACAAGTTAATGCCAAGATAAGTGAACTGGAAATAGGATAGAAGGAACATCCATCCACCTTCCCATGAAGAACCTGGTAGCCAGGCTGGAGAGATGGCTCAGTGTTAAATGCACTGTTTTCCAGAGGTCCTAAGGTCGATTCCCTGCAACCACATGGTGGCTTACAACCTGATGCCCTCTTCTGGTGTTCCGTCTTGACACATCCCATCCCAAATAAAACCACCCACTGTATTTTTTTTTTAAAGGTCGTTTTAATTGAAGTCTAGAATTGGCTCTTTTGTTTGGCACCTGACTGCTCGGTGTAATGGAAAGCTGAGTCTGTCACCTGACTTTTGTTGTCTGAAGTTAAGGTGTCACGGCTGTGGCCAGATCGACTGGCCCCGAGCTCCAGGTCACCCACTTTCATCAGCCTCTGAGGGCTGGGATTACAAGCGTTAGCCACACTACACCTGGTAGACCCTTTATCAGAGAGGGCTTCCTTTACCATTAGCAGCGGGACTCGGGAAAGTCCATTTCCAGCCTTTGAACATCAGAGTGCTGCCTCTGTGGGTCTATTAAGGGCAGCAACTCTCCACAGCGGGAATCCAGCTTGAGGCAGGCGAGATCATCAGATCGTGTGGGTCCGATGTTCAGAATGGCGATTGGGAGCTTCTTCTCCCGGGCAGTGAGGATGAACCTGTAACCGGAGTACACCTGCCCAGGCAGATCAGAGTGATCGCTCTAGATCCGGGAAAAGAATCACCCGCAGCCTCAGAAACAAAAAGGACAGAAAGGAACCGAGGGGCTGGTGAGACAGCTCAGCTGGTAAAGGGGCTTGCCACCCTGCCGGATAACCTGAGTTCAATCCCCCAAGCCCCACAGGATGAAAGGTGAGGTGAGCATGACCCCCACCAAGTTGTCCTCTGACCTACACACAAACACATCCATAAGCATGTGCGCACGTGTGCACACACACGCGCACACACACTCAAACACACACACACACACACACTCACACACACACACACTCGAGAAGACCGCTAAGAGGGAACCGCTAGTTCTCACCCTGTAAGATGGGCAAGGGGGCAGCTGCCACCCTGACAGAGACAGGTACCTGCAGGGATGATCCCACCACCAGCAGGGAGTCGGCCTCTTTCACACGCCGGTGCACAAAGTCAACCTTGTCTGGGTTCACTGTGTCCCCAAAGAAAACGACGTCCGGTTTCAGAGGGCCGCCGCATCGATCACAGCACGGGACTCGAAAACTCCGGACCTGCTCCTCAGTGAGGAACACATCGCCATCAGGGGCCACGCCCTGCGCCTCTGCGCTCCAGCTGGGGTTCAGGGCTTGGAAGCGTTCCTGAAGCACCCTGCGGGCAGTCTGCTCCCCACAGTTCAGGCACAGGACTCTGAAAACAAATATGAAGTCTGCTGAATATAGTGCCTGGGGGATACAGCGCTGCCAGGACAACCCGACCACGTTCATCCCTCTTCCCCCCCACCGCGGGGGGGGGGGGAGTCACATTCTTTTCCTAGTGCCTATCTCCAACCCCGCCCCATTTTAGGGCATCCACCTGTTCGCCTTTCTTTTTTTTTTTTTTTTTTTTTTTTTTTTTTTTTTTTTTTTGGTTTTTTGGATTTGGTTTTTCCGAGACAGGGTTTTTCTGTGTAGCCCTGGCTGTCCTGGAACTCACTCTGTAGACCAGGCTGGCCTCGAACTCAGAAATCCGCCTGCCTCTGCCTCCCCGAGTGCTGGGATTACAGGCGCGCGCCACCACCGCCCGGCTCGCCTTTCTTCCTTACGCTTCTAGAACAGTGGTTCTCAATCTGTGAATCCAGACCCCCTGGGTCAACCAGGACCATCAGAAAATGCAGATAGATGGCTCAGTGGTTAAGAGCACTGACTGCTCTTCTGAAGGTCCTGAGTTCAATTCTCAGCAACCACATGGTGGCTCACAACCATCTGTAATGGTATCTGATGCTCTCTTCTGGTATGTTTGAAGATAGCGACAGTGTACTCATAAATAATAGGTAAATAGAAATAAAAAAGAAAGAAACCATAATAGGATTCATATCATTAGCAAAATTATAGTTATGAAATAGCTACAAAAATAATCTTATGGCTGCGGGGGGGGGGGGGGTCACCACAACAGGATATATTAGAAGGTTGCTGTGTTTTGGGGTTTTGTTTAAGATTTACTTATTATTATAAATAAGTATACTGCAGCTGTCTTCAGACACACCAGAAGAGGGATCAGATATTATTACAGATGGTTGTGAGCCACCATGTGGTTGCTGGGATTTGAACTCAGGACCTTCAGAAGAGCAGTCAAGTGCTCTTAACCACTGAGCCATCTCTCCAGTCTGAGGGTTGCTGTGTTAAAAAGGTTGAGACCCACTGCTCTAGAGCAACAATGTACTCTATTTGTATGGTTTTGTTCTTAATGCATGCCACCTTGGCCCTCCACACTTGTTCTGCCTTTACGGTAACTGTCACAACCACTCCATTTAAAGACACTTTTTGAAGGGTAGGGATGCCATTAGGTTGGTAGCATTCATACCTAGTGTACACAAAGCTCTGGGTTGGATCCCTGGCACCCACTAAGCTCCGTGTGTGGTGCCCCGCCCTTGTAACCCCAGCAGTCAGGATTTGGAGGCTGGAGGACCAGAAATTTAAGGTTCCCTTAATTAAGAAGTTAAAAGAAGCCGGGCGGTGGTGATGCACGCCTGTAACCCCAGCACTTGGGAGGCAGAGGCAGGTGGATTTCTGAGTTTGAGGCCAGCCTGGTCTACAGAGTGAGTTTCAGGATAGTCAAGGCTACACAGAGAAACCGTGTCTCGAAAAACCAAAAAAAAAGAAGAAGAAGAAGGGGCTGGAGAGATGGCTCAGTGGTTAAGAGCACTGACTGTTCTTCTGAAGGTCCTGAGTTCAAATCCCAGCAACCACATGGTGGCTCACAACCATCTGTAATGGGATCTGGTGCCTTCTTCTGGTGTGTCTGAAGACAGCTACAGTGTACTCACATATAATAATAAATAAATCTTTAAAAAAGAAAAAGAAAAGAAGATGGCTCACTTGAAGAAGTGCTTTTTTGTTTGTTTGTTTTGGATTTTTTTTTCCAAGACAGGGTTTCTCTGTTTTGGAACTCACTCTGTAGACCAGGCTGGCCTCAAACTCAGAAATCCGCCTGCCTCTGCCTCTCAGCGCTGGGATTACAGGCATGTGCCACCACTCCCGGCTGGAGAAGTGCTTTCTATGCACACATGAGACCCTGCGTTCAGACACCAGCACCCATGTAAAAGGAAAGGCCTATCACCTCAACTCCAGGGAGCAGAGGCAGGAGGATACCTGGGACTTGCCAGCCAATCAACTGGTGGAGACAACTAAGGAAGACATCTCCACCTCTGGTCCCCACCTGGGCTCACATACCAGAATATACACAAATACAAAGTCAAGATCATCCTTGGCCGGGTAGCAAGTCCCAAGGCAGCTGGGGATACACCAGGCCTTGTGTCAAAAGGGGCCAGGCGTGGTGCGGCACACCTTAATCCCAGGGCTCAGGAGGTAGAGGCAGGAGTGAGTTCAAGGCTAGCCTGGTCTACAGAGTGAGTTCCAGGTCATCCAGGGCTACACGGAGACACTGTCACAAAAACAAACAAGAAGAGGAGGAAATAGAGGAAAAAGAAGGAGGGGGAGGAGGAAGAGAAGGAGGAGGAGGAAGAGGAGGAAGAGGAGGAGGAGGAGCAGGAGGAGGAGGAGGAGAAGAAGAAGACAGCTTTGTCCACTTTTAGTGAAATAATTCGGAGAAGAAGAAGAAGAAGAAGGAGAAGAAGGAGAAGAAGGAGAAGAAGGAGAAGAAGGAGAAGAAGGAGAAGAAGGAGAAGAAGGAGAAGAAGGAGAAGAAGGAGAAGAAGGAGAAGAAGGAGAAGAAGAAGACAGCTTTGTCCACTTTTAGTGAAATAATTCTTTTTTCAACCCACTAGCCATCATCCTCACTCACTCACGGTGGCTCTTTCTGTACAGGTGACATAATTCTGAAGTACATTCTAGTTGGGGAGTTACTGAAGGACGAAGCCCCGCAGGTCGCGGCCCCACTCACAAAATTTTTCCTGGTGCTGGGAGACTGAGCCCCGTGCTTTGCACCGTGAGCACTGACTGCACCGTGAGGAGGGCACGAGACAGCCACAAAGCAACCTCTCCTAGCCTGCTGTCTTCCTGCTTCCGTCCCTACTTCCTCTCTCAGTTTACTGAGTCTAACTCCAAAGTCAACAACTTAAGACCGCCCTGGTGCAGACACCAGGCGCCGTTCACCTGGGGGACCACTCGGCCTCTCATGGCCAAACCCCGCCGACTCCTGCACCTGTGCATGCAGCCGTGGAGCTCCGTCAGCCGCTGATTCCCCGCCTTGGAATGCAAAGCGTCCACGTTCTGGGTCACCAACCAGTGCAGCTTCCCAAGTTTCTCCCAGTTGCTCAGGGCCCAGTGTGCTGGGTTGGGCTGGTGAGAAGAGAACTGAGGCCAGCCCACAAAGTTTCGGGCCCAGTACCGCTGGCGGACCGGAGCACTGCGGATAAAATCAATGTGCTGGATGGGTCTCCGGTCAGTGCGGGCGTAAAGTCCCACCTTTTCTGACCTGTAGTCTGGGATCCCCGACTCGGTGGAGATTCCCGCGCCCGTCATCACTAGCAGTCTCTTGGAAAGGCTAATGAAGCGCTGTAACTCTTTAATCTTTTCAGGGTCCAAAGGAGGGCTGGGCGGCACAAATAACCCGGTGGATCCATGAGAACGTGGCCGGCCGAGGTGGGTGATCCAACGGCCCTGTGTCGGCCTGAGAGTCAATCCACTCATTCTAGAGAAAAAAAAATCCACGAGAGAAGCTGGGTTTTACAAATCAAGTTAATCACCAGTTGATAGACAGACAGAATGTACCCATCCACTCACAGGAATACCATTCATCTATGAAAGTTTGCCATGGTGGCCCATGCCTGGGGTGGTAGCACTGGAGAAAGAGACAGAGGAAGGTTCTTCCAGAAGCCCGGGCACTGGGTTCCATTCTCAGCATCTACAATGGTGGCTTACAACCATCTTTAACTCCACTTACAGGCCCTCATCGGCTCTCTGCAAGCCCTGGGAACAACAGTGGTGTGCAATTACGTGTGCAGGTAAAATACCCAAACACATAAAATAAAATTTAATTTAAAAAATGTAAATAGTTTAGCCGGGCGGTGGTGGCACACGCCTGTAATCCCAGCACTCTGGGAGGCAGTGGCAGGTGGATTTCTGAGTTCGAGGCTAGCCTGGTCTACAGAGTGAGTTCCAGGACAGCCAGAGCTATACAGTGAAACCCTGTCTCGAAAAAACCAAATAAAAAGGCCAATAAATAAATAAACAAATATTTTAAAAGACAAACTTTTAAAAAAGTTCTCTTTATGTATATGAATGCTCAACCTGCGAGTACACCCGCATGCCAGAAGAGGGCATCAGCGCTCATCAGAAATGGTTGTGAGCCACAGTGGGGTTGCTGAGAGTTGAACTCAGGACTTTTGGAAGAACAGAGAATGCTCTTAACCGCTGAGCCTTCTCTCCAGCCCTAAAAAACAAACTTTTAATAGCCCATTATTTTTCATCTGTTACTAATGTAAGAATGTTATAGTAATATTTATATTTTTGTTAATATTATCCCTCAAGGGACTATTTGTTCTATAACTCTACTTGGCTTAAATTTATTATCATCGTCATCATAATCATCATCATCATCGACAGAATTCCCTATAGCCCAGGCCAAGGAATACAGGGCACACCCAACTAAACCGAATTATCTTATATCTCCAAGAGATATTTGAATTCTAGTATGTCAGTTTTTTGTTTGTTTGTTTGTTTGTTTTGTTGTTTTCCTACACTGGTGCTGGGTATCAAATCCAGAGCCTCTGGGACGCTAGGTAATCACTGTGCTTACCCTGCACTGTAAATTCTGCTACTTGGGACACAGGAAAAGACAAGGCGCACACACTTGCCTGTCTGGTCTTCTAGCTGTAAGAACAAGCCTTTGACACAGTCTTTGATATAATGCAGGAGTTAGCTAGGTGACAGGCACACATTTTAGGCTTGGCTTCCCACCCATGAGCTCTGGACCCTGGTTTCTCCACGACATTCCCCAGCGACAAGGGAACAGCTAAACAGTCTGGTTTTGCTGGAACAAATCCTCCGTGTCCCTCGAGAACAAAGAGGACAAATGGCATCCCTTGTAAAAATGCTCAGCCGGAAACCAACAGCCGAGTCAGAACACTTACCTTCTCACCCAGCAGTGGGACTAGCTTGTTATGTGTGCATCTTGGGAAGTGTAGTCCACGGAGCCGATATAATTGGAAGAAGACTACAAGTCCCAGAATCCTACGTGTCTCCCACACCAAGGTTCTACGGCGCTACTCCACCGACTTCCGTCTGTCTTTCCTGCTCAACTCAGTTAATGTTCCGAGTATTCTGTTAACACCTGAGGCAATGATTGCATTTGAGGTTTTTTTTTTGTTTGTTTGTTTTGTTTGTTCTGGGTGGTGGTGTTTGCTGAGAGAGGGTCTCACGTAGCCTGGTTTGACTGCAAATTCCTGATCCTCCTAGCTCCACCTCCCAAGTGCTGGGATTAGAGGCTTCTGCCACCGTGTCCCACAAAGAAGTGGTTAATAGTTCCCATGTCCTGCGTGCAAAATAGGATCCAAACAGCCCTAATTTAGAAATTCGCTCTCTTAAAGAACAGAACAATAATCTCTGCTACTCAGTAGGCTGAGGCTGAAGAATCACGAGTTCAAGGCTGGGTAACTTAGTGGAAACCTCGGTCTCAAAATAATACTGTAAGAGGACTGGGGCTATAGCTCAGTGGCAGCGCGTTAACCTCGTCCTGGTTACGCCTGAGTTCACACTATCGGGCATTTCTCCACCAAAGACGCTTTTAAAAGTGGATTTTTTATTTTTATAATGTGTGTGTGAGTGATGCCTAAATGCATATAGGAGCTCCTGAAGGCCAGAAGAGGGCGTCAGATGCCTGGGACTTGAGCAACAGCCGGTTGTGACCGGCCATGTGGGTGCAGAGTCTCACTTATCCCAGATTGGCCTCAAATTCACTACTGAATATGGTAGCTGAGGATGATCTTCAGTTCCTCGTCCTCCTGCCTCCACCTTCTGGTTGCTGGAATCACAGGTGTGCACCACCTCGGCTCCTCAACACTATTTCTTGTGTTTTTATTAAATACATGAGCAATACAGTGACCGGGTCTCACTTCCAGATTTTTGTTCTGCTTTGGTTATTTTATTGTTGTTGTTGTTGTTGTTAATTATTTGGTTTTTGTTGTTACGGTTGTGGTTGTTCTGATTGTTTGTTATGACAGTGTTACTCCACAGCCCAGGCTGGCTTAGACCTCACTCTTGACCCTGGCTGTCTTTCAGCCTACACCTATCCAGGCTGCCTTGTCCGGTTCAGGATTCTGACATCATTGGTTTAAAGAGAGGCCTGGGACTCTATCTGTTTACCCGTATTTGGGCCTCCCCTGAGGTAAAGCCAGCAAAATCTGCCACTCCATAACATTACTTTCAAATCTGACATCACTGAGTGTGTACTTTTTAGAATGTGAAGTGGCAGGGACCTTGTAACCTGCCTAAGGACCCTTTGTCCCATTCAATAGCTGATTAGGTGGCTCATTATAGTTGGGAGCTATGGAGGAAGAAAGTTCTGTTTTTCCCTGCTGTCTTCTGTCTTCACTCTCTGAAGGCGACTTCCCCTCCCTGTGAGATAAACTATGATCTCCAGAACAGGAGGCTTTGGACCTGGAAGCATACATGTCCTAAGTCCCAGACAGGCTCTATCTGTGATGTTCATTTCATTTAGAATGAACTCACTCTGTAGACCAGGCTGGCCTCAATCTCAGAAATCTGCCTGCCTCTGCCTCATAGGTGCTGGGATCAAAGGTGTCCACCACCATGCCCTGCTACTCTTGAATTTTAATGAGTAGCAAAGGTCAAGATAAAAGGGAAAAATATTCCTCAGGAAAGAAGTTCAGACACAGGGTTTGGACAGCTTTCTACTTGCCAAAGTTAAAACAAGGCAGAGAAATTACTTCCCATTTCATGTGCACCAGCATTACTGGGTAACAAAGCCTTTGTAGCCTCTCTCCTCAGAATTAAAGTCCTTTCACAGAAGGGTTAGGACGCCCTCCATATACCATCGGTGGATTTAATTTCTTATACCACAAAAAGGTATTGAAGCTAGTTTGGAGGCTTTAGTCTTCAACACTGGGAAGGCTAAGGATCTTTATGAGTTTGAAGACATAGCAAATTCCAGGCCAGCCAGGGCGACATGGCGAGACCTTGTCTCAAAGCATCAAACAAACAAACAAAAATCTTCACTTAGAATTAAACATAGAATTCCTATGAGCCAGCAACTCCACTACTAGTATATACCCCCAAACAATTGAGGGGGGGAACTGGTGAGATGGATTGTGGGTAAGAGTGATTGCTCCCAAGCCTCCCCTGAACCCACGTGGTGGAAGGAGAGAACTACCTCCCCTACCTCCCACAAGTTGTCCTCTGACCTAGGCACACTTACACACACAAATAAATTTAATAAAAAAAATTTTTTAAGCCGGGCGGTGGTGGCGCACGCCTGTAATCCCAGCACTTTGGGAGGCGAGGCAAAGGCAGGCGGATTTCTGAGTTCGAGGCCAGCCTGGTCTACAGAGTAAGTTCCAGGACAGCCAGGTCTATACAGAGAAACCCTGTCTCAGAAAAAAACAAATCCAAAAATCCAAAAAAACAAACAAACAAAAATTTTAAATTGAAAACAGGAACTCAAACCGATACATGAGCGACAATATCAGCGCATTATTTTAGACCAAAGGTTCAAACAATTTAAGGGTGCACAGCCAATGAGTTTTATCTAAGGCACCATTATCACGGATTGAAGAATGAATGGTAAATAAAATTCCATTAGACGGAATATGAGGCATGAGATGCCAAATTGTACTACAATATGGATAAGTCATAGAATGTTACAGTATGGGACTGGAGAGAGGTGCACCCACATAGTGTCACACAAACGTGACATCCTCTCTGACTTCCACAGGTACCAGACATTCAAATGGTCTTTTTATAGTCTTTGCTGGCCTCGAATTCAGAGAGATCCATCTGCCTTAGCCTCTAAGTACCAGGATTAAAGGTATGTACCACGCCCAGCTTTTTACAGCAAGTGAAACACACACACTTCGTGTTTTCAGTTGTGTGAAGTCCCTAGTGTGAGAACGTCTGTCCCGGGCTGGGCATGAAAGGGGGTTAGGGATAAAAAATACTTTCGTTTTCTTTTGGGAAGATCGGGAGGTTCTTAAGATGAAGGTGATTGGGCCGGGCGGTGGTGGCGCACGCCTGTAATCCTAGCACTCTGGGAGGCAGAGGCAGAGGCAGGCAATTTCTGAGTTCGAGGCCAGCCTGGTCTACAGAGCGAGTTCCAGGACAGCTAGGGCTACACAGAGAAACCCTGTCTCAAAAAAACCAAATCCAAAAAAAAAACACAAAAAAAACAAAAAAAAACCCAAACCAAACCAAAAAAAAAAAAGATTAAGGTGATTGTGTAGACACTGAAACTACCCTTAAGCTAGTTAGAACTGTATATTTTATGTTATCTAAACTCTATACGCATATTTTCTTGTGTATAAAGTCATAAGCAAGAAAGCCTCCTTGAAAAAAGTGCTTAACCTTGAGCCAACCTAATATCTTGCCGCGGGCAGTTGCCTCCCATTTTCCCCAGGCCGGCTCTGAGCTGAGTCTATTAGCATGTTCGATCCCATAGTGCTTTGCTTCATTTCCTCCACGCAAACGGTACATAAAACCAGCACGCTTCTCCTTCATATCACATAGAGAGAGTTATAAGGTTGGGTTTGTGGCTCTCATTTTCAGTGTATCCATAACTGAAGATTTTCCCGTTCGGCTTGAAACCCCCTTTTCGAAATAGGGTCTTCATCTCCTAGGAACGCTGCGCTGGGGGCGGAGTTCTTCAGCTTTGCGCAGTGGCAGTATCGTAGCCAATGAGGTTTATCCGAGGCGCGATTATTGCTAATTGAAAACTTTTCCCAATACCCCGCCGTGACGACTTGCAATATAGTCGGCATTGGCAATTTTTGACAGTCTCTACGGAGACTGAATAATTTCGGTCCAAAAATAAGATGCTTCATACTTTAGCATTTTTCTTACTACCAGAACTTTCCAGGTCTTGTAAATTTGCTCTAGTAATCTTTGCTTTTCCTTTTTATGTTTCTAGTGTAACTATTTTAACGTCTTCTGCTCGCGGTTCTCCTACCTTACGTTCGAGTTTTTTACTATTTCCTTGAGAGTTCCTCTTAGTCTGTTGGCTGTATTGGGAAGTCTGTTATCCCTGGCTGCAGCAACCCTGTCTCCGCCTCCGGTCTCTCAAGTTTGTATCCGTGACCGGCCGGACACTCGCAGCAATCCTGCCTCCGCCTGCGGAGCACTAGTTACAGACACGCTCCTCTATGCCACCACCCGAGGTCAGCTTCTGCACCGGACCACACATCTCGTTTTACCCCTTCTGGCTTACCCTCCTCCCGTCGCGGTTGCGCCTCCACCCAGGCCATCGCGATGACGTTAGCTTGATTTGCATAAGAGTCACCCCAGCATCCCAAGCGGCTGCCGCGATGTTTGCAAAACACGGACATTCGGACGCGAGATAACCCACGAGTAGGAACATGTCCACACAGATGATCGAGATGGAGCCGCTGGGCTCGGTCCCTGCCACGTGGCGGTCGCGCGTGGGCTGGAGCTCACCATGACTGTAATGGCAGTCGTCGGCCCTGGGAGGCTGAGCGAGCGCTGTCAGTCGTCAGCTTTGCGCAGTGGCAGTATCGTAGCCAATGAGGTTTATCCGAGGCGCGATTATTGCTAATTGAAAACTTTTCCCAATACCCCGCCATGACGACTTGAAATATAGTCGGCATTGGCAATTTTTGACAGTCTCTACGGAGACTGAATATTACTGGTCATAAAAAATAGACTGTTTATCTTACCCGGTAGTACGTAGTTTTAAGTAACCAGTTAAGTAGAAGATAAATCGCTTTTGTTACTTAGGCGACTGTAGTAGTCATTACAGTAAATAACCTCAACATTTTGACCTTTTTTTTTTTCGGAACTTCCCTGCAGTACTGTTTAGTGCAGATGCCGTTCATTTGGGGTTGTATTTGTAATCATCCCCCTGCCTCTGTATTTGCCTGTGGGGTTCGTAATTGTGCTCATCTGTCTACTTCTGCAGGAGGCGGTAGGCACTGAACCACAGGCCTGCTTGTTTTTTACACAATGCTCACAGTTCCCTCGCTAGGCAAACTCCTTCTACCCTTATTCTACCCCCTCCTCTTTCAAACCAAGGAGAGACAGGTTTCTTTGAGGATTCTTAAGCCCAGCAGGACAACGCAATGGTTTCTAGGTCTCAGCTTTGTGTCACATGGACAATCCAGCCAGACCTGTGTGTGTGGGACAGATGCTCATGCCTGTCACCCCAGCACTTGGAAGACAGAAGCAGGAGGATCAGGAATACGTGGCGAGTTCGAGACTAGCAACAAGCAAGTATGCCAGAACCAACCAAACAGGTTGTTGCTCATACAGGAAGTTGCTGATAATTAAAGTGATTAATCATTTAATAAACTAAACGAGCATCCTGGTCTGGTACGATGGCACATGCCTACAGCCTGGGAGTCTGAAGGCAGGAGGATCACAAGCTCAAAGCTAGCCTGGTAAGAAGAGTTTGTGTCAGGCTTAATAGCCTCAAACTCCCACAAGGCAGCGGGGGAAGAATGGGTCTTACAGATGTCCCCTGAGTTCCACATAAAAACGGTGAAGCAATGGAACTTACAGGCGTGCACACACACACAATAATTTTATCTTTAATGTTTTTTTATCTGAAATAAAGAACTTCATGAGCCGAGTGGTGGTGGTAGCGGGCGGTGCACGCCTTTAATCCCAGCATTCTGGGAGGCAGAGGCAGGCGGATTTCTGAGTTCAAGGCCAGCATGGTCTACAGAGTGAGTTCCAGGACAGCCAGGGCTATACAGAGAAACCCTGTCTCGAAAAAACCAAATCAAACAAAACAAAACAAAAAACTTCATGAACACCGATACTTTTCACGATTAGAATAAAACATTGTAGTGCTTTAGACTACAAATGGCTTCCAGAAACAATCCCAGCACTGGCAGAAGCAGTCAGAGCTCTGTGAGTGCAAGTCTACAAAGTGACTTTCAGACGAGTCTACATAGTGAGATCCTATCTCCAAAAAATACACACATGGGCTGGAGAGATTGGTCAATGGTTAAGAACACCGATTGCTCTTCCAGAGGTCCTGAGTTCAATTCCCAGCAGCCACGTGGTGGCTCACAACCATCTGTAATAGGATCTGATGCCCTCTTCTGGTGTGTCTGAAGAGAACTACCAGGTACTCATAGACATAAAATAAATAAATAAATAATCTTTTTAAAACACACACATATACGTGTGTATGTGTGTATGTGTGTGTGTAAAATACATATGCACATATATAAACTGCTTGCGGAAGGAATATAGTAAAACCACCTTGGAGAGGAATTTGCAATACCACTAAATGATCAATGCAAGGACCCTTTTTTTAAAATTTGGGGTACATAATTTAAGGGTGACAAAGACTCAGTAATAAAATAAATATTTTTAGTAAAATGAGTCAGGAAGGCTAGATATGCAAGAACAGAAAAATATATCCCCTTGAGACGGGGTCTCACAACTCTGCCTCCTCAGCCTCCCTCCCAAGTGCTGAAGTTTAGAATTGCGCAAGCCTTTTTTTTTTTTTTTTTTTTTTAATTGTCCCAAAGGACACGCAGTTTACTAGGCAGCTGCCGGGAAATGAGCGGTTAGACCTTGGCCAAACACTGCTGCTCATGCGTAGGAGTTGGAGGAGTCCTCCGCGGCCCTGATGAACTCATCCTCAAAGCACTTCGCAAGGGTCTGGATGTTCCGGATGGAGTCTGAGGAGCACCTGCGCACAGCTGCCAGATGGCCTGAATCACCCGGCGGGGACACACCCACAGCCGCAGCCTCCTGTGCGGGCTCGTCCAATGCCTGTCCCCGGGGGGCCACTGTGGATGATGGCACTCGCCAGTCCCTGCAGAGGGTTTGTTACCGGTGAGCAGGTGGGTGATCCGAAGGCATGCTTGACTATGCTTACAGTCCGGACTTCTTCACGGAGTTAGGGAGGTGCCACGGGACGGGGCTCTGTGCTTTACATACCGCCAGGATCCTGTGCGGGGCAGGGACTTTTCCAGGGCAATGTAATCCACAGAGAAGAATGGTGCATCGTGCGTCATAACTGTTCGTTTTCCCAAACAGCTCAATGACTGGTGTTCTCCGCCACTACTGGTGTAGCTGTCTCCCACTCGGTCGGTCCCATTCGGTGGGACACAGGCCCACCGTCCCAAGCTGGCAAAACTGGCTTAATTTACTGATAATTAGGGCTCAGCCTCTGGGAAGTTCTGGTTAAACTATAGCAGATCGAGAATTCCAAATTACTTATATCCGCCTCATTGTGATTTCACTTTATATTATATTATTTTGTACAGGGCATTAGTATTTTGGGAGGGTGCTTTTTTTTTTTTTTTTTAATCTTGATGCTGTTTTGTGGGTTTTAAAATTATCAGGCTGAAGGCAAGCCTAGAGGGCATTTTCTCAACTAGTGATTGATGGAGAAAGACCCTGCCCATTGTGGGCGGAGCCATGCCTGGGCTGTGCTCCTGAGTGGTATAAGAAACCCGGCTGAGCAAGGCAGGGGGAGCAAGTCAGTAAGCAGCGCCCCTCCGTGGCCTCTGCATCAGCTCCTGCCTCCAGGTTCCTGCCCTGCTTGATTTTGTGTTTTGTTTTCTCAAACAAGAGACTTAGAATGAGATTCCGGGTTAGACAGACAGATGGACAGAGGGGCCATGCCTTGGTAATAAAGATAGTCCCTCTGTGAGAGTAAAGCTTGAGAGGGTTTTTTTTGGTTTTTTTTGTTTTTGTTTTGTCTCCCATCAGCAGTGGGCCGCCATGAACTGTCTCTACACGTTTAAGGACCTATCAAGACCAGTCACACACTATAGCCTGGGGCAAACAACAATCCTTGCTTTCTTCAAACTCAGGAACCCTGAAGTAGGAAGATTTTTGTTTGTTTGTTTGTTTGTTCTGTTTTTATTTTAAGATTTATTTATTGTTATATGTGAGTACACTGTAGCTGTCTTCAGATAGCACCAGAAGAGGGCATCAGATCTCATTATGGGGATGGTTGTGAGCCACCATGTGGTTGCTGGGATTTGAACTCAGAACCTTCGGAAGAGCAGTCAGTGCTGAGCCATCTCTCCAGCCCCTCTGTTTTGTTTTTGAGGCAGGGTTTCTCTATGTAGCTCTGGCTGTCCTGGAACTCACTTTGTAGACCAGGCTGGCCTGGAACTCAGAAATCCGCCTGCCTCTGCCTTCCAAGTGCTGGGATTACAGACGGGTGCCACCACCGCCTGGCCCTTTTAATTCTTTAACTGGCAGAGAAAACAAACCCGAGCCAGACTCCCAGAATATCATTTCAAGACTGTTACCAGTTTCACTATGTAGTTCTGGCAGGCCTGTTCTCGCTCCACCCCCTACCTCCAGGCCCCGCCCCTTACCTCCCGGCCCCGCCCCTACCTCCCGGCCCCTCTGCTGAGATAAAAGGTGTGCACTACCACACCAGCCTACGGCTGCTTGTACGTGTTGTTTTATAACTTCCATTCTCTTCCCACCAAGCAATGTGTCTTGGACATATTTTCCATGGCAGCATGTTGGCTTTCTTCTCCTGTGGCTGTATCCTGCCAAGGTTAGTTAGTCCGTTCTGTTGATGGACATTTTGGTTGTCCAATGCGAATGTTGTAAGCAATGTTACAGTGAATATCCTTGTGACTACATCATCCCTATGAGTCAGTCCCTGTGAGTGTGTGTGTGTGTGTGTGTGTGTGAGCAATTTGTGGCTACATCATTCCTATGAGTCAGTCCTTGTGTTTTGTGTGTGTGTTTTGTGTGTGTGTCCTTCTCCCTTTCCCTCCCCCCCCTGACAGTTTCATGTAGCCTAGGCTATCTTTGAAGATTTATTTATTACTATATGTAAGTACACTGTAGCTGTCTTCAGACACACCAGAAGAGAGCATCAGATCTCTTTACGGATGGTTGTGAGCCACCATGTGGTTGCTGGGATTTGAACTCAGGACCTTCGGAAGAGCAGTCAGTGCTCTTACCCGCTGAGCCATCTCTCCAGCCCCATATCTTTGAACTCTCTATGTAACTAAAGATGGCCTGGAACTCCTGATCTTATATCTGTCTCCCAAGTGCTGGGATTACACACTGCGCCTGGCTTCCTTGTTCTGGGGATCATTTTGGGAGGAATTTTCTGTACGTGAGATTGCCACTTTAAGGACAGTGTGTTTTTATTTTTACATTTTTAAGGCAGGCATACTTCCAATTTGGCATTTGAAAGCTTGCTGATGTATTTGGGCAAAAAGCTGTGAATGGAGAGATAAAAAAAGAATATAACACATATGGTTTTGTGTGTGTGTGTGTGTGTGTGTGTTTAAAAGCCAGGGTCTTGCTATCTAGTCCAGGCTGGCCTTGAACTCTTGATCCTCCCATCTCAACCTGCCAAGTACTGGGATCTCAGGTGTGACCCCCCCATCATTCTGAGGGTTCTGGGGACGTCTGAAATGGAGGTTTTCTGTAGCTGTAGTGCTTTCCCCTTGGAGAATGGAAGAGCGAAGAAGAAAATTGTCCCCACACTGCTGCCCGTGAAGTTAAGATCGGTATCTGTTGGTATTCCCACTCTTTCCCAGGCTGGGAGCTGGGGGAAGACTGCTGGGTCGGATGAAGTAATCTTTGTCTGGGGGGGGGGGGGAGGGAGGAGGACTCTGGACCCATCCCAAACAGACCCTTTCCCCTTCATCAGACACACCACGCGCCTCCCACCTCCCACCCCATCTTCAGAGCGTGCGCTGGCCCCGCTGACAGGCTCCAGGGCTACCTCAATGCAGAAAGGGCCCAGCAGCCCCCAGACAAAGTGCTCAGTGTTTAAGTCACTGCAGGATGTTTGCAAGAACCAGCTTCTAGGTTAAAAATATCCCATGCTGGAGGGGCCTGAGCCTGTCTCAGAACAGAGCTGCCCCACAGCCCCGAGGCGGCCTCTCTGTCACTAGGGGAACTGAGGGATGAGATCAATTCATGCCCCCATCACACTTTGAAGTCAGACTGTTTCTGTGTTCTAATCTGGCTCCATTATTCACTCGCTCTGTGACCCTAAGCGACACAATTAGTGTCTCTGTGTCTTGGTGCCCATGGCTCTAGAAGGGGTGTCATGGGGGTGTCAGGTTCTCTCTCAGAGGTCATGGGCCTCTGCCCTGTCTGCCAATTGCCTACAGAGCCTTTTTCTTTTTCTTTTTTTCTTTTTTAAATTCCCGAGACACAGAAGAGGAGGGGAAAAAAATCCTAATACACAGACTACATTCCAGATCAGTTAACTCAGAGTGTCTGGGGATTGGGACTGGGTAAATAAGATATATAATAAACCTCCCAGGTAGTGATAGGTACCTTCAAGGCTGAGTCATGTTGTGCTGCAAAGGGAAGGAGCTTGCACAGGGGGAAAATTGCAGAGCTAGGAAGACAAGTCCTGGTGGTAGTCGCAGAAGGCTGCCTGGAGGAGGGGTAAGCAAGCTGTGAACTGGAGAAGGCAAGGGATTTACCAGGAAAGAGAGAGCAGGCTGGATGCCAGCAGGGTTTTAGCATCTGCAGAGCCAGGAGGCTCTGGGAGGAGATAAGTTCCTCTGTGCTGGGCTCAAGCTTAGGAGGAGACTGCAGTCTCTCTATGTCCCAGGTTCTAGATTCAGATCCAGCCACCGCCTGAGAGTGGAGGTAAGACAGAAGTCAGGCAGGGGAGAGGTATGGGCCTCCGGTCTTCTGCTGAGGTCAGAGGTCGTTGAGAGTTACTGAGACTGTTCTGGAAGCACAACAGTGATGCAGACCGAGGTTTCAAGGGGAGCCAAGTCCTCTCCAGGTGTCTCCTGTGAGACAGCCCTGACTCCAGCCTAGCCTTCCCACCCCTCAGCTCTGTAGCCATGCGCAGGTCGCATTTAGGAACCTTGGTTTCCCAAGATGTAAAGTACGTATGAACTGTATGTGATAGCGCACGCCTGTGGGAGACACAGAGATCCTTGTGTTCACAGTTAAACACTAGGGGAGCCTGGCATGTTAAAAACCACAGGCTTGGGGGTGGAGTGGAGAGATAGCTCAGCGGGTTAAGAGCACTGGTTGCTCTTCCAGAGGACCTGAGTTCAAATCCCAGCAACCACATGGCAGCAAACAACTCTCTGTAACTCTAAGACCTGATACCGTCACACAGACACGCAGGCAAAACACCAGTACATATAAAATAATAAAAATAAATAAAACAATAAAAAACCCACAAGCTTGTTTCTTCAAAGGAAAAGATGCACAACCTGTTATCCACCATCAGGCTGGGAGCAGCCTGGTGACCTTTGTCCTATCCTCCACAAGACTTTATCATAAGCTCATCACCCTATAGAATCTATCATTATGGAAAGTGTCCCACGGAGTCAACCTTTAGAACCCATCTTTTTTTTTGTTTGTTTATTTGTTTTGGGTTTTTTGTTTTGTTTTTGGATTTGGTTTTTTCCAGACAGGGTTTGTCTGTATAGCCCTGGCTGTCCTGGAACTCACTCTGTAGACCAGGCTGGCCTCAAACTGAGAAATCTGCCTGCCTCTGCCTCCCAGAGTGCTGGGATTACCGGCGTGTGCCACCACCACCTGGCTTAGAACCCATCTTTACGAAGGATGTTACATGCAGTTTACAGAGTTGTTTTTGTTTTTGTTTTTGTTTTGTTTTTCAAGACAGGGTTTCTCTGTGTAGCCCTGGTTGTCCTGGAACTCACTCTGTAGACCAGGCTGGCCTCCAACTGAGAAATCTGCCTGCCTCTGCCTCCGAAGTGCTGGGATCAAAGGCATGCGCCACCACTGCTTGGCTGTTTACAGAGTTTGATGTAGTCATGTCTTTGCTTTATTGTGTATGAGAGATCGAGTTAACTGTCAGCAGAGATGTTTTCGCCAAACTGTGCTGTGCCTAAATATACCTAAAATAAACTGCTCGGGGGCTGGACTCTTAAAGTTTGAACCAGCGCCCGCTACTTAGTCATGTTGAACTGAAGGGCTTGCTTGTCTTCCTCAGATGGTTACTCTGTGGCTGTAGCTGTCATGGGTGCCGAGACCCCTGAGCATGCCTGATCCAGTATTAGGACATTGAGACAGGAGGATTTCCTGGGACCTAAAGAAGGTATATGAAGAAGCTCCCTCCACCAAACAAACAAATGGCATAAAACCTCTAGTAGATTGATATATTTATTCAGTAGTTTATTTGTTGACTGATTTTTTCATGTGTTTAGGGTATTTGTTTGTTTGTTTGTTTGTTTTTTGAGATAGGGTTTCTCTCTGTAGCCCTGGCTGTCCTGGAACTTGGTCTGTAGACCAGGCTGGCCTCGAACTCAGAGATCTGCCTGCTTCTGCCCCCCAAGTGGTAAGATTAGAATTGTGTGCCACCATGTCTGACTTTCGGACTTGTGCATAGGTGGTTTACCTGTGTGCATATCTGTGTAATATGTCAGTATCTTGGTCCCCACAGAACTCAGAAGAAAAGCCTGGAGCTACTGGAACTGTTGTCACGGATGGCTGTGAGCTACCATGTGGTTACTGAAAATCAAACCCAGGGCTTCTGGAAGAGCAGCCAGTGCTCTTAGCCTCTGAGCCATCTCCCAGGGCCTATATGAATGTATGTTTTTGAAACACGGACTTCAAATAATTCAAGGTAGCTTCTAATTCCATGTAGAGAGACACGACCTCGAATATCTGACCTTCCTGCCTCCAGCACACAAGTGCTGAGATCACAGGTCTGTGCTACCCAGGCCTGGTTTGTGTGTGATACTAGGGATCAAGGCCAGGGGTTCTGTTTGCTCAGAAGTACTTTCCCAACTGAGCTACATCCTAGCTGAGGTAGAGGCTTTTGTAATCTCTACAATTAAAGCAAGCATGGCGGAGAATGTTCACGCCACGCAGCCGCTGAGTCACAGCCCTGCGGAATCTCACAGCCCTGCGGAATCTCACAGCCCTGCAGAATCTCACTCCCACTGTACGGTGAGAAAGTGTAGGCTTGCATGGGGGGAGGATGCACAGCAGGGAGTAGACCCTGACCTGTGCTGGGTTTGCCAGACACTAGGGGGATTCCTTCAGAGGTCAAAGTCTCCACTAGGGTCCACCCTTTGAGTGACAGGGCTCCATTTGTTTGTTTGTTTGTTTGTTTTTAGAGACAGGGTTTCTCTGTGTAGCCCTGGCTGTCCTGGAACTCACTCTGTAGACCAGGCTGGCCTCCAACTCAGAAATCTGCCTGCCTCTGCCTCCCAAGTGCTGGGATTACAGGTGTATGCCACCATTGCCTGGCAGTAGTGAGATGTCCTTCTTGAGATGAACATATATATTTTTCTGTCTGTCCCTCCCTCCCTCCCTTTCTCCTCATGATTGTTATTGTTTTTAAAGATATATTTATTTATTTTATGTATGTGAGAACACTGTGGCTGTCTTCAGACACACCAGAAGAGGGCATCACTGGATCCCATTACAGATGGTTGTGAGCCACCATGTGGTTGCTGGGATTTGAAGTCAGGACCTCTGGAAGAGCAGTCAGTGTTCTTAACTACTAAGCCATCTGGCCATCCCATTGCTTGTATCTCTTAGCTCTGAGGTGGGGCTTCCCAAACTCTAGTCTTAGCCCAACCCAATTTGTAGTCTCAGCTTTTTGTGGAAAATGCTCTCAGTCTGTCTACTGTGGCCACTCTGCTGCGTGTCATGGGTCTGCTTTCCCGGGGCAGACAGAGGGTCCTTGTCCCCACACTGTGCCATTTGGTGGTGTAAATGTGTGGCTTGCCTCACTTCTTTTGTTTGTTTGTTTGTTTTGGAGACAGGGTTTCTCTGTGTAGCCCTGGCTGTCCTGGAACTCACTCTGTAGACCAGGCTGGCCTTGAACTCAGAAATCTGCCTGCCTCTACCTCCCAAGTGCTGGGATTACAGGCGTGCGCCACCACTGCCTGGCTCCTCGCTGCCCTTCTTGCACACAGTCTGGCAGGTTTTAGGAGCATTCCGCATCCCTCCTCCCCTTCTTCAGGAATACGTCCAGCACAAGAAGCAGGAGTTCAAGTGTTTCTAGAAAACACCGCTTTTACAAACCCCATTCCACCTGGATAGCAGTCCCCCCCCCCCCCTGCCACGCACACACTATGCTGGGAACTGGGCACTGAATGTAGGATTTCACAGTTTTCAAACATACCCCCTCCTAGTGATCTGGGACCATTGCTTTTGTGCCATTTTAAAAAATATAGTTTCAGCTGGGCAGTGGTGGCACACGCCTGTAATCCCAGCACTCTGGGAGGCAGAGGCAGGCGGATTTCTGAGTTCAAGGCCAGCCTGGTCTACAGAGTGAGTTCCAGGACAGCCAGGGCTACACAGAGAAACCCTGTCTCGAAAAAACCAAAAAAAAAAAAAAAAAAAAATATATATATATATATATATATATATATTTTATATTTTATATATATATATATATATATATATATATATATATATAGTTTCAGGGCTGGAGAGATGGCTCAGCAGTTAAGAGCACTGTCTGCTCTTCCAAAGGTCCTGAGTTCAGTTCCCAGCAACCACGTGATGGCTCATAACCATCTGTAGAGGGATCTGATGCCTTCTTCTGGTGTGTCTGGAAACAGCTACAGTGTACTCACACGCATAAAGTAAATCTTTATAAAAAAAAATACAGTTTCGGGGCTGGAGAGATGACTCTGTGGTTAAGAGCACTGACTGCTCTTCCAAAGGTCCTGAGTTCAAGTCCCAGCAACCACATGGTGGCTCACAACCATCCATTATGAGATCTGATGCCCTCTTCTGGGGTGTCTGAAGACAGCTACAGTGTACTTACATATAACAATAAATAAATCTTAAAAAAAAAAAGTGTAGGGTCATACTGCTGTGCACTCTTGTTGAAAAAAAATACAGTTTCAATTTATTTTCAAAGTATATAGATTCATTTTGGGAACCAGTGATATAACATGTATGGCTCAAAATTTAAGAGATTCAAAAGGCTGTTTCCCAGCAGGCCTGGTGGCGGTGCAGGACTATGATCTCAGCACCCCAAGGCAGAAGGAAAAGGGTCTTGAGTTTTAGACCAAGACTCTGTCCCACAAGCAGAACAAATCAAAATAGAATGAAAGAAACTTTCTACTTACCTAACTGGGCTGTCTTCCGGTGATCATATTTATATTTAATATATTATATTCTGCTTCTCATGTTTATATACTGTTCCCCATTTTCTGTGTGTGTGTGTATGTGTGTGTGTGGGGGGGGTATATGTATGTGTGTATGTGTATATGTATGTGTGTGTGCATGTGTATGTATGTTTGTGTATGCATATGTGTGTATGTATATGTATGTGTGTGTATGTGTATGTGTGTATATGTATGTATGTGTATATATGTGTATGTGTGTGCATGTGTATTGTGTATGTGTATGTGTAAGTCTGTGTGTATGTATGTGTGTATGTGTGTATGTATGTGTATGTGTGTGAATGTGTGTGAATGTATGTGTATGTGTATGTATGTGTGTATGTATGTGTATGTATGTGTATGTGTGTATGTATGTGAATGTGTGTGAATGTGTAAGTATGTGTATATGTATTGTTTCATTTCAGAACATAATCAACATAATCTTCCTGAATCTTTTTTTTTTTTTTTTTGGTTTTTTGAGACAGGGTTTCTCTGTGTAGCCCTGGCTGTCCTGGAACTCACTCTGTAGACCAGGCTGGCCTTGAACTCAGAAATCCACCTGCCTCTGCCTCCCACAGTGCTGGGATTACAGGTGTGTGCCACCATGCCCCGCACTCATTTTCCTGAATCTTTTTTTAAATATTTTTTAAAGATTTATTTATCATATGTAAGTACACTGTAGCTGTCTTCAGACACTCCAGAAGAGGAAGTCAGATCTTGTCACAGATGGTTGTGGGCCACCATGTGGTTGCTGGGATTTGAACTCAGGTCCTCTGGAAGAGTAGTTGGAGCTCTTAATCAATGAGCCATCTCTCCAACCCCTTCCTGAATCTTTTGTGTGGCTGCACAGTTGCCCACTTTGGAACTACATGTCATTTATTTGACCCATCCTGTAATACCCAGTTCTGACGGATAGTATTGGGTTTGTTAATATCTCCCTTCACTTTTCCTGAGGCAGTATCTTCTTACGGAATCTCTGTTGACTTCCCCCTCAGATTTTGTTACACCGAGAGACCAGGTTTTAGGTTCAGACTCCGTCTCAGAGAAGCTGACCTAAGGTTGAACTGTAGCACCAGTCTCCAGGTCATTCCCTATGAACCTGCCCCTCCTGGTTACGAGCCTGCTGGCGGTTCACTTCTTAGCCACCTCCAATCAGGAGGAAAGCAGAAGTTAAGTTTCTGGTTTGGCTCCCAGCACAGCCAGTTATGTTAAAGGTCAACAAAGTTCCACAATAGCCCCCAATCAGACCTGTGCCAGGCTAGAAACCCTTCTTTTTCTTGCCATTTTCTATAAAACCTTGTCCCACGGGCTTCACACACTCCGCCCCCCATCCTGAGAGTTCAGGGCTTCACATACACACACACACACACACACACACCATTCTGCTGTGTCAGAGAAGGCAGTGTATCCCAAGCATGAGCTTAAATAAAGACCCAAGTGCGATTGCACAGGACTCAGCTCCTTGGTGGCCTTTTGGGGTAATGGAACCGGCACAACAATACTGGAGTTAGTGGCCTGCGCCACCATGCCCAGGTTCGCCTTTAGCTTTTAAAACAGTACTGGATGGGGCTGGAGAGATGCTCAGAAGCTAAGAGCTCTGGCTGCCCTTCCCAAGGCCCTGAGTTTGACTCCCAGCACACACCACACACACACACACACACACACATACACACACACGGCTGTTCACAACTGTCTATACCTCCAGTTCCAGGGGACCCAACATGCTCACATAGGCATACATGAAAGCACAACACCCAGGCACATAAAATAAAAAGAAAGAAAGAAAAAGAAGTATAAAAAAAAATAGATGAGCAGTGGTGGTGCATGCTTTTAATCCTGGCAGAGGCAGGTGGATGTCTATGAGTTTCAGCTAAGTCTGGTTCTACGGAGTGAGTTCCATGACAGCCAGAGCCACATTCACCTCAGAAACCCTGTCTCAGGGGAAAAAACCCAAATAAATAAAAAATGAAAAAGCCAAACAAATAGATAAATACAGGTGTGATGGTTTGTATATGCTTGGCCCAGGGAATGGCACTATTAGCAGGTGTGGCCTTGTTGGAATAGTTGTGGCCTTGTTGGAGTAGGTGTGGCCTTGTTGGAG
The DNA here is from genome assembly GCF_947179515.1 of Apodemus sylvaticus. Taxonomy (NCBI): domain Eukaryota; kingdom Metazoa; phylum Chordata; class Mammalia; order Rodentia; family Muridae; genus Apodemus; species Apodemus sylvaticus. The sequence continues at coordinate 53,626,151 of NC_067493.1, read as the reverse complement.
TAGGTGTGGCCTTGCTGGAGTAGGTGTGGCCTTGCTGGAGTAGGTGTGGCCTTGCTGGAGTAGGTGTTTCACGTCACTGTGGACGTGGGCTTTAGGACCCTCACCCTAGCTGTCTGGAAATCAGTTTTCTGCTAACAGCTCTCAGATGAAGATGTAGAACTCTCAGCTGCTCCCGCACCATGCTCCTGCCCTGATGAGAATGGACTGAACCTCTGAACCTGTTAGCCAGCCCCAGTTAAATGCTGTCCTTATAGGAGTTGCCTTGGTCATGGTGTCTGCTCACCGCAGTCAACCCTAACTGAGACAACATGACATAATGTTAGACAATGAAGGTAAATAAACAATCCAGGATAAGGAGATGTTTTCTAATGAGGTACACAGACAAGAATCTAGAGGTAAAATATCTAGGATTAGAAAAGCAGGGCATGGGGCTGGAGAGATGGCTCAGCAGTTAAGAGCACTGACTGCTCTTCCAAAGGTCCTGAGTTCAAATCCCAGTAACCACATGGTGGCTCACAACCATCTGTAATGAGGTCCGATGCCCTCTACTGGTGTGTCTGAAGACAGCTATTGTGTACTTACATATAATAACAATAAATAAATCTTTAAAAAAAAAAGAATGGCAGGATATGAATAGCCAATCAAGAAAAGAAAGTGTTCAAAGCTTTGAAGGCACTAAGTTAGAGCAAGTTTTCTTGGCTGAAAGTAACAAGATACAAACCTGGGACAGAGCTACAGCTCAGCCATAGAGTGCTTTCTCACCATGCATGGTGATGTGAGATTCAACGCTACCAAAGATAAAACAAGAAAAGGCTATGAACTTAGAACTGTGGTCATTTTCAACTAATATTGAAGAATTCTGCTACCTGATGGGAGAGTGTCATGATGGGAGGTTTGAAGTCTGAAGTGATTCCTTTGGCTCGAGATCAGTCCTCACCTGAAGCCTTCTGAGGTGAATCGTGTCCTCCACCTCGGTTCCTGCCGTGATGTTCCTGCCGTGATGTTCCTGCCAGAGCAACAGAGCAGAAATGCCATCCCGTGAAGATTCTGATCCATTCAAGAGATCCTGGGAGCAGATCTCCCCCGGGGGGGAACCTCCAGAGGAGGATCCGGGCAGTCAGCTGCACCCCAGCAGAGGTCACACACCCAGCACCCAGCTCCTGAGCATCGGAAATTGGGGTCACTGATCCTATGACCGTAAACTGCTAAGTGTGTGGTAATTCCTTACACAGCTGTAGAAAGTGAGCCACAGAAAGGGATTTGAGCTGGGCAGTGGTGGCGCACGCCTGTAATCCCAGCACTCTGGGAGGCAAAGGCAGGTAGATTTCTGAGTTCGAGGCCAGCCTGGTCTACAGAGTGAGTTTCAGGACAGCCAGGGCTACACAGAGAAACCCTGTCTCAAAAAAAAAAAAAAAAAAGAAAGAAAGAAAGAAAGAAAGAAAAAAGAAAAAAAAAGAAAAAGAAAAAGAAAAAAGAAAGAAAAAAAGAAAGGGATTTGAGGCATGATGTAAGGAGAAACGAGAACTGACTTGCTGCATTTGGAAGACCTCAAACAGGATGGAGCCCCGTTTAGCTCCAGCATAATGACCCCAGGGAAACTTCAATAAAGACCAGGTTCCAGATGAAACCCTGTGAGCAGTTTGGGTTTTATCCCAAATGTAACAGGAAACTACAGGAGTAGAACTCCTAAGACCTAATTTGCATTTTTGAAGGTTACATTGTAAGCTAGTTGTTTCACTCTTAGGGATTTAGCCAAGAGAAATGAAACCCTATGTCCACAGGAAGGCTTCCAAAGGTGGTATTTCTAGAGGACCAAACGAGAGAAACAGCCTCAGTGTTCCTCAGCAACACAGCACAGAAATGGGTTCTGGTACATCCATACAAGGGAGTACTACTGAGCAGTCAAAATGAACAAACTAGGGACAGGAGAGATGGCTAAGTGGGTAAGAGCACCAACCGCTCTTCCGAAGGTCCTGAGTTCAAATCCCAGCACCCACATGGTGGCTCACAACCATCCCTAAAGGGATCTGATACCCTCTTCTGGTGTGTCTGAAGACAGTTACAGTGTACTTACATATAATAAATAAATAACTCTTTTAAAAAAATGAACAAACTACTGATAGTTAATACAGAGGAAGCTCATAAACATGCTGTGCCCGGTGCCCAAGTAGGCAGACCTCCCCTGTGTACCCCCCAAAAGGCACCTGTCTGAAAAAAAAGAGGAAATGCAAAGTGGACATGGAGGTAAATCCAAGAGATGGAGAGGCAGGAGGGTCAAGAGTTCAGGGTCATCATTGGCTACATGGGGAGTTTTTAGGTTACCCTTAGCTACAAGTCTGAAAAACAAAACAATCAAAACATTCGAACTAGCCGGCCGTGGTGGCGCAGGCCTTTACTCCCAGCAGTTGGGACGCAGAGGCAGGTGGATTTCTGAGTTCCAGGCCAGCCTGGTCTACAGAGTGAGTTCCAGGACAGCCAGGGTTACACAGAGAAACCCTGTCTGGCCAGGAGGTGGTGGCGCATGCCTGTAATCGCAGCACTTGGGAGGCAGAGGCAGGCAGATTTCTGAGTTCAAGGCCAGCCTGGTCTACAGAGTGAGTTCCAGGACAGCCAGGGTTACACAGAGAAACCCTTTCTCGAAACAAAACCAATGCACCCCCCAAAAGAAACCCTGTCTTCAAAAACCAAAAGCCAAACCAATTAAACAAACAAAAAACCAAACCAAACAAAAATAAAGATTCTGTGTTTGGTGGTACATGTCTTTAAGCTCGGTTACTCGGGAAAGCTCAGTATTCAGGAAGCAGAGGCAGGAGAATGTCTGTAAGATTACAGGCTGAGAAGGTCAGCCTGATCTACATAGCTAAGTTCCAGTCCAGCTAGAGTTACAGAGTGACCCTCACCCTTCCGCCTCTCCACCCCCATCCCCTACCCCCTGCAGGGTTTCTCTGTGTAGTCCTGGCTGTCCTGGAACTTGCTCTGTAGACCAGGCTGGCCTCAAACTCACAGAGACCCACGTGCCTCTGTATCCCAAGGGCTGGGACTAAAGGTCTGTCCCACCACCACCACCCAACTGTGGCTCACACCCTGTGTTTAGTGGATGCTGTTACGTTCCCAGTGCTCCCTGGGGATCTGGGCTGTGCCTCAGTGGTAGTGTATGTCTCTAGCTCTAGGGTCAGCTCAAGGTGCAGGGACTTTGAGTGAAGACAGCATCTCCCTGGGTATTCACTGCAGCGGGCCGTTCACAGACTGGACTTCTGCTAAGGGATCCTTGGCTTTGGTGTCCAGGTGGCCTGTCTCTGGTGGGCTGTCCTGTGTTTGTGGGCTCTGAGTTTTGGCTTGCCCCATCCAGTTTACTTCCTCTTGGTCTTTCCCAAGCATCAGGGTCCGCCTGGAAAATCTGGCGTGACACAGAAGGACTTGGTGTCTCAGTTCCTGAGAAAGAAGGGGGAGCGGAACTTGTGTGTGTGTGTGTGTGTGTGTGTGTGTGTGTGTGTGTGAGAGAGAGAGAGAGAGAGAAAGAGAGACAGAGACAGAGACAGAGAGACAGAGACAGAGAGAGACAGACAGAGAGAGACAGAGACCGAGACAACGACAGAGTTTTCATATACAATCCACAGGCTGCCATCACACTAACTCCACATGGTAGCTTAGATAATAGTTACAGTATGTGTGTACCCAGACACTTAGTAAATAACAGATTTGATTGATTGATCAATAGCTGGACCTGAATTTTATTCACATGATCTTTTTATTCACTTTACATCCTGCTCGCTGACTTTCCTGGTCACCTGCTTCCATAATCCTTCCCTCATTCCCCCCTCTTCTCCTCTGAGTAGGGGGGGTCCCCCATGGGTATCCCCCCACCCTGGTAGTTGAAGTCTCCGTGAGGCTAGGTGCTTCCTCTCCATTTTTACAAAAGAACTATTTATTTCATGTACATTGTCTTCAGACATACCAGAAGAGGGCATCAGATAATTGTGATCCACCATCTGGTTATTGCTGGGACTTGAACTCATGACTTCCAGAAGAGCAGTTGGTATTCTTAACCACTGAGCCATCTCTCAGCCCTGTCTGTATGTTTTTAGATACGGTCTTATGTAGCTGTGTCTGGCTTTGAACTGAACTGACTGTAGTGCTAAGGATGACCTCAAACCCCTGATTAACTTGCCTCTATCTACTAAATTCTGGGATTATAGCCTTGTACTGTCACACTCGGTTTGTGTGTGTGTTTTAAAAGTTTTCAAATATTTTAAATTTTGAGACAGGCCTCTCCATATATTGCCCAGGTTGGTCCTTATTCTTTCTGTAGTCCAGACTAACCTTGAATTTGAAATCTTGCCTCCGTCTCCCAACTAGCTGAGATTATAGGCCTGGGCTACTGCACTAGACTCAGGCTCAGCTTTTAATCATCCAGTTTCTGAGTGTAGGGGACCAGAGCCTCCCTAGGGCAACTCTGCTAGGATCCCGAAATGAAGTTTTGGTAGTTTTCGCTTTGCTGTAATGTGGGATATCTCTGCTCTCAAAAAATTTGGCAGTCTCTAGGAAGGGGGAAAGGGGGAAAGGGGTAAAATGAAAGGTTTCATAACCTTCGAAGTACTGGATCTGGGGCCAGAGTTGGTCGCAGCCACTGCTGATGTTGGCAGTCAGGAGGCGGGGTCTCAGGTTCCAGGCCGGCTGGAGGTACAAAGAGACCCTGCTCCACAAAAACTACATCTAGGATTCTACTCTGGAATAACCTGCCCTGCCATCAGTACAGAGGGCAACCCAAGAATCGTCCCAAGGCTCCAGGCAAGCCGATTTAATTGATTTAATTCTCCTGGGAGGTGACCTACGGGGACTCAGATAGAGGGATGGGTGTACAAATCCCTCCTCTGTCACCGAGTGACAGATATGCCTGAAGGTCAGGTCAGACAGAACGCAGAGGTTCATGGCCCGGAGACACCTCTAGCTCGTTCAGCCACCAGGGGGCGCCACCACCGCGCCCAGCTTTCGCCCCTCGCGGGATTGGGCGTGCTCGGGGTCGGCGGTGGGGCGTGGCCAGCGTGCGCGCGGGGGCGTGGCCAGCCTGCCGCGGGCGCGCGCGGCGGCGGCGGCAGTGGCGGAGGAGGCGGCGCGGGAGCGGGTTCCGTTCCGGGCCGGGGCTGGACGCGGAAAAGTTGCGGGGCGGCGAGGAGCAGCCCCGAGACGGGCAGCGAGGGCGACATCGAGCCGAGGGCCGGCGTCTGAGGGCCAGCCATGGACGACCTCGGTGAGTGCGGGAAGCGGAGGGCGGAGCGGCCGGGGCCGGGCGGCCGCCGATCCCACCCTGGCGCCCGGCTGGGCTGCGGTGCCTGCGGCCCGGGGGCTGTGCGGGCCGCACTTCGCGGTTGCGCCCGGGGACCCCGATCCCATGCTGGAGATCAGGGGCCCGCCTCGGGGAAAGGCGCCCCGCTCCTAGGGCAGACCTCCTCAGCTGTGGGACCCTCACTTCGTTTCCCCACCCCCACCTCAGAGCGGCTGCCTACCGGACTCGGAATCAGAGAGGCTGTTTCTTCTATCACCCCCGCTCTGTTTCCTCCAGGCCACCTCCCACTTTGCAGACTGCCCCCCCCGCCCCCGCTTAGGGGATATCGCCCCTTTCGGGAGAGCCCACCCGTTTCACATTACAGCCCACAGAAGAGCTTGTGAGGACCACACCCCCATTCTAATGACAAGTGTCCCGGGCTACTGCATAGAGACCCCCCCAACCCCCAGTCCCTCATCACACACCGCTTCAAGTCTAATCACCCTATATTACAAGATCAGCCCTTCCCCTTCAAGTCTAAACTTAGAAAGGCAAGTTTGGGGGGTGGTGGCTTATGACTCCGCCTCTCACCCACCGTTCCCAGACCCTGGTGAAATGCCAGAGGAATATGGAGAGGAATGGGCCGCAGGCTATGGCCGTCCCCGAACGTGTCCTGGCTGGCGAGGTCCCCCACCGCCAGCATCAGAAGCCCCACAGGTAAAGAGGACAGGGTGCCCAGAACAGAGATTCACTGTCCTCGTGTTATTGGAGCCTGGGGCTGTTCTTTTCAGTCCACACTTGGTCTGCTGTTAGCACACAGGAAAGAAAGGCTCTCCTGGAAGTGGATTTTAAACCCAAGGGGGTTGATTCAGGGGTTCTAGGGATGCCCTGTGAATCCCAGAGTGAAGGAGCCCTGTCTTTCCTTCCCCCGTAGGGCCCCTCAGCTGAGGAGGTGTGTGTGGGATAAATTCTTCCTCTGTAGGAGCCTTGTTTTCATTCTCTGCACTGTGGATGGCTTGTGTGACCACTGGTGCCACCCGTGCCCCTGGCTCCGAGGAGCAGATTGACTAGATAGGACTGAGGACCCTCTCAAGCAGCACGGGGTACCAAGTTAAGACCAGTCATTTTTTAGTCACTGGCTTCAGTTTCCTTGTGGCACCAGTGAGCCCCCCTTCCCCCCAAGCATCCTGGAACTGGGGATGGTGTTGGGTCCTGCTTGTTTCATGGAGTGGGCTGGCTGCCAGGCATAGTTATGCCTTTGGGTCAGGCTTGGCAAGTCTGTTCCCAACGCACTCAAGGTTGGTGTGGCTTCCAGGCAGGTATTTGTAATTTTTGTTCTTCCACATAAAAATACCTAAGCCAGAGGGAGGCTGGGGAGGTGTGCTTTTGAGTAGGCGTCTGAAAGTGTTAGTGTCTCCCCCGGGTGGGAACGGGGGAGCTGAGTCCTACTCACAGTATCTCACAGGCTGGTTGAGGGCCCTGTTGCTTCTGGACAGTCCCCGTGCTGTTTGAAGGACTGAGAAAGTCTTTGTAATGCCCAAGGAGTCCGGAATTCCCATCTTCTGACTGTCTTCCATTTAGGGCCAGCACGCTGGTCTTTGAAAGGAAAGAGCGTGCTCTGGCAGACGGGAATTGTGGGGATCAAATGGGCTTTTTATGGAGACCTTACCCGTGCCTGGATTTGTCCTGTCTCCACAGTGGTCTCTCTGTAAGATCACCGGAGGCCATTGCTACCAGCGCTACTTTTTTTTTTTTAACAAACTGAGAAGGAAGGGACCTGGAGAGGCTGACTCGCTGACCCAAGGCTACACAGCCAAGAAACAAATGAGTCTGTGCCTGGAAGCTGGTCCCTGCCTGGGCAGCTCCTGTGTATATTCCTTCCCGGGAAGGGAAGGGGGTGGGCAGGGGGCGAGCTGGCGCTGGCAGGAGGGGTGGCAGTGGGTGGTGGCTGCCACCTGTGAGTGACTTCTGCTGCCTTCTCTAGACTCTCCAGTTGGTCCACTTCCTCGGTCTGAGCTCTCAGGGGGCCGTTACACCTGGCCGAGCAGAGCTCCGGGGTCGGGGGAGTGCATGTGCAAGAGGGGAGAGGAATTCGCTTCTCCGTCAGCTGTCTGGATGGCTGCTCAGGACACTGCCTGTCAGCTGTTTTCCTAAGTTGGGACGCTACAACAGCCAGCCCTCTTGTTTTTATTTGTGTCCCAAGAGAGATCTCCACCCGAGAACCTCCAGCTCGATTACCATGGAGGATGGTCTGAAGGTGATCGCCCAGTGTCAAGGCCGTGGGGGGCATACATATGGCCTCCCTGATAATCGTGGGCTTGGGCTTGAAAGTAAAAAAACAAGATAAATTGAAGAACTCTTCGCCTTCTCATAGCGGCCAGTGAGAGAGTCACTGCGTGCTGTTTAATAAGTTACAAATTTATAGCTCATTGGGCAGAAAAAAAACCAAAACGTAAACACAGCACGCCCTGCCTCCTCTGCGCGATCCCTGCGCTGTTTCTTGCTGTTGGGCCATTGCTTGGTGGCTTTCTCATTAGGGCTTAGATGCTGGTTTGGCCCAGAGCTCATTCTGTTCGAGTTCTGGCTGGAGTTTCCTGGACAGAGTTCTCACAACACAGATGCACTCCGAGTATGCCTTCTGCCCTGGCTCTCCTCTCTCTCCGCGTTCACGTTGGTAATGTATTTGGGGAGGCCGTGACCACAGTGCGGCCTGTCAGTAATTCCCTCTTGCTCCGCTGGAGACAGGCTCAGCACTTTTTTTTTTTTACTACCACTGTTGAGAGGGAGGTGTTTTTTTTTTCCCCCTCTCTCTTTCTCAGATGGAGAAACCTGAGCTGGGATGGTCCATGGCAGAGCTGGCTGAGGGTTTGTACCTAGACCGATCTAATTCTGGATCTGCTTGCCTTAATCGGAAAGCAGTAGGAGCTGGGACTGATCCGGGGAGTGGACCCAGAGGCCTGCTGAGTAACTGATAGTTACCTCTAAAGTTTCTGCCCTGCTAGGCTGGGAGGTCCCCAGGAAATGACTCGATAGCGTTGCCTTCTCCTCCATAGCGGGGGACACAGCCAGCTGTTGGCGGTGTCCAGTCTGCTGGAATCTGGACATGTCTCCTTTCAGCCTCTCAGCAGGCTTGACCCTTTGGAAAACAGTGCCTCATTGTGTTTGGGGGTGATGCTGGGGCGGGGGGGGGGTAAGGGAGTTGCATGGGGCATTCCGGGCTACAGAGCTGCCTAGTCTCCATAGAAAATCTGGCCTTGGGGCTTGCCTGTTTGTGGTACCTCTGTGTGTTAGGCCTGGGCCAGGGCACTTGCTGGGCTTGTAGCAGTGGCCATATCTAGTGGTGGGGCAGCGGTGCCCTCCTGGTGGGTGTTTTGTGAGGTGCCTGCCTTTAGGGGTGCCCAGCTTGGATTCAGACCCTGGGTTGTGTTTGATTTTTGATTGTTAGGCAAATCCTTCTGTGGTAAGGACACCAGGGATAAAATGGAGGAGAGCTGTGGGCTTTGGGCTGGGCACGGCTATCACACCGAGGGTGATAGCTTTCTGAGGGGACATTGCATGCTCCTCCTTTCTGCTTCTTCAGGTGTGGCCGTGTGTTGCAGAGACCTGGCCAGTCATTGGCTGGAGGGACCTGACGAAGGGCGGAGAGCTGGCTGTTGGGGCCCTGCGTGGCCTCTTCCCTGTGTTCTCACCTCCTGTGGTGCTTCTTGTGGTCTTTATCTTGTTTCAAGGCCAGAGATGTTGAAGAACTTCTTCCAGGCCCAACCCCACTTAGCCTTTTACTAAGCTTGTTCTGGGCTCAGGGCCTTGAAGAATAAAAATAACATCTACAGAGCACATTTTAAAAATTTGTTTTTTAAAGTCAAGGTCTCTCTATGCAACTGTGGCTGTCCCGGAACTTGCGATGTAGACCAGGCCGTCCTCAGACTTGCGTGATCTGCCTCAGCCTCCCAAGTACTGGGATTAAAGATGAGCACCACCATGTCTCATGTTCAGAACACTTTGAAAACCATGTGCACAGCTCTAGAACATTGCAGAACACTGCTTTTAAAACCACATGTGCGGGGCTGGAGAGATGGCTCAGAGGTTAAGAGCACTGTGTGCTCTTCCAGAGGTCCTGAGTTCAAATTCCAGCAACCACATGGTGGTTCTCAATCATCCCTAATGAGATCTGATGCCCTCTTCTGGGGTGTCTGAAGATAGATCTATCTATCTGTCATCTATCTATGTATCTGTATGTATGTATGTATGTATGTATGTATCTATCTATCTATCTATCTATTTTGAGCCTTTAGCCATAGCATTCAGGAGGCGGGGCAGACAGGCGGATATCTGTGGGTTCCCAGCCTGCTTGGTTTACGTGGGGAGTTCCAGGCCAGCTGGGGCTCTGCAGTGAGACCCAGTCTCAAAAAGAAAATGAAAATATTGAGCTAAGGGGCTGGAGAGATGGCTCAGCGGTTAAGAGCACTGGCTGAGCCGGGCGGTGGTGGCGCACGCCTGTAATCCCAGCACTCTGGAAGGCAGAGGCAGGTGGATTTCTGAGTTTGAGGCCAGCCTGGTCTACAGAGTGAGTTCCAGGACAGCCAGGGCTACACAGAGAAACCCTGTCTCGAAAAAAAAAAAAACAAAAAAACCCCAAAAATCAAAAAACAAAAACAAAAACAAAGAGCACTGGCTGTTCTTTCAAAGGTCCTGAGTTCAGTTCCCAGCAACCACATGGTGGCTCACAACCATCTATAACGAGATCTGACTTTCTCTTCTGGATTGTCTGAAGACAGCTACAGGGTACTTACAAATATAATAAATAAGTAAAAAAGAAAAAAGAAAATGTTGAGCTAAGAAAGAGAACAGGGGTGGGGTGTGGTGGGGATAGGAGAAGTTAGGGTGTGTGGGGGAGGGGCAGGGAGAATTACAAACCTGAGAAATGCTGATTAATCAACTCACTGGAAGGAAAGGTCAGGGTTTGTCTCTTCAACGAGGATAAGCGCCACCCCACTTGCCTCACGCTGGCCACCATATATATTCATATCCGATAAGTTTCCAGCTGACCGATTGCCTAACCAGTGCCGCTGAGCACTGTCCTCCCTAGGGAGGCTTCGGTCGCCGGGCCAGGAGCAGGCAGATGTGCCATTGGGAAGGCCTGCCACAGCCCGGTGGCCAAACCTTCCCTGACGATGGCCTTTAGTGCTTGTTCCCGGCGTGATTGGGGTATTGTGGTCTGTGGGATCGCCTGTCTTAGGGGCACGAAAAGTAGGAGTGTCGTGAAGCCCGTAGTTTTTGTTTGTTTGTTTGTGTGTTTGTTTCCTGGAACTTATTATGTAGACCAGGCTTGCCTTGGAACTCAAAGAGATATGCCTGCCTCTGCCTCAGAGTGCTGGGATAGAAGGGTACACAACCACACTCGGCCCTGCAACTTAGTTTTAAATGATATAGTAAAAGAAAAAAATCAAAATCCAATCCCCAGGGTCTCAGGTCTGTAGGGTGTTGGTTGACCCTGTGCGTCCTGGCCTCATGCGTCCTATAAACAGACCTCCTGTGTGCTTTTTCTAAAAGTGCATTTGTTAGCATTTATTTACCTTACGTGTATGAGGGATTTGCTCACATGCATGTATATGTATGATGTACACCCTAGCAGTGAGTTACAGGGCTCTGTGAACTGACATGGGTCCTGGGATTTGAACCTGGGTCTTCTGTAGGGCTGGCCGGCCAGTGCTCCTAACTCATGAGCTATCCCTTCAGCCCTGATGCTTGTTTGTTTTAAAGACAGTGTCTTGTAGTCCAGGTTAGCTTCAGACTTACTAAGTAGTGGATGAGACAGTGGCCCCGAGCTCCTGGTCCTGAGCCTTCACCCTTCTGCCTCTCAAGCCCTGGGATCACAAGGGTGCTCCCTCTCAAGGGTGATCTGCCTCTCAAGCCCTGGGATCACAAGGGTGCTCCCTCTCAAGGGTGATCTGCCTCTCAAGCCCTGGGATCACAAGGGTGCTCCCTCTCAGTTTATGCAGCGAGGGAGCCCAGACCTGACTTTGTACAGCTAGGCAAGCGTCTTGCCGACTGAGCTGTGCTCCCAAGCGAGCCCTTCCTGTAAACTTTGGAATAGAAACTCTCTCAGGCTGGGGAGATGGCTCAGTGGGTAGTGTTTGCCTTTGAAGCCTAAGGACCCCAGTTTGGATTCTCGGCCACCCACGTACAAAGAGCTGGAGGCACGAGGGGGATGCAGAGACAGGCTGATGCTCAGAACTCACGGGCCAGCCGGTTCAGGCAATGAAAGCGTTCCATATCTGCTGATGAGGAGACCATGTCTCAAATAGTAAGCTCGGGGCTGGCTGGCTGGCTTAGTGGGTAAAGGAGCTTGCTGCCAAGCCCTACAAGCTGGATTTGACCGCAGGCCCTGCATGCTACAAGGAGAGGATCAACTCTCACAGATTGTCCTCTGAGCTCCACAGACATGCGGGGGCGTGTGTCTCAGTGTACTGCCCTCCAATAAATTAATGTTCAACTTTTAAAAAAAGGGGGAGTGACAGGAAACCCTGCCTGTCTAACCTCTGGTCTCCACATGGAGTCAGACCCACATGTGAACATGTATGAACATGTATGAGCATGTATGCATGCATGGACCCCCTCCCCCAACTTAAAGCTTTTCTCCATCACTCAAAATAGCTGGTTGCCGTCAGCACTTGTATAATGGCCGTGCTGCGTTGTTTAGGGAGGAAGGATGAGTAGGGATTCTGTGCTCACAGCTGATGCAGTGTTTTCCATAGTTCCCTGTCCTCTGGTGTTGAGTCTGCAGATGTGGCATCCGTGGGTGCAGGGGGATGGCAGATTGTACATGGATTTATACCTACCTGAACGCGCACGCGGATAGGTGTGTACGTAGAAACATTTGCGCGTCCCATCCATTTGCCCCGGGTGGCTGGGTGTTCACATCTGTTGGTGTGGTCTTCAGTCTCTCTGCATGTTTAGAGAGAGAGACGGGGTATTGGAGAAGGGTTCAAAGGCGCCTTCCCCATGGTGGACTCGGAGTTGTAGAGCGGGGTGCTGGCCTGTGTCTGCGTGGGTTGGCCTTCTGGGGCCGTAGGTGGTGGGAAGAGAACCTATGAATAGGAGGTGTGCTGTCAACTGGGGAGGTAGATCACAGCACTGTGACCGGTACAGAAAACCAAACCAAAACAACAACAAGAACAAGAACAATAACCAAACAGGATCAGAGAGACAGGACATGTCTATAGGAGCAGAGTCAGCGTCAGCTTGCAGAGTTCAAGGGTTGTCTGGGCCAGTGGGCCTGTGGGTTACAGAGCAGGAGTAGATGTCTTCAGGCAGTGTGAGCCCAGGAGGGGCAGGTGTGTGTGTGTGTGTGTGTGTGTGTGAGAGAGAGAGAGAGAGAGAGAGAGAGAGAGAGACAAGGTAATCTCTTTAGCCTGTGACGGGCCAGCATGGTTAGCCTGTGGGCACGGCCCTGGCTTTTACTCAGTCTGGCCCTCTGGTTTTCCAGTGCTCTCAGCTCTCCTGGATCTCCACTCCCCAGGTCCCACTTGCGTTGCGTTGCGTGCTGAGTCAGTTGGGGCCCCTGGGCCTCTAGCTTTTGGCTGGGGTCGGTGGTAGGTTGGATGGCCAGAGCCCAGCACTAGTGGCCCCGTTGGCTCAGAGGCAGAGCTGAGGCACATCTTGAGCTGTCGACAGGCCCTCTGGAAGCCAGTGCTTCATGGACGGGGTGGGCGGACTGGGTCTCTGTCCATCAGCAAGACTGCTTGGGAGGGGATCACGGAGGCTTCCCAACCAGGCCTGGATGTGGTGCGTCGGGGCCTTATACTGCCATCTCAGAAGTCGCCTGATGTGTGTTTTATGGGGGAGGGGACGGGGCCTGGAGGAAGCTTTATGTAATCCTTGGCTGGAGCTCAGGTAATTGTTTTAATGAAATGGAATGCAGCTTATTCAGAACTTGCTTGGCAGAAACAGCCATGTTCTGGTCTGTTTTCTTGTCGAGGATCCCGGGGTGTATCTTTCCAGCTGTTTTGAATCATGGACTCTGGGTGAGCTGGGCAAGGTGGGCGGAAGCCACTGACTGGGGCGCTCCTTCCTCACGGGTGTGTGTGTGTGTGTGTGTGTGTGTGTGTGAGGGGGGATGGGGAGGGTCAGGGAGCTTCATTCCAGCTGCCTGGCCTTTCTCAGCTGTCACCCCCATAACACATCCGGTGTTTGAAAAGCCTGCCCCCTGCCACTGAGATACCCCACCCCAGTGCCAGTGAGTCTTTCTGAATGAGCCATGGAGCTTTTGACCTGGCAAGGGAGACCCTGCTGGAGGCGGGCTGTGAAGGGAGTGCAGTGCGGGCAGAAGAGGGCATGGGTGCCCAGCCCAGAGGCAGAAGGCCCTTCCTCCGGGAGTACCTCTGCGTTTACAGTTTTACTTCACCCTCACAGCCAGCCCCTACCCCACCCCCCTTAAGCAGGTTGATTATTACTTTTATTTACCATATGTGTGTGCGTGCGCACGCGTGGACGTGGACACACACACACACACACACACGCACATACACACACATGCACACTTGTCTGCACGCACACCACGTTTTGCACATGCCTACACAGGCAGAGCAGACGGTCGGATCCCCCGGAACTGGAGCATAGGCCGCCGCGATCCACCTGATGTCCTTGCTGGGAATTGAACCTGCGTGCTTTGGAAGAGCAGCCAGTGGTTGTAACTGCTGAGCCTCCTATGTGTCCCTTCTCAGTGAAATGCCTTTAGTTTTAAAATTACACTTATTTATTTACTTACATATTCGTAAATTACTTAATTTACTTACCACGCACATGTGTGTGCATGGATGTGTGGGAGTCAGAAGATACCTTGCTTGAGTTTCCCCTTTCTGTCTACCCTGTGGGTCTCGGGGGTTGATCTTGGGTTGTCCGTTGTGGGTGACCCCGACCCCACCCAGTGGCATCAGCTTGGTCCACTGTCTCTTGCGTCCTTGCGGTCCCAGAGTGTCTCCAGTCATCTTGGCCCCTGATCTGGTTTCCTCTTTTTCAGTCTTTGGCCCAGCCTGGGACATCCTTGCCCACTTGCTGACACACTTCCTACCCGTGGGTGTGCCTTCCTTGCCTCTCCTTAGGCTGCAGCGTCTCTACAGAACCTTCGGTCCTCTCCTCGCCCCCTCTGCAGGTGCTTTAGTGGGAGCCCCTCCCCGGTTCCCCTGAAGATTTCTCTGGGCTGTTTTCTTCTTGTTTATCTACTTCCATGACCCCTTTAGGAACTTTTGTGCTGGCAACTCCCAAAGTTCTGTCTCCACCCCTGACGTGGATTCTATTGTCCAGATTCTTCCGGTTTGCGAGCCGGCAAAGTCCCAGCTCATTTCCGTTCTGCGCTCTCTCGGAGGCCTCAGCTATTGTGCGAGCTCTGTGCGTGGCCCGCTGCTCTTTTCTTGGCCTCTGTATAGATAATGGATATAACGTTCGAGGTGGGAGGCGGTCGTCCCAACCAACAAATGAGGAAGTGAAATGGAAGCTCACAGGCATGGGGTGTGGGGTCACCCCAGTGCCAGTGCAGACCACAAGGGAACTTAACCCGGGGCTTCTGGTACTCAACCCATTCTCCTTTTGAGTCCCCTCCCAGTACTCCCGATGGGGGGGTTGGGGTGAGACAGACTCGAGTAACTTAGGCTGGTTCCAGACTTGCTCTATAGCCAAGGACTACCTTAAATTTATAATCTCACGTCCTCTGCCACACATCCGTGGCCTTGCAGTGGGCCTCAGCACACCTGTGCCCGCAGGGCTCTTTAGCAGCCTGGAGACTGTGACTTAGTGGTTTTCTAAGAGAACATAAAACGTGGCCACCTCCTGGCACCCTGGGGCTGTGCCCTGGAGGTGTGTGGGTCTTCCCTCAGTGCTGGCAGCGTGAGATTAGTTTCCTCCTGTGGTGTTTCAGTTCTCTTGAGTCTCTTTGGTGGCTTAGAGGGGAAGAAGCAGGGAAGGAGGTTGTCCCTTAGCGTGGCTTACACTGACCCCTCACGTAATGCTGGTGTCTGAGAGCTGCGACAGCTAGCTGTCCGGGATCCATTTCCTGCTCAGCCTTGGGCTGTGAAGGATAGACACACTGTGACATCCATGAAGCCTCCCAGAGCGTGCTGGGCACGCACCGAGGCTTCTTCAGCCGTAGGGCAGGGGAGCAAGCTGGGAGGGATGCACACACCCATTACATTGTCCTAGCATAGGGTAGCGGGGGCCAGCCTGGGCTACAGAATGGAACCTTGTCTTAGAAAGAGCAAAACAATAGGGTCTGAAGGGACTGCTCAGCAGTTGAGAGCAATGGCTGCCCATACACAGAACCCACATGATGGCTCACAGCCACCGGTAATTCTAGTTCTAAGACATCCAGTGTCCTTTTCTGGCCTTCATGGGCACCAAGAATGCATGTAGTGCACATTATACATACATACATACATACATACATACATACATACATACACACATACACACATACATACATACATCATACACTCATGCAGGCAGAGTTTATTTGTATGTTCATACAAATACATACATTTTAAGCTTTTACATAGGGAAGGGGGAGCGTGCTGTTTTCAGGACGGGCCCTGGGATGGCTGTGGGTGGACACAGGCCTGATACGGAGCCGGCCCAGGGGCCATCCCCTCTCAGGGCAGCTGATCTTCCCGGGGGCTGCCCTGGGCTCTGTTCCGGTTTGGAGTGGCGCAAGCTTTTCCTGTCAGTTTCTAGGAAGGCTCCTCTTCCTCGGGTGGAAGTGGGAGTGCCGGTGGGCCACACCGGGTGGGCCACGCCTGGTTCCTGTGACCTCCTGGCTCCTTGGTGCTCAGGGCTCCTTATCTGCTGAGCTCTGGGGCTGGTGTGCCGTGCGGCTACGGTGTCCGCACCTCTGCTCTTGCTCTTTGGCCGCCGGCCTCAGCTCTTTTGGCCATGAGCTGTTCAAGAAGTCCTGCCTCTTCTCTGTCTTCAGAAGTCCGTTGGTGAAGTTGGTTTGCTGATGGGCCAGGCCAGAACAAGCAAGTGTCACCTGGAGGTGGTTGTCTGCCTTCCTGAGGTCACTTGTAGTCATCGGTTTCCAAACATCCTGTTTGTGGCTGTGGAGGAGAACTGTTGGCCAGGAGGCAGGTTATCTGTTCCCCCCCCCCCCCTCACCTGTCCTCAGGCGAGTGTGGGGCCAGGGTGTCAAAGGTCACCCTCTCACCAAGGGGCTGGGTGTGCAGCTGTGACTGCAGCAGCTGGTGGCAGCTTGTTGGGCACCGTCCTCTCCTGGTTCAGTAACTGGTTCCATCCTGTCCTGGTTCTGTCCTCTCCTCTCCCTACTTTGCCCACCTGGGACATTTTCCCTGAATGTTCAGGCAGCTGGAGCTGACCACCCTTCTGGGCTCCCGGGACTGAGAGTCGCAAGCCTTCGCCTCCCTCAGTCACAGCAGCTCCCCGGCTCCCTGCTCACATGTGGGGCTTCAGATGGGGTTGGTGGGGGTTCCTCTTGTATCTGTTTTTGGGAGCATCTTCATGAGTCACAGGAGGGCCTTGCATTTACGGTGTTGCCAAGAATGATCCTCCTGCCTCAGTACTGGGATGACAGACTTGAGGCACCACAGCTGCTTCATGTTGTGTCTGTTCTTGGCGGTGCTGAGATTTGAACCCAGGCCCTCACAGCACTAAACTGGTGCTGGGGTATATCCCCTGCCTTGCTTTCCTTTCCTTTCCTTTCCTTTCCTTTCCTTTCCTTTCCTTTCCTTTCCTTTCCTTTCCTTTTCCTTTCTTTTCCTCCTCCTCCTCCCCCTTCCTCTTCCTCCTCCTCCCTCCTTCTCTCTTTCCCCCCCTTCCTACCAGCTACAGGGTTTCTTTGTGTAACATGACTGTCCTAAAACACTGTAAACCAGACTGACCTCGAACCCACAGTATTCTCCTGCCTCTGCCTCCCCAGTGCTGGGATTAAAGCCATGCACCACCACCACCCGGCTTGAGGATTGTGTTGTAACCTGCGGGCCCCACACAGCTCCTCTCTGCTGTCACAGTGTGACCTCCTCTGGTCACACTGGACTTTGATTCCCACATGTCATGGGGGTAGCAGGTGGTGGGGGAGGGCATTCTGGGGCGCATGTGGACGGATTGGAGCTTGACTGGCAGTGCCGCCATTGAGGGGGGAGGGGCTGCCAGTGGTGGGAGGGAGAAGGGAGTGTGTCTGAACCAGGAGGGGGCAGGCCCGGAAAGTCAGGTGTGAGCAGCTGGGCCTGGGGGAGGTGCTGGGAGGAGGTTTTCTGCCTCCACCCAGTCTTCCCCCCTCCAGGCCCCAGTGAGGAAGGCACTACCCACAGCCTGCCTAGGAACAGTCTCCTGCCAGCCCTGAGCTCCTCGCTTTTTCTCTGACTTCTTGCTTCCTCTGCTCGAGTCCTGCTGTTGGCTGGCACACATATAGAATGGTTACTTCTTCAGGTTGGCGGGCTTTCGTAATTACAATGTGTCTCTTTGCCCTGGAGTCTGTTGTGTGTGACTAACAGAAGCTCCTCCCGACCCTTTTCTTGCTCCTCAGTTTAATAAAGTAGTTGTTAGGAGCGCCTTTTGGGTGACCTCAGCCCGGCCGCTGGGCTCTGCGGACAGACGGACGTAATCTGTAGAATGTGAGCCTCAGCCCGGAGAGGAGAGGAGAGGCCGGGTCAGGGCCGTGGTCGCAGATCCTCATCTGGAGCCCATCCCACATCTTACAGCCTTTCTCTCAGGAAGTTTCCTTTGTTGTGGTAGGCCTCCAAGCTGACCCTTGAACTCAAGAGACTTTTAAGTCTCTGAGCAAGTCAGCCCACGCCTCCTCCGTTTTGTGTGTGTGTGTGTGTGTGTGTGTGTGTGTGTGGCATTGTGGCCCATAAAGTCATTCTCATTGGGTGAATCGTCACTCCTGTTCTGTGCGACTGTCTCTCACAGCTGTGGCTGCAGCATGGTTCCTGGATCGCCTGTTCCTGGGCCACAGCGAATGGCCGCACGTCAGGAGCAGGCAGGGGCATCTGCAGCTCCGTCCACTGCCACTGTGTCCTCCTCAGAGAGCCACTCTAACCTTTTCTCTTGGAGGACAGGGTGTCCCTATGTTGCTCAGACTGGCTATGCAGCCCTGGCGCAAGCGACCCCTCTTCAAGTCTCAAGTGCCAAGGGGTGGACATAGGTCATGTCTGTTATACTTTGACATGTTTTGGGGGAGGAGCAGTGTCCTGTTAAAAATTATTTTGGGGGTGGAACTGGAGAGATGGCTCAGAGGCTAAGAATAGTGACTGCTCTTCCAAAGGTCCTGAGTTCAAATCCCAGCAACCACATGGCGGCTCACAGTCATCCGTAATTAGATCTGACGCCCTCTTCTGTGTGTCTGAAGACAGTGTACTCACATATAATAAATCTTTGAAAAGTTATCTGGGGGTTTCTACTCCACCTAAGATCCTTTTGCTCCCAAATAAAAGACACGAACCTTTATATTTATGTGTAATAAGCCTTGAAATCACTAGAGCCGGGCAGATGCCAACCCTCTGCTCTGTCTTGTCTACTTTCCTGTCAGTAGCCCCAGGATGGCACTTGCCACGCTCCGACAGGCTGGCCCTGATGGCGTGCTTCCCTTCTCTCCCTGGACTGGAAGCCTGGGCTCCTTCAGCCTGGCTGTCCTCTCCTCCTTCAGCCCCGCCGCCCTCCCCTCTGCCCAGCTACAGACTGTCAACATCTTATTAACCAGTCCTGGGTAACTTGGGGGCAAGGTCTACACAGTAAAAGCTGGTATCTGTGAGGCTCTGAAGGATCCGAGCACCCAGGTCTTGGAATACCGCATCAGCACCAGACCAACCCACCGCAGCCCAGGGCTCAGAGTTTCCACCGTGGACTGGCCTGGGAGTTTCGCCACGTTCATTTATCTTCCCCCCAGTGCCTTTAGATCGGTCTTTATCTTCAGAGTTTGTTTCTTACAGCCAGCATAATTTAAGTTGCGTTTTAATTAGTCTGATAACATTTAACTTTATTTTTTTTCCTTTTTTGATTTGTTTTTCTTTTTTTTTCCTTTTTTTTTTTTTTTATTTTTTATTTTTTTTTTTGGTTTTCCGAGACAGGGTTTCTCTGTGTAGCCCTGGCTGTCCTGGAACTCACTCTGTAGACCAGGCTGGCCTCGAACTCAGAAATCGGCCTGCCTCTGCCTCCCAGAGTGCTGGGATTACAGGCGTGCGCCACCACCGCTTGGCAACATTTAGCTTTATGTTGTGGGCTTTAGCATCTTAACTGTCTGTCAGAGGAGTACATCTGTCATTTGTCCTCTCCTCACACCTTCTGTTCATTCCTTTTTCTGCCTTTCGGAGTCACTATTTTTAGGACTCCGTTTTCTCTTCTCTAGTCGTATTTAGCTAGAACTCATTGGTTTAGTATTTTAATTATTTGTACGTTTAACTATCAGTTGCTTTCAAACCATGTTTAACTATTGATGTTTAAAAATCTCTTATCACAGTAAATTCATTTTCCTCCCTGTGCTTTTTGTTTTTGTTGGTAATTCTGCCCCTGCGTACATTATAAAACACACACAGTCTTGTCTGCCCTTTGGAGTTTGTTCTCAATTGTCTGGTGGTGGTGGTGGTGGCGGCGGCAGCTGCCTCAGTGCACACCTTTAAATTCCAGCACTTGGGAGGCAGAGGCAGGTAGACCTTTGAGTTTGAGGCCAGCTTGGTTTACAGCGGGAGTTCCAGGACAGCTGTGTAGTGAGACCCTATTGCTCTCTCTCATTCACATCCACACACCCCCACACATATGCACGCACACACGGGTGTGTATATACACGGGCGGGCAGCGTGAGGGTGGCTGGCACTGTGAAGTTGTGCATGTTTGGCATCTGTAGATCTCTGGGTTCAGGCCTCAGTACCAAAAACAAATAAACAACAAAACATTGTAGAGAATTTAACATTTTTTTCTTCCTTTACTTCCTAGTTTCTCTTGTTAAACAATGTAACAATGTCTTCCTCCCTGGCTGAGCCCCCAGTTCACTCAGACCCACCTTCCGTGGCAGGCCATGCTGCAGAGCCCACGGGAGATGCTGTGCACACCCCACACCCTGCAGCGTGGGCTTCCTAAAACACAGTTCGGGTGTTCCCTCTACCGGGACAGGTGTGAGCAGCCCCTCAGGACCCCTCCCCTTAAGCGCCAGGCCAAGGCGCCCAGCGGAGGGCCCTGACCCTGCCTGCGCCCACATTCCTGAGCAATGAGCTCCCCTCCTCCACTTTGAAGGAAACCAGGCAGGCCACACAGTGAGCTGAAGCCTTAAGTACCCACAGGGGGCAGAGGCTTGTGGAATATTCCTTTTCCTTTGCTTTCTTTTTTCCTCCTTTCTTCCTCTTTTTTTAGAGTTGGGGGTAGTGTGGTTGGAAGGAGGGGTAGTGACCCGGTCATAGTAGATGGAGCATTTCCTGATAAAGGGCGGAGACTCTGCTTCTCTGACTGGCTGTGCTTCACAGAGACTTAGTGCTCCCGGAAAGAAATACTCAGGAGGATCAGGAATGGGGTGCTCAGGGAGGGTCAGGAGGTGGGGTGCTCAGGGAGGGTCAGGAGGTGGGGTACTCAGGGAGGGTCAGGAGGAGGGGTGCTCACAGAGGGTCAGGAGGTGGGGTGCTCACAGATCAGGAGGTGGGGTGCTCACAGAAAGTCAGGGGGTGGCGTGTTCACAGAGGGTCAGGGGGTGGGGGGCTCACAGATCAGGTGGTGGTGTGCTCACAGATCAGGAGGTGGAGTGCTCACGGAGGATCAGGAGGTGGGGTGCTCATGGAGGATCAGGAGGTGGGGTGCTCACAGATCAGGAGGTGGGGTGCTCACAGAGGGTCAGGAGCTGGGGTGCTCACAGAGGGTCAGGAGGTGGGGTGCTCACAGATAAGGAGGTGGGGTGCTCACGGAGGATCAGGAGGTGGTGTGTTCACGGAGGGTCAGGAGGTGGGGTGCTCACGGAGGGTCAGGAGGTGGGGTGCTCACAGGATCAGGAGGTGGGGTGCTCATGGAGGATCAGGAGGTGGGGTGCTCACAGAGGGTCAGGAGGTGGGGTGCTCACAGAGGGTCAGGAGGAGGGGTGCTCACGGAGGGTCAGGAGGAGGGGTGCTCACGGAGGGTCAGGAGGTGGGGTGCTCACGGAGGGTCAGGAGGTGGGGTGCTCACGGAGGGTCAGGGAGTGGGGTGCTCACGGAGGGTCAGGGGGTGGGGTGCTCACGGAGGGTCAGGGGGTGGGGTGTTCACGGAGGGTCTGGGGTGGGGTGCTCACGAAGGGTCTGGGGTGGGGTGCTCACGGAGGGTCGGAGTGGGGTGTTCATGGAGGGTTGGGGTGGTATGAACTGAGGTGGAAACGCAGATCTGCTGCAGCAAGAGGCTTGGCTAGGCTCACCAGCCCACTTCTGTAGTGTTCACCGAGCTTCTGATGTCCCAGGCTCTGGGCGGGGCTCAGAGAGCCTGAGGATGTGTGAGCTGCCCCTGCCCTCCTGGGCTGTCCAGGGGCTGAGGGATATTGACACACAGCCCGCACTACTATGACGTGCTCTCCTCAGGGAAGAGCTCGATGCTTTGGGAGCGCAGAGAAGCAGGGCCTCAAACCAGGAACAGAGCAAGGCCGGGAGAAAGTGGTCCTCACGCTGTTTGTTGTCCGAGCTTTACTTTACTTAGATCGTGGAAGTGTAGAGTACACGGGTTGTCTCAGATGGTATCGCCATGGACAGACATGAGCATTTAGAAAGGCTTTCATCTTTTAAGGAAGGAGATGACCGTTCTGAGATAATATTTGTGAGCCTCGAACAAGAGGTGCCCGGCTAACACATTCCTTTTTTGTTAGGTAGACAACTGAACCTTTCAATCCTGTGTTGCTAAAGAGGAAACCGAGGTGTGAGATCCAACAGATAAGACAAGACTGGAGGGTGGGTGGTCTGTGGAGGAGGGCGGCAGGGGCAGCGGCCTGGAGGGAGGAGGCACTTGTATGTACTTGTGTGTGCGTGTGTGTGAACTCACTGTGCGACTTGGACTTGGTTACTTACTGTGACTTGGTAGCCTGAGTCCCCCTAGTTGGAACTTTCTTTTTTTTTTTTTTTTGGATTTGTTTTTTTTTTTTGAGACAGGGTTTCTCTGTGTAGCCCTGGCTGTCCTGGAACTCACTCTGTAGACCAGGCTGGCCTCGAACTCAGAAATCTGCCTGCCTCTGCCTCCCAGAGTGCTGGGACTACAGGCGTGCGCCACCACCGCCTGGCTAGTTGGATCTTTGAAGCAAGGCAACCGGCCTGAATCACAAGGGCGAGGATGGTCGTCACCAGTGCTTCTCCACAGAGTGGCTTTTTAGGGGGAGCCATGTTAGAGCCGCTGGGCTGAGGCTTGGGCATGCGTGTCTTGACCTCCAGTGTGGTGCTGAGCCCTGTGTAGGCTCAGTTGTACCAGACACACACACACACACACACACACACACACACACGCACACACACACACACCCCGCCGGTTCTGAGGGTATTTCTATGAGAGCAGGGGGTCTGACACTGCCCTGGAAGGGCCTCCGGGGCCAGCTTATAGTAGGAAGAACCTGGCTCTCCTGACACCCTGCTTGGCTGAGCCGTCTTCCTATTGCACATGGAACTGCTGAGACTGCCCTCAGCACAGATGGGAACAGGCAGAGAGAGACCCGAGGGTTCCTGTGTGCTCTGAGAGAGGCCTTGGAGCAAGGCACGTGCAGCCTCCGGAACTTTTCCAAGACCTGGCAGTAGAATGACCTGTGCTTAGCAGGAGACAAAACAGAGGTAGGCACCATATCATTTTCCAAACTACTTCACAGGCCCCTGGCTCTGCTTCCTCCTGTCTTCCCTGTCACAGCTGGTGTCTGTCTGTCCTCCTGCAAGACAGGTCCGGGAGGCATCCTCCTTCCTCACATGCCCCCGGTCAGCAGGTTTCTTGTTTCATTTCGAGCATTGTAACTTTTGTTCTTCCAACTGTGCCCTGCCTCCCTCCCATCCTGCCTGCACACTCTGGCTGAGCAATCTAGAGGCAGGCCTGGGCCTGCCTTCCCCTGCCAGCTACCCTCTGTGGAGGCCCTTGGAGGTCCAGACTGTGCCGGCCCTGGGCCCTCAGCTCCCCTCTGCCTCGCTGGGACTTGCACTCCGGGCTCCACTCTGTGTTCTGGCACTTTCCCAGGTTATTCCTACCTCCACCTGGAACTCGCCCCCACTTCTGCTGATCCCTCTGCTCCCCTCTTATAATAGGCCCCCCGCCATGCTCTCCTGTGCAGACGCTGTGTCTTTGTCCTTCCTGTGCTCAGCCAGAAGGTTTTGGGCCCACCAACTGAGGGCTGAGGTATTGAGGTGCAGAGATGGCCTCCTGTGAGGGAGGGACAGACCCCAGGCAAGCAGGTAAACCAGGAACACACGGCTCTGTCTGGAGACCCTGTGGGATTGGGTCCGTGTTGTGCCCCATGGCCTGCGGTAGCTTGTGGGTGTGTACTGCTGACACATCCCGTTCCAGTGACACGACACTGGAACAGCTATGGCCCCAAGCGCCATACTCATCCTGAGTATGAGAGAGAGGTGTGAGCGCAAGGCCGTGCTGTCAGCCGGCCCAGTGCACCGTGACTACTGGGAGCTTCCTCTGCAGAGAACTGTGGTGGGGACCCACATACAACACGGTTTACAGACCTGGAGGTCATCATGTCACTTGCTACTGTAAAAGTCATCTTCCTTTCTGGGCTCGGGGGAGGCTCTCCATCCTTTGGAGAGGGAAGACCTTCTGCCCAGGACAGGAGCCAGGCTGAATCAGGAGGAGGAGGAGGAAGGCAGGGCCATGTGCAGGCCACACCCACGTGGGTGTCTGTCACACTTAATGTCCAGGGCTTCTGGAGTGAGTCCCGAGCAGGCTGTGTCTTGCTGCGTCTCAGAGGCTGAACTTTGGAGTCAGCAACTGGAGGGCTTGGTTAGACCCATGCCTATGTTAGACCCTTCCTTGATGCCGGCGTTGTTAGGAGCAGATGTCTTTTGGGGGTGCGTAGGGCCGGAAGGCTGATGCCCAAGGGCCCAGCAGCATCTTTCTCTGTTGGCCGCGTGCACTGAGTTTCCACCTCCCAAGCACTGGGCTCTCGGAGGATTGCGCTTGGTGAGCTTCTGAGCTGGGAATGGCTTCACAGTCAAGGGGAGAGGGATTGGAGTTTTAATTGGGTCTTAATGCCAAGTCCCCTTCTCATGTAGCCCAGGCTAGCCTCAAACTCTTAATCTTTCTGTTTCCACCTCTCAAATTCTGGGGTTATAGGTATGAGCTGCGCATGATGTCCTGCTAAGATCTTTTTGTCAGAGACAAGTGTTCTGCTCCTGGTGTCTTAACAGTGGAGCTTGTGACAGTGTGGAGGGTCCCACTACCCAGCTGATGTCTTTCTGAGAGTCTTCTGCAGGCCAGGACGTTCTCTCATGCCTGCTCAGGTGCAGAAGTCAGGGGCGTCAGCAGCTGTCTGTCACCTGACACCCGCGAGCTTGGCACTGAAGCCATGTAAGGAAGGACTGTACACTTTTTATTAATTGATTAACGTAAAAGTTTATTATATTTTCTTTATTTACATGTGTGGGTGTAGGGTGGTGTCTGCGTAGACGCCAGAGGACAGCTTGAGGGAGCTGGTTCTCTCCTTTTGCCGTGGGATCCTAAGGACTGAAGGCAAGTTGTCAGGTTTGGCGGCAAGCGCGTCTCCATCCCACCACCCACCCCTTCAGGGTTGCGTGCTCTGGCCTTGCTGCTCTGCCTTCCGCTCACATCCTGTTTGTGCCCTCAGATGGCTTGTGAAAGGCTTGGGAACCCAAAGAGTGTAAGGGCCGCCAGGATGCCCAGGTGCTCACGAGGAAACTGCTCAGAGGTGCTGTTAGGACTCGTGGCCACCTTCTTGAGTGATCACAAATTCACACCGCATTTATTACAGAAAATTTTATTTGGATTTCTTAAGCCCAAACACAGCTATTAAGTGGTTCACTTGCAGGCTTAGACTGGGGGTGTCTGCTTCTCCTTAGCCTGCTTCTGAACCTGCCTGTGAACCCCCTGTAGGAGGAGCAGAACCAGAGCTCATTGTTGAAAGAGATTGCAGAAGTCTGTCTGGTCGACCAGGGGCCATGTATAATTCCTAATCCGCCAGAAAGGAGGCTGGAAGGAGAGGTGACCGGCCATAGATAAGAGTGTCAAGGACACATCACACTCGAGCCTGTGATGTCCAGTCAGAGCAGCCCGGACTCTGCCCAGCCCACCCACCACTTCTGAATGGAGCCGTGTGCACTCGTGCACCACACTCATGTATGCACACACCTGTGCACACACAGTGTTACCCTTGGCTCTTAGGACAGCAGCTGCTGGTGTGTTCTTTTGTTTTTCTATTAGCGTATATTAAATAGACACAGTATGTTTAGCCATGGCATTTTATGTGTGTATACCATCTTATTCTAGTTACCCCCCCACTCCCCTTTTGCTGACTCTCCTGTTGTGGGTTGTGGTCTTTGTTATTCTTCCAGTGCGGTTGTTTACTGGAGCAGGGCTTTATCAGCGGCTCCACCGTGGAAGAGTGTCTTTCCCTTCCCCAAGCATTGATTACCTGTAGATCCTCAGGGGAGCACGGGAGCCCCCCTACTCTCTTCACACCGTGCCTTTAGGCAGAGGACCTGGGTACAGTACGAGGCCAGCGTTACTGTTCTTTGTGTCTTGGTTTGAATTTGTCCTCACTGGGAACAGGAAATCTTGTTTACAGTCAGGGAGGTTGGACCACTCTTATCCCAGCTTGGATGACAGCTAGGCCTGTCTCAGAACTGAAGAGGGTCCGCCACCAAGGGACGACATCTGTGGAGGCAGGTATCACAGTGTGGGTACAGCGAGAAGGAGAAGAGGACGGAACCTTTCTCGCCTTGTAAAGGAGAAGTGAATTACCTCAGTCAGGTAAGGGGCAGGTGATTGACTGATCAGCTCACCGACTTGTGTGGTGACCACATTTCCTGTCTGGGCACCAAGACTGGCAGGAGAAATGGTTGCCCTGGCTGATAGCTTTCTTTTAACAGAGGTCACCTGCTTAACTGCTAAGGTCCCTGACTCACAGAGTTGTGAGGGAGTCATGGGATTCACTGTTGTCCCGTTTGTCCTAGGGAAGTTTACCCAGGAGTATCCTAGACAGCTGTGCTCCGTACATGGCTGAACAGGAAGTCCAGGTGCTCTAGATGCACTCCAGCCTGGCCCAGCCCCAGGTGAGCGGTCTCTGCCGCACTTCATTCTGTAGAGCCTGCCCGGACAGTCGCCCAGCTTTCCTTCAGAAGGGCTTCTTTTAGGAGACTGTCTCTATGGTTCAGCATCCAACATACAAACAAGCCTTTGGAATGCTCCTGTGTGTACAGTGGGGACTTCCTGTGTGATATTTCTGGGTACTTCGGACAGGCGCCGCTATTGCCATCTGTCCTCATCCCCGCTGGGTTGGGTTCCCTCAGCCCCAGACTGTCTCCTGCAGTAAAATCCAAAGTGGGGATGCGGCGGGTCCCACCCTGCTCTGCCCCCACCCCCACCTCCGTTGGTCTCCTGGGGTGGCCATCTGGGAGGGCAGGCCGTCTGAGCCGACCCAAGCAGGAGCCTTGGGTCTCCCTCTGCCTCTGGAGCCAGTGTGCAGACTCCCTCGGTCAGGGTGTCCGTGAGGCTGGCACATGCTTGGCTTGAGGCTGCAGCTCGGGGCGGTGGGCTTCAGGCTGGTCACATGACCTCACTGCTGTGTTCTACTTCCTCCTGCTGTGCATCTTCTTTCCTGAGCATGGGGGCCCTTCCCCCACCCCGACACATTTTGTCTCAGGAAAGCCTGTTTTCCGTTTTCTCCTGTGTGGTTTCCCAATCTGACTGCGGCCACCATGTGCTTCCTCCCTGTCCAGGAAGAGGCAGATTTCCCACCGTGAGAGTTGGAGAGGATCTTGATCTTCCCGTCTAGTGAGACCTGCCTTGCCCCTTTCAGGACAGGGACAGGCTGCAGCTGTCTGTCCCTCCTTTGTGGGAGGTACTGTCACCCCACCAGGGCCTCCTGTTGAGTTTGCAGGTCACCTGTGAGCAAGTGAGGCGCTTGTGGACAGGCAGCCGGGAAGAGGCCGAGGGCCTCTGTGCGTGGGATGGCTCTTTTTCAGGAGGTGCCAACTGTCTGTGGTGACACCAGCTGTCAAGGGGCCCGGCATTTCCTGGAGCTCTGAGCTCAGCAGATGGCTTCCTAAAATTGAGAGACTGAGGAGACCTGGGGTCGGAGGTGTCAGTTCCTCTAGGGAAGCAAGCCTGCCATGAGGAATGCTGTGGGCGGCTGGCCTGCTGCCTCCTCGCTTCCTCATTTCTTAGAGCACCTGGCTATCCAAGATGGCTGTTTTGACTCAAGTTTTGATGCCGAGGGTGTGTGTGGGGTCCTGAGGTCTCCGAGCCCTCTCTCATTCAGCACTGTGGCACATTTGGAGGAGACTTAATGGTGCCATCTTGAACCCACTTGAGTTGATTTTTTTTTCCACAGTAAAAGCAGATTGTCACATACGTCAGTCAGTACTTGATGACTGCTGGCCAACCGTGGGTGACGCTGCACCTCTTGATTGATTGTACATCAGGCCAGAGACGAGGCCAAGGTTAGCTCTTGGCTGAATCCTCTCTTACCCAGGCATGTGTGTGCCCTTGTGGGAACAGCATTTATAGAGGGCCAACCTGGAACTACCTGGTGTGTGCGTGTGTGCGTGTGTGCGTGTGTGTGCATGTGTGTGTGTGCATGCGCACTCCAGTGTGCGTGTGTTCGAGCCAGTGTCTGTCTCCTCCTTAGATGACTGGTGTGGTGTGTCTAGGAGAGCCAGCCCCATGGCCTGTGGGCTGATCTGGGAGGCTGCAGGTCTGGGCCTGGGGGAACCTTGCCGTGCTTGGCAGTGCTCAGGCAGGGGCAGCTGCAGTGTGATTAGAGGCCAGGAGGAAAATGCTTGTGCAAGGTGACCTGGTGTCCCACAGGTTAGGCTAGGTGTGCTGGAGGGGTTGTTTCCCCGCTTTTGAGCAGCTGCCTCTCCGGCCTGTGTATAGCCTTGTCTGTGGTGCCTCTGGTACTTCATGCTCTCCTCTTTCCTGGCCTCACTTCTCGGGGTCTTTGGAGCTTAGGCAGCTCCGGGTTCAAAGTCAGCGGGCTCTCAGGCCCAGCTGCAGTGGGAAGGAGTGGGGAGCACAGAAGCCCCCGGCTCCTCTGCCCCGCCTCTGCTATGGCGTGAGTTGGAGGCTGCTGGGCTCAGCTGATGTTCTCTGAGGAGAACTTGGAATGAACCCCAGGCATAAACGGGTGAGGTCAGTGGTTTGCTCAGCAAGAAAGCCCAAGTTAGTGACGACCTGTCACAGCTTCCAGGATCCCTGGCCGCCGTCCCTGGCTCCAGCTCCTTCCCCGTGCTGTTCCAGGGGACATGACCATCAGTGATGCAGATTTATGGTCCGTGTGCCTCTGTGCTAGAGTGGGAGGCCCACATCATTTTACTGCCAGCCACCATGATGACCGTCTCCAAGCTTCCCACCCATCACTCACAGTGAGCTCCTCAACAGCCTAGTACGTTTTCACCAGGCTGGTGAGCGGTGGGTTCAAAGCCATCTGCTTTTCTGTTGGGGAGGCTGCTGTCTCCATTGTGGCGCAGTGCTCCTGGGGTGGGTTACCAGAAGGGTGTACAGAGAGCCACGTGACACCAGAATAGCCCAGTCTGTGACACTTACAGCGTGGCTTTATGTGTGGACAGTGGGGCCTTGTGGTGCTGCGTGAAACTGTGCACTGAAGGCGCCAAGTGTGTGCAAAGGACTCTCGTGTTAGTTTGACCCCAGGAAGTGATTTGACTTCTCGCTCCTGTGTTAGCTTGGTCTCCACAAGCCTGCTGGGTCTTCCTAAGGTTGCGTGGGCTCCTCTCGTCTTTTGTCGCCTGGAGATCTGAACATCCTGGTAACAGGCAGATGAGCAGGGAGAGGCTCGGCCTGCACTTGATGTTGTTTGTAGAGACCCACGGCTGGAAAAGGGTGGCAGTGGGGCTGGGGCTGGGGGTCCCAGTCCTGCTAAAGAAGAAAGCTGTGATCAAGGCCAGAGCTGGGAGGGAGGGCCCTCTGGTTTCCTTTTCTGAGAGGCTCAGAGATGGGAGTGTCAACTCCAGGGCTTCCGTCCTTATCCTTGGCAACGACAGCAGTGGTGGGAGTGTTTGTCCTCTGTATCTGTGACTTTATACTTGAGGGTTCAGAAATATTTGGAGCTAGAAAGCACAGCTCAGTGCTATAGTTCTCGCATTGCAGAGGTCCTAAGTTCCCGTCTGGGGAAAAAGAGGAAAAGAAATATCTTAAAATCATGTATATTGGAGCTGGAGAGATGGCTTAGCGGTTAAGAGCATGCCCTGCTCTTGAGAGGACCTGAGTTTGGTTCTCAGAACCCTCCCCTAAGAGCTTCCAACCACCGGCAGCCCCAAGGGGATCTGACATCTGAACAGGACAACTCTGCAGGCACGTCCGCTGTGACCAGACCTGGCTACCTAACTTACCTGCTACCCACATGGCGAGTGGTGAGAAGAGGGAAGCGACTCCATAGTTGTCTTCTGACTTTTACATGTGCATGTGTGTATGCGCTTGCACACGTGCACACACATGCACGTGCATGTGCGCACACACACACACACATGCACACACACACACAGATATAAAAGGTAGTAAATAATTTTAAAAAGACTTATTTTGCCGGGCGATTGTGGTGCACGCCTGTAATCCCAGCTCTCTGGGAAGCAGAGGCAGTGGATTTCTGAGTTCGAGGCCAGCCTGGTCTACAGTGAGTTCCAGGACAGCCAGAAAAAAGACTTATTTTATTTGTGTGATTATTTTGCGTACACATATGTATGTGTACCATATGCATGCCTGGTTCCTGGGGAAGCCAGAAGAGGGACTCAGGTCCCCTGGGATTTGAAGCCCCATGTGGGTGCTAGGGACTGAACCTGGGTCCTCTGCAAAAACAGTGCACACTTTTTTTTTTTGTTTGTTTTTTTGGATTTGGTTTTTTTCGAGACAGGGTTTCTCTGTGTAGCCCTGGCTGTCCTGGAACTCACTCTGTAGACCAGGCTGGTCTCAACTCAGAAATCCGCCTGCCTCTGCCTCCCAGAGTGATGGGATTACAGGCATGTGCCACCACCGCCCGGCAACAGTGCACACTCTTAACTGCGGAGCCATGACTACAACCCTTGAAATATGTAAAACAAAATAGTCTACTGGGCGTGGTGGTTCGTGCCTGTAATCCCAGCTGTTCAGGACGCTGAGTCCGTATGGATCGTTGATGGCAGTGGGGGATACACACCCAGGAAGGCGTGCGTGGGCTATGTGTGCACGCCATAGCATTCCGTACAGGGGACCGAGCACAGAGGACTTGAAAGCCCAGCACTGTGCTGTGTCTGCACTCTTTCTCCAGCACACATTTACCCCAGCCCTTCTGTGAGGGACCAGAAAGGGTGGGAGGAAGTTCCCACAGAGAGAGCCTGAGCCTGGGGAGGGGTGAGGGTGAAGTGTGGACCACACAGAAGAAGTAGGCTTCTAGTCGGGAGTGGCGCTGTAGATCTGCTATCCTAGCACCCACAGCAGAGCAGAGCCGGCTGAGCGAGGCTTAGGGCCAGCCTGAACTGTGTAAGGAGCCAAAACAAAAAGTGTGTGTGTGTGTGTGTGTGTGTGTTTTGGAGACTGAGAAGGGACTGAGCCTGGTTCCTGATGCTAGACCATACTGTTGGCTGCAGATGGTAAAAAGAAAAGCAGACTGTGACATGGAGAAGCCCATGGGGACGGACGTGTGCACAGAGGAGGGTAGCCGGGTGAACAGAAGCCAGCCGCCTGGCAGGCGGGGAAGCCTTTCTCAGTTGTTTTGGGCTGCGTTTACCAGTCAGAATTTGAGTAGTAAAGAAAGAGCAGAGAAGCTGGTGTCTCTGTCCATAAACACTGTTGAGAGATTACAGCTCGTCCCAGAAACAGGCAAACTTTTGAACTTTTTGTTCAGGTCTCTGTGGGGCCAGAGATGACTCAGAGCGGAGCCCCTCCTAACCTCTGCTGGTGATTAGCCGGGGAGCAGCGTGGAGCCGCCCGCCCTGCTGCACACTCATGTGCTTGGAAGAGCCCAGATTGCAGGAAGGGCCTGGAGTCATGCTGGAACAGACCAGGGACATTTCCAGAACAGGAATCCCCTGGGCGCCAGTCAGCAGCGCACACCTTTGATCCCAGCACTCGGGAGGCAGAGGCTGGCAGATCTGAGCTGAGGGCAGCCTGGCCTACAGAGGGCAGCCTGGCCTACAGAGAGAGAGCAAGTGCCAGGGCTACACAGAGAAGCCTTTGTGGGGTGGGGGTGAGGGTGGGGTTGGGAGTAGGGGTGGGGGGTGGGGGTGGAGATGGGGGTGAAGGGGGTTTAGAGTCTATGGGTGGCTTGTAGAGGCACATAAGGTCTGACCGAGGAAGTGTGTCATTTAAGGCATTCCGGGGCTGCAGGGGAGGGGCTCTCAGGGTGAGTTAGTTCTTCCTCACCTGGGCGTGTGGCCGGATCTGGCTGCAGGCCTGTCCAGACACGGGGTCGGAGGCCAAGACAGCTGCGGTCTAGGGTGTGTGTGTGTGTCTGTGTGTCTGTGTGTTTGTGTGTGATGCATGTGTGTGTGTGTGTGTGTGTGTGGTGTGTGTGTGTGTGTTATGGTGTGTGTGTGTGTGTGTGTGTGTGTGTGTGGTATGGTGTATGTGTGTGTGTGCATGTGGTATGGTGTGTGTGTATGTGTGGTATGGTGTGTGTGCATGTGGTATGGTGTGTGCGTGTGGTATGGAGTGTGTGTGTGGGGTATGGTGTGTGTGTGTGGCACACACACACACACACACTGAGTACCTTCTTTATAGAGGCCCTGGTACAGCTGGAGCCCAGGATGACGTCACAGAAGCCCTCCAGCCTTTATTTTCTTGCCCCTCACCTGCGCCTTGTGCCCTTGGGTGCAAGCCAGGTGTCCGATAAAGCATGGGGGCCCTGCCTGCACCCTGCAGTTGCCTGAGCCTCTGGCAGGCAGGGCTCAGCTGAAAACTGGAGATCAGCCTCTGGCACAGGGGAGCTGGGAAGAGGCCGCTGTACCAGGCGGCCCTGTCTGCTGCAGGCTGGAACCCTCTAGACCTTTCCCCCTGGTTTCCTGTTTGTCACCGCCCCACACTTCCTTCAGGGCAGCTCCTGTTGAGCAAGGCGTGAGTCAGCTAGGGAAGCTTGTGGTGAGTCTTCACAACCTGCAGGCATGGCTGTGAAATATTCAAATGACACTTTGGGCTGGAGCTGGCTCTCCTGCCCTGTGGGGAGAGCAGCTCCATGGCGGTGGGTGTAGTGCCTTGGAGTGAGACAGCCTTGAGTAGCTTGGTTGCTGTGTAAATCTCATCTAATTCTTTTTCCTCCTTAGAACCTTCTCAGAAATAGGGGCAGCTCAAGACTGTCTGTCCATCTGATGCGATAGGACCCTGGCCAGGCAGACCGAAGCAGGACAGCCCAGCCCTCCTTTACACTGGCTGTCCCGGGCCTTTCCTGGCTTTCTCTTGCAGCAAGGTTGTCCATCTCTAAGAGATTAATTCTGAGGCAGGACAAGTGATGAGGGTATAGAGCCTGATTTGTTGTTTTTTTTTTTTTTTAAAGATTTATTTATTGTATGTATGTGAGTACACTGTAGCTGTCTTCAGACACACCAGAAGAGGGCGTCAGATCTTGTTACGGATGGTTGTAAACCACCATGTGGTTGCTGGGATTTGAACTCAGGATCCTCGGAAGAGCAGTCAGTGCTCTTAACCGCTGAGCCATCTCTCCAGCCCTAGAGCCTGATTTGTGAGGGAAACTCCCTCTAGAAAATTGAATTCCTTTGGAGTGTTGAGGCCTTAAGTCCCTAGGCTGGGTAGGGCCGGAGATCTGGCTTCCTTGTGTGCTAACTCTCGCTGGCCATAGCGCCTTCCCTGAGGACAGGACAGTTACCAGGATAAATATACCCGGCTCTCCATTCCTGGGGAGTTACTCACTGAATAAAAGTACCCTGCTGTGGGTTAGGTTACCTCTGCTCTAACTGCTCTTGGGCTCTGGCAGCTTGAGGGGACAGGGACTGGGCAGGAGCCATGGGAGGGGGAGGGGCAAGTCTGTCTCTTATTCCTTCCTCCATCTAAATGGAGAAGCCTCACCTAAGGGGTGAGATGGTGGACCATCCCTGAACTCCTCGTGGTGTTTACATAGCTTCTTCCTTGGCAAGGCTGAACCCACCCGCTGTGTCCATCTCTGTGTCTGAGTAGCTGCAAGGACCCTTGCTACCCAGGTGACCAGCAGGGGACCAAGCCCCTTTCTGGACACAGCCGGGCAGACAAGCCACCTAAGCATCCTCTGGATCTGAATGGACAGCAGGTACTTAGGAGCCTCATTCTGTCTGGCTGGCTGAGGTCTCACACAGCACTGAAGGCACAGACTGGAGGCCACTGGGAGAGCCCTCGGCCACCCCACCCCTTGCTGCCCCGGCACTCAGGAGGCATGTGGCCGCCCGTGCCTTCCATCCGATGCAGAGGCATTGGGAAGAATGGCTGTGGACTGTTCCTGGCCCGGCCTCAGGGATGCAAGGCGTGGTGAAGTAGGCCTCCCTGAGAACCAGTGCTCTGCTCCAGCATGGAGCTGTGGACTGTGGGCCCTGGCGTGGTGAGGGCCCCGGCAGGGCAGCCTGGAGCTGGATAAGAAAGATGGCTCAGTGCTTGCTGCTCTAGCTGTGGGATCAGAAATAGAGATGTGATGGGAGCAGCGTATTAGTCAGGATTCTCCAAAGGAACAGAACTTGTCCAGTGGATATATGAATACTCACATATTCAATATATATATGAATATATATATATTCAATATGTATGAATATATAAGTATACTTATATATATTTATTCTTATACTTACTAGAGTGACTAATAGCTGTAGTCCTGCTAGTCCAACAATGGCTGTCTACCATCAAAAGGTCTAAGGCGCTAGAAGTTGTTTAGTTCACAAGGTTGGCCATCTTAGCTGGTGTGGTCTTAGGCATACAGCAGTGTATGGGTGGGTGGGGGGTCCCTGCAAACACCAGGGCAGGCAGAGGAACTGTCCTAACTGTTTTATAGCTTCAGGGCCTCGGGGAGGATTTGGTGTGGTCTAGGTCATTGGAGAGGTCACCAAATTACAAAGTACATGTGACATCTTCCCTAGGGATGGGTTTTATTGACTGAGAAACAGCCTTTAGGAGAAAGGCCTAGGGAGGAAGAGTCTGGGATAGACCTAGTCTGGGGGCTTGGGGTATGGACTTGGCCCCCACAGATCACCAGGGCATTATTATCTCCATCCACTCCAGCCTTCTGGGTGGGAAACAGACTCACATCCCTTCCCCTGAAGAGATGAATTTGTGTGCTCAACACTCCTGCTTTCCCTGGCCCTTGTCTGAGCACAAGGACCTTGTGTCTTCTTTTTTTTTTTTTTTTTTTGATTTGGTGTTTTCAAGACAGGGTTTCTCTGTATATCTCTGGCTGTCCTGGAGCTCACTCTGTAGACCAGGCTGGCCTCAAACTCTGCCTGCCTCTGCCTCCCAAGTGCTGGGATTACAGGCGTGCGCCACCACTGCCTGGCTGACCTTGTGTCTTCTACACACCAGAATCCCCAAGAAGTAGGCTCTAATGCCAGTGAGGAACGGACTGCCAGCAGGCACAGAGAGAGGGTGGGGAGAGAGAGGTTCCTTCTTCCATGTCCTTACATAGGCTGCCTGCCAGCAGACAGTGTGGTCCAGGTTAAGCGTGGTTCTTTCTGCCTCAGAAGACTGGAATGAGGGGCTGGGGAGATGGCTTCGTGGCTGAGAGCACTTCCAGAGCCTACCAGTTCAAAAATTAAAAACAAACAAACAATTCAGAGGTGTTTCCCCGCCTGGGTTCTTAGTTAATATCAGTCGAGTTGACAAGGAACAGCCATCACAGGTCTCCCTCCAAGGCCTTGTTCTGAGCAGAATGGTCCCTGAGTCTTCTCCCAGCACTGGCTATGACCCTGTCTTTACAGTTTAGGGTCCTCTAGCAGGGAACCCCTCCGGGTTACTGACCCCGGGGTGATTCAAGCCCAGCGCCCAGCAGGCACTTTGTGCCCGTTTTCTTTCTTTTTTGGGGGGAGGGGTGGTGTTTTTAGATTTTTGTTTTTCAATACAGTGTTTCTCTGTATAATCCTGGCTGTCCTGGAACTCACTCTGTAGACCAGGCTGGCCTTGAACTCAGAAATCCGCCTGCCTCTACCTCCCAAATGCTGGGATTACAGGCGTGTGCCACCACAGGCTTATGCCTGTTTTCTTGTTTGATCCGAATCCTAAGCTTAAAACGATGACGTTCCTGGAAACATGGGGCAGGCAGGACAGCTGAGGCACAGGCCTCTGTCCCGGCAGTTCGGCTGGCGAGCAGGCAGTGGGTCTCCAAACCCCTGTAACAGGGGCTGTGACATCCTGCCGCCCCGAGGAATGTCATGGGTGGGGGGTGGGCAGTTCCCACCACAGAACCACCTTAGGTGGACCTGCTCTTGGCACCCGGCCAGGGCTCTCTGCCTTTTGACAGATTGTATCACATATCTAAGATGGGGGGGGGGGGGGGCAGCCAGGACAAAGCTTAGCAGAGAGCTCTGCCTGGGGGTGGGGGTGGGGGTGGGGGTGGGAACCCTGCTGGTGCTCCCTTTGGCTGTCCTTGCCAGAGGGGGTTGGGATGGGCGGACGGGAGGGGCTGCTTGGGATTGAACTGAGGCTTGCCAAAAAGGGTTCTGAGGCGCTTGCTACCAAGTGTGACAACCCAAGTCCAGTCCCTGGGTTCTGTGTGATGCCGGGAGAGACGGCCTCTCTGGCAGCTATCTCCTGGCCCGCAGTCACCCCTGGGCATTTGCCTGCTCTTCCTCCTCCAGTAATCCCACAGTCCTCTCTGTCGAGCGCTGTGCTCCAGTGCAGGCTCCTGGCTGAAGCTGTGGACTGAGCTAGGCACAGCTATAAAATAGAAACAGGGTGCTCGTGCCAGCGTGTTTGCAGGCGAGGTGGTGGAGGTGACTGACTGTGTCCCTCTGGGTCTGTGGAGCCCTTGAACTCCATGCCACTCTTAGATTGCACCTCCAGATGTCCCGATTTGCATGCCCAGGGTCTTGGGGCCCAGGCTGGTTTCTATGACAGCTCTGTGCCACAGGCTCTAGTTTCTTGTGAGACTGAAACTTCCACTATGCCCGAGGACTCCCTAGTCTTTCCCCAGCTCAGCAAGAAAATTCTGTGGTTGCACAAGGTTACCCCTGATGACAGGAAGGTGATGGACCAACGGCACCCTCTGGTGGTCAGCAGTAGCCGGCCCGCACGCTTACTCAACAGTGCTACATAGCACTGTGATTTTCGTGCCCCTGGCCCGCCTGACACTTTGCACCCTGCCCTTCTTTGCCCATCCATACCCAGGGTGGCGAACTCCCGGTGACCTCTGCTCTCCCCCTCCAGCGGGTTCTAGCTTCTAGCCCGTGCTTTAGTTGACATGGTATCACGCCCGGACCCAACAACTTAGTGATGTTACACTGATGCCCTGTGAGGACCCCAGCACTGGGTCCTGTAGCATGTGAGAAGGGGGTGGTGGAGGATCTGTGTCTGCCCTCCGGGATAAAGGGAGGGGCCACTGGGGCGGGACCTGACGGAGTTTCCAACACCCCAAGTATATTTAGACCTAGCACAAGGCGGTGGCCATGGCTGAAGTCTGTGGAATCCTGGCAGGTAGGGAGGCAGTGTCTGAAGCCTCATCCTGCTGTGTTTACTCAAGGAGGGGGGAGTTGCTGTGCTCCGGGGACTTTAGCCTTTAACTGTTTGTGACCCAGAGCCTCAGGGTCTATGTCTCGATGCCTTCTCTATTGCCTTAGATAGTGCGTGGCCCTGGGGCATAGGGACTCCCAAGTGTATCCAGGCCACCAGGTGAGGACTAAGTAAGGGTACAGAGGGAAGAGGAAGCCAGAGGGCTGTGCTCGGGTAGGCACCTGCTAAAGTTCCTCTTCCTCAGGTAGGCAAACATTTAGAGGAAATTGGGAAATCGTGTGCTGCCTCCTTGGCACATGCATGCGTGTGTGCACACACACACACACTATACATATCATTTTGAATGATCCTTTCATTTTTTTTTTGTTTTTGTTTTCTGAGACAATGTGTCTGTGTGTAACCCTGCCCCTCCTGGATCTTGCTCTGTAGACCAGGCTGGTCTTGAACTCAGATCCGCCCTCCCCTGCGTTCTTAGTACTGGGATTAACGGTATGCACCACCATGCAGGGCTTTGAAGGCTCCTTTCCTACTCTGTGGCTCTGCTCCAGACTGTTTTCATGGCCGAACCCGGTTTTTCTCAGGAAAGACTGAGGGGGGCCTTTTTCTAGATGTCGCAGAGCAAGTAGGTCTGATGTTTGGCAACTGATGCATTTTACTGTGGGCTAACCCTTGTAAATCTCATTAATTTTTTACTGTGGGCTAACCCTTGTAAATCTCATTGATTCTGTGGGGCAAGAATTATTCACAGCAAGGGCCAGAGAGATAGCTCAGTGGGTAACAGCCTTTTCTAGGCAAGCCTGATCCTGTGGGAACCGGGACAGTGGTGTCTCTCTGCAGCCCCACACAGAAACTGACATGCGCAGTGATGCTCCCATCACAGACAGGAAGGGGAGCATGGGCTCCAGTGTATTCCTTGGATTGCCACGCTCATGTGCGAGTACGCACAAATAAATAATAGATAAAGGTACATTTGAAAATTGTTTTCACGTGTATGGGTGTTTTGCCTGCATGTATGTAAGTGGATTAAATGCATGTGTGCCCACAGAGAGAGAGGGTGTTGGATTCCCCTGGCACTAGAGTGACAGGTGGTTGTGAGCCGCCTCATGGCCGCTGGGAACTGAACCCAGGTCCTCTGAGAGAGCAACCAAGTGGTTTTACTGTGGAGGCATCTCTCCAACGAGGACACCTGACTGAGTAGACTAGGCCTTAAGGACAAGAGGTCAGTAGTCCTGGAGTTGAGCTGGGCCTGAGTTCAGGGCCCGGTGCTTCTATCTGGTAGCCACAGACAACTCTTGTGTAAATTCTGAATGAGTCTTTTTTTTTTTTTTCTTGTATTTAAGATTGACTTTTAAGTATGTGCATGTGTTTGTTTGCGTGGGTGCAGTGCCTGCAGAGGCCAGAGGCTTTGGAAGCCCCTGTAACAGGCTATAAGCTGCCTGCTGGGCTGCTGGGAACCAGCCATGGGCTTCTGCGGGCACTGTCTGTGCT
Source organism: Apodemus sylvaticus (assembly GCF_947179515.1). NCBI lineage: Eukaryota > Metazoa > Chordata > Mammalia > Rodentia > Muridae > Apodemus > Apodemus sylvaticus. Next base: position 53,587,627 of record NC_067493.1, on the reverse strand, counting down.
TTCCAGCCTCCTTTGTTCTTTTTAATCACATCTTGTTTGATATGTGTGTGCTTTTGTGTGCATAAATGTGTGTGTGTGTGTGTGTGTGTGCACACGGGCGCGCGGCGTTGGTCAGAGGACAACTTTCAGGAGTTATCTTTCCTTCTACCATGTGGGTTCTAAGGATCAAACTCAAGCCATCAGATTTATTAGCAAGCATGCTAAGTCATCTTGCTGGCCCCAAACCTCTCTCCTTCATAAATTGGAAGGAAGGAGGCAGGCAGGCAGGCGGCAGGCAGGCAGGCAGCAGGCGGCAGGCAGGCAGGCAGCAGGCAGGCAGGCAGGCAGGCAGCAGGCAGGCAATCTAGGGCTAGAACTCAGTGGCTGAAGTGCATGCATGATTATGACCCTGAGGACCAGCGCTCTTCACCCCGCACAGAAAGCCTCAAGTGCAGATGCACGTCTATGACTTCAGTGCCATGGGGTGTGAACAGGTGGATCCCAGGAACTTGGTGGCCAGCCAGTTTAGTGAAACCCCTTCTCTTAAAAAAGCAAGGTGTGGAGGCCAGCCTGGTCTACATAGAGAGAGAGCTAGGTCAGCCAGGGCTACAAAGAGAGACTGTATGCATCTCTGAAAACAATAACAGAAGCTAAGCTACCTAGAGGGCACAGTGGGAACTGTAAGCCTGGTGACCGGATTTTAACTCAGAACCCTAAAAAAGTGGATGGTGAGGACCAACTCCATAAAGTTGTCTTAGGTGTCTCAGCGATGGTGCACGCCCTTATTCCCAGCACTCGGGAGGCAGAGGCAGGCGGATCTGAGTTCGAGGCCAGCCTGGTCTACAGAATGAGTTCTAAGACAGCCAGGGCTATACAGAGAAACCCTGTCTCGAAACAAACAAATAAAAACAAAAACTCTCAGACACATACAATATAAAGAAACAAATCTTTAAAAATAGGTAAAACGGCCATCTACAGAAACCAAGTGGAACATGATCAAGAACATACCAGACACTGACTTCCAACCTCCACACAGGCTCAGCATGAGCACAGCATACGTGTGCACATACAGCCCATGTACACCACACACATGTGGGTGTACACACAAGAAAAAGAACAAACAAGGCTGTGCCCTAGTGGTACCTGTGAAGTTGACTATGCACGGGGCTCTAGGTTCTGTCTGTAGCACCATAAAAATAGAATAGGGAAAAAAAACGAGTCAAAGCAGGACCCCGCCCATCCTGGCCCAGTGACGGCAGACGCAGGATCCCGGCATGGGTGCAGGGCAGGGGAGCCGATGTGTGGGCAGCGGAACCCATGATTCACCGGGAAGGCTTGTATCTTCCTTGGAGTGTTCGGAGCCAGAGGAAATGTGTCAACTTTGGCAACGGGGACCTCAGCCTTGCCCGCTGCGTTACTGTTGTTGGGGACGATGCCAGCTTCCATAGGTTACTAGAGGCGGAGCATACACAGGTCAGCGAACAGTCCAGGAAGGAGGGTGTGGCGCTGGGGGCTGGACTCTGTACTCTCTGTCTGTGGAGGGTTTCAGCACAGGAGGAGCAAGGCAGGAAGGTCAGGGCAGTGGTTCAGGACTGGCAGCTGCCCTTGCCAGCCCCACCTGGACGGCATCTATTGCCTTCTCTGTGGGTCACTGCAGGGTTTCCCCCGGTAGCCTCAGTCCAAGATGGAGAAAGAGGGGTTCCGCCTACTGTGGGTTGGGCCTGGAGGAAATGGACAGCAGGTGTGGCCCCAGAGACGCTTCTGGGATTGGCCCTGGACATTAGTTCCTTTTATGCCCTTACCTAGACACATATAGACTCCCATAGTTCCGGTTTGTTGGAGGCAGGAAGTCAGAACTCCTCCAGGGGACCTGGAAGGGGAAACCGCAGGAGCAGTTTTCCCAGCGATCGGAGGCTGGGACCAGGGCTTGGGCCTGGAAGCTTCTCTTCCAACTGTGCGGCAGGAGCCTGGGGTAGGTGTGCCCACCTTAGTGATGTTGGTGAGCAGGGCCGCAGGGAGAAAGCACAGCCTCAGAGGCCCCTCTCCTCTGAGTGGGAATGGGGCTGGGGACAGGGCTGCAGCAAAGGTCAGACCGACAGCCAGCCACAGCCAGCCGGGCCTGCAAGCTCGGGCTCCTCAGATTTGGCATGTGGTGTGATCACAGCAGCATCCTGTAGGCTTGGGGTCTAGAACTTGGGGAGTCTGAGGAGTCATGTGACCCTGTCCTTTCCTGCCCTGTTACCAGGGGCAGGTACCCAGAGCTTCCTTCCAAGGCCACTCTCCTCAGCTCTAAAGAGAGTAGTTGTAGTAGTCTTTCAGATGACCGTGTGTGTAAATGCTCCACACGACACCCAGTAGACCTGATGAGTGTGGCTGCCGCGCTGGTGATTGTCACTCAGGGAGGCCTGGTAAGCAGGTTACTAGAGGCTGAGCATACACAGGTCAGCGACCAGTCCAGGAAGGAGGGTGTGGCGCTGGGGGCTGGACTCTATACTCTGTCTGTGGAGGGTTTCAGCACAGGAGGAGCAAGGCAGGAAGGTAGGTCAGCACCTGCAGCTCCCGTCCTCCAGCTGTGCTCTCCTGAGAGCTGAGCCCCGGAGGCTGCGCATGCCGGGGTGATGGCAGCCTGTGTGCGCTCGTTCGAGGGCCGATTGGGCCCTGCATTGCAGTTAAACAGCCGCGGGGGCCTGCAGCCTCTAGGACTGGGCTCCTTGCCAGTTGGCAGAGACAGGCAGCAGCGCAGCCTCGCCCCCTGCTCGTTGAGGGGGTGGTGAGGCTGAGCTGGCTCCCTGCCAGCCCCAGCCTCTCTGCATACCTTACCCCGTAGCCTGGAGGCGAGGGAGGAGCTTAGAGCATGGGGTTCTGCCCCCCCCCCAGCACAGGTGCACCCTAGGGTCACCTCCTGGCCTGGCTCTGTCTACCCAGCCCCTCCCTGTGCTGTGATATGATTCGGGGCTCCCCCCACCTGGTTACCTCAGTCACCCAGCTGAGTCGAGAGCTCCAGGCAGGCATTTCTAGCTTACACCAGCTTCAGCAGGCCGCCTCGTCAGAGGAATGCAGAGCCAGGCTCCTCACCCTGAGGGAGGAGCCCAGAGAGCCTCCGGAGCACTTCCAGTCTGGGCTGGGGACAGGGCAGCAGATGTGGTGACCTGAGGTTCAGGAAGGCAGGGCACTGTCCCTGAGAAGTTCTGGGTCTCTCACCGGTGGACACCTTCTCTTTGTAGATGCCCTGCTGGCAGACTTGGAATCTACCACCTCCCACATCTCCAAACGGCCAGTGTTCCTGTCAGAGGAGCCGCCCTACTCCTACCCAACTGGAAACCACACGTACCAGGAGATTGCAGTGCCACCTCCGGTCCCACCGCCCCCGTCCAGCGAGGCCCTCAATGGCACGGTCTTGGATCCGTTAGACCAGTGGCAGCCTAGTGCTTCCAGATACACTCACCAGCAGCAGGTGAGGGGCGGGCATCTGAGAAGCCCTCAGGGACTCAGGGGTGAGAGGCACTGATCTACCAAGGACCTGGGAAGCCACTGGAGACCTGAGGCTGAGGTCATGGCCTGTCCACAGCCACACGCAGTCCTTCCTGTGCACCATGTGAGGGACCAGTGACCGAGTGTTAGTCACCTGAGCAGCCTGTGGAAATTCCCTGGTGAGACAGGCTGTGAGCAGGAGCTGCCCGGGGCCCAGCTCCTGTCTCTCCTCGGGGACAGGCCTGATTGCTCTTCCCTCTGCAGCCTCCGTCCCCATCGCCTGTATACAGCTCCAGTGCTAAAAATTCCAGTGCCTCCAACCCACCGGACGGCATCGGCTCCCTTTGTTCCCGGGCCGGCGAGGAAGAACACGTCTACAGGTACAGAGCCGGGGTTGCTTCTGGGAACCTCTAGGCCATTGGCTTAACTACAGAGGGCCCTGAGGCCCCTGCCAGGCCCTGTGCCCATCAGCCAGCTCCCCGTGCTGTCTCCCAGCGCCGGGCTGGGCTGCCACAGCATCTGTGTGGTTGAGGAACTGAAGCAAAGCTTCCTTCCTCCTCCTCCTCGCTCGCTCACCACATTCCTTCCCTGCCCTCCCTCCTCCTCCTTGCCGAGGAGACTTGTGACATTCCACCCATCGCCCAAGAGCGTCTGGGGCCTGCTGCATCAGTGTAAGGTGGGGAGGTCTCACTTCTCTCCTCTGCTTCTTGAAGTTTCCCCAACAAGCAGAAGTCAGCGGAGCCTTCACCTACCGTCATGAGCTCCTCCCTGGGCAGCAACCTCTCCGAACTCGACAGGCTGTTACTAGAGCTCAACGCGGTGCAGCATGGTCCTCCCGGCTTCCCAGCAGGTACCACTGGCCGTCCTGGCCACTGTGGGCCTTTGGGTTCCGGAGGAGTGAGCGATGAGCAACTCTTGTCTCCTTTTTCCAAGATGAAGCTGATTCAAGCCCCCCGCTGCCCGGAGCCCGGAGCCCCCTTTACGGCACCCCAGAAAATAACAGTCCCCTGGGGGCCAGAGCGGGGCCCCTGACAAAAGAGAAGCCCAAGCGAAACGGAGGCCGGGGGCTGGAGGATGTGCGGCCCAGCGTGGAGAGCCTCTTGGATGAACTGGAGAGTTCCGTGCCCAGCCCTGTGTGAGTGCTCTCTGGGCTTCCCCCGCACTGGGAAAGGGTCCTGCCCAGGCAGGCGTCAAGCTGTGGTGCCCGTGACTTAGCCCTGGAGTCACCTGGTCCCCTTAAGTGCCTGTTACTTGCCAGGCCCTGGGGATACAGTGAGTCAGCGGGTGCCACCCCTGCCGCACCGGCAGACTGTCAGTCAGCACCCCGTGCTGTGTATGCGGAGGCCGTCTGTGGCTCAGACTGTCAGCACAGGTTTGCTAATGCCCCAGAGGGCGCCCGTTACTACACCCAGCTCTCAAGTCTGTCTATTCTTCCATAAGTTGGATTAAACCAAAGTGAGGTGTGGTGACACGTGGTCACGACCTCAGCATTTGGGAAGTCGGAGCTTGGGGGACATCTCGTGTCAAGGCCAGTCTAGGCTATCTAGTGAGTTCCAGGTCAATCCAAACTGCACGAGACCTTGTCTTGAAAGTAGGAAGCAAACTGTAAAGTAGGTTAACAGCCAGGGATGACGGGATGAGATAACACAGGTAAATCCAGTGAGACCAAGCAGTCCAGTGTCTGCGGGGGCCTGGCTCGCCGCTCCGGCGCCCCCCAGATGCGCCTCGCCTCACCGGTATTCCTAGGATGTTAGGTCTTATCTGTCCATCCTGCGGTAGGGTCTCACTTCGCAGCCCGACTGCTCTGGAACTCACTGGGTGGTAACCCTCTTGCCTCAGTCTCCTGCATGCTGGTTTGCAAGTATGAGCCCCCACACCCGCCGCCTTAATGGTGGCTAGTGCTTATTGATGACCTCCCGTCTGCGCACAGAGCTGTAGAGGGGGCCAGTGGTGCCCCCTATGTTTACCAGGTGAGCTCGCCCCGCTCTGGCACGGTGTCTTCCTGTAAGGGGACCGTTTGAGCCACCTGCCTTTTTCTCTGGTCACCTCCCTCGGCACAGTCTCAGCCAGCTGTACTCTGCCAGGGATGGGTGCTGGAGACCTGGTCCCCCGTGGAGTGGAGCTTGAGTGTGGCCCCCGGGCTCCCCACCGACACAGTGCCTGCCTTGCAGCCCCGCCGTCACTGTGAACCAGGGAGAGATGAGCAGTCCGCAGCGCGTCACCTCCAGCCAGCAGCAGACCCGGATGTCGGCCTCCTCTGCCACCAGGGAACTGGACGAGCTCATGGCTTCATTGTCAGATTTCAAGGTGCCCTGTGACCCCTGTCTTCTCTGCCCCCCCATCCGTTATCCGACCTCAGTGAGTAGCTGGCCTGTGGCTCCTGGGGGAGAAAGAGAGAGAATGAGAGAGAGAGAGAGAGAGAGAGAGAGAGAGAGAGAGAGAGAGAGACTCGCTAGTACTGGAGACTGAGCTTCTTAGCATCCAGTGAAGGCAGAGAAACCAGAGACTCTTTTAGCTGGGACATTCTTCCCTCTCCTGGTGTTCCCAGCCACCCCGGTCAAGGGGATCAAGGCATGCACACGGGGACAAAGAGCCCTGTGTTGATAGCTGCTCTTGCTGGAGGAGGGCCTGTCCTGCTGGGCCTGTGGGATCAGGATCCCATGCCCGAGAGGTCACTTGCCCCAGAGCTGCATCTCCCACGCTAGCTGACCTCAGAACACCCGCTTTCTTTCTGCTGGTGGGGAGGAGACTCACCCGCCTCTGCAGCCAGCCTCCGTGCACCCTCCACTTTGTTCTCCTAGGGCCTGAGTCCCCAGAGCCCGGTCGATGGGAAACCCAACCTGCCAGGCCCTTGGCCCGTCAGCAGGCAGGCAGCGTCCCACCTTCGCCTCCTGGGCTCTCCAGGACGCCAGTCCACGGCGTGTTATTTAGATGTAGTGCCTTGACACGGCTTACTACTGACAGAACTCTCCAGTAGTTGCTGACTTTAGCTCCATGTGTGTCAGCAGAGACCTCTGGGGTGCAGCTTAGGGAATATGAGAAGGGAGCCAGGCCGTCGGTCCATTCTTGGCCCAGAAAGGAGCCTCTGCCTCTCTTCAGCCGGGCTCATGCTTGGCGCTCAGAGACAGGAGACCGGGTGCTGGCGCAGTCTGGACTTGTAAACCCTGCTGCCTGGTTCTGAGCAGTGGGAAGCAAGTTGGGATCCGGGCCGGCTGTGCCTGGCCGTCCGGGCTGGCTGTGCTGGGAACACTGCAGTTGCTTCCTTTCACCTTGTAGCCCAGTGCCCTCAAGGAGAAGCCACACCACTTCTTGCTGAGCACTAGAGAAGGGGCTTTCTGACACAGGCACGCAGGAGAGGGCTGGAGGGCAGGCCGAGTGGGGAGTGTGCCGAGCAGGTGCCCGGGCCAACTTCCCCGGGTTTGCACCTCCAACATGCTCAGTCCGGGCGGCTCTGTAAGCAGGGCTTTGTGGCTGCTTTCTGATGCCTGGGTCTCCTTTGCACCTTAGGAGACCCAGACCAGCTCAGACAGGCATCTCTGGGGTTGGAGCCTTTCCGGAGACCCTGCACCTGAGGATTGCACCAGTGTAGATGGCGCTTCTTGGAGCTGTAGGCCACACCCGCCCCTGCTCACCTTTCCTTTCTCTTTCCCTTTGTCTTTCTCCTCCAGACTAGCACTTGTGCTGTGGTGCCGAGCTCCCAGGGGCTGCTGCCCCCATCTACCCCACCCCCGCCCCGCACCCTTCCTCCTCCTCCCACTAAATTCTCCCCTGGAGACCCCGAGGTCCTCTACACAGAAGGAAGTAGTCAGGCCCTTCCGCCTTCTGTGATTTGCAGCTGGCTTGGTTTGGGAAGTCTTGAGGAGACATCTGACACTCAAAACCCAAGGTGTTCTTTGTCAAGTTCTCAGCAGTCACGTGGCGCAAAGAGCCAGGCTCAAGTCAGGCACGGCCTGATGGACTCTATGGGTCCCCCCTCTAGGACTCCCCTATGCCACACTCCACACCCGGCAGGCAGCACAGGGTCCCAGGGGCCACTGGCCAATCATGTGTGTTCCAAGGAGACTGGGGCTCCCATTTGGAGCCGGCCACAGGCTTTGCCAGTGTCCCGGCCTGAGAGTCCCCATGGAGGGGCTTCCAGCTTCCAGGCAGGGCCTGAACCACCCGCTGTGGCGGTGGACCGCCGAGCTGTGCTCCCTGACACCTGGGCTCTCACCGAGGAACGTGCCCTGCAGGAGAGGGCACAGTCAGATCTAGGGGCCCTGGGAAGCACTTGTCTTGCCCCGGGGGACAAGGAGCAGTTAGGCGGGAAGGTCCCCCAGAAGGGAAGCCTTGGGGGACCCATGGAGGCACTCGAGGACCTGGGGAACCCAGAAGGTGCCACCGAAGCCGCTATGGAGGCCAGGAAGGAGCAGCCGGAGCGTTCTCATGCCACGGCCATAGGGACACCCAGCATCTCGGAGAGGATTTCCACCTCCGGCCAGGCAGGCACCAGCTTGTGTGGACGGTCACTAGGCACGGCTCTGGCGGGACTTGAGTGTGGGCCGCTCCTTGCTAACTGCATGCTGCCCCTACAGATGTCTGCCTGGGCAGAAAGTACCCAGGGGCGATGACCCTGAGGATGTGTATGGCAGTGACCCTGTGACCCTGTGGGGGCCAGCCTCAGGGCTAGGATGCTTGATCTCCTGCTTCTTACGATGTCCTTTAGAGGCGCTATCCCGCCATTTCAGTGCACAGAACAGTTAGATGCGTGGATTTGGGGATGACATAGATCTGCACACCACCCTGGCAATGCTCGCTACCTGTGTGAACTTGGGGGACCACTGGAGGCTCAGCTTTTCCTTCTTTAAAATGGGACCACTGATAGCGTGCTTTCCAAGACGGTTAGCTGAGTGGATACAACTCAGTACAGGGTTGTCCTTCCTTCCTTCCGCTCCCGGCTGTCTGTCCTGCCGTCTGTCCTCAGTGCTGGGTTAGAGCTGCGTGCCCCATGCCTGGCTCTTGCTTGTTTCGTGTAGGATTCTAACCTTAAGCATTTTTCCCAAACCTTCCCCAGCGCCACAAATGAGTAGGCTTCAATCCGTAATTTAAAACTACATACAAACACTGGCTAAAAGGTGTAGAGAAAAGAGAGGCCACCATCTTTCTATTTAAGTTGTGAGGAGAGAAGTGAGGGAGGGGTAGGAACGTCAGATAGTCACTGTGTGACCCCAGTTGTGAGCGGCTGACTCCCCACAAGCATTTTGTCCCTGGTTAGCGGCTGACTTGGGAGTGGCCACTGGTTCCTGGGACCCTCATCAGCCCTGTCCTCTTCCCGCCTTTGCCTGCCTCAGCCTGTCTCTTTGTTGTTCTGCTTTGACCTCTTGTGACCCCTGGTGTGGCCTGAGCAGCGCTCTACCTTACCTGGGATGGGACAGTGACGCCTTCGTCCTCCCCTCCCCAGATCCGCTCTGTGATCAGGAGGAGCCGGGAGACGGGCCACGTGCATCCCATGTCCCGGGAAGCCTCCCCTCGCCGCAGGCTCCACCCTGCCACCCTGAGCAGGAGTCCATCCCAGGAGCAGCTCTTTGCAGAGCTGCAGGGCCGGCTGGGCATCCCAGTGGCGGCAGAGGAGGCGGCAAGCGCCTCCGCCCAGGACTGGCTCACTGAAGGCGTTGTCATCACCGTGCAGCCACGAGGGAGGAGGGCCGGGGGGCAGCTGGTAGAGAAGGTAGCCAGCCCATGCTATGCGGGCTGGAGCCCAGGAAGTGGGGGTCTGGAGGGCCCCCCAACTGGAAAAGACTTTGGGGGTGGGCTGGTTTCTGCATTTTATGGCATTGTGACAAGGCTGGCCACATCACCCCCTCCGCCCTCTACTGGCTGCTGAATTCTTACCTTCCTGTCTCCTCCCCCTCTCTCCTCCCAGGTTGTCTACCCTCCTGACTCCCCCGTCCCCCTGAGAAGAACCATCTCTGTTGTGGCCCCTTCTCCTCCCACTCCTTTGCTCCGGGACCACCCTGACCTTCCGGCCAACAGCTCTCCTCTCCAGCCCAGCCTGTCCACTTCCTCCCCCTGTCCAGGGCACTTGGCTGCTTCTTCTGCTTCTTCTGGGGTCCAGACTGCAGGGGGAAAGCCTCAGGAGGAGGGTGGGCGTGGCCCTCCTGGTTTCACTTCTGTACCCCACGCCGTGAGGTCTGTGGGCTGCCAGACCAGTGAGGACCCCGTTTTCCACCCGATGCAGGCAGGCCTCCCGCCATCTCGCCCTTCCCGTGCCCTGGCTCGTCCCGAGCCATCTCCCAACCCTGAGGATCCTGCCAAGGTGTGCGCTCCCACAGGCACAGAGGGAGGGCTCCGGCCTCCATCCTCAGCCCTGGCACAGTAACTTGAGCTCTCCTTAGAGCCTGACCCTGGGTCCTCCTGAGCCAGGGTCTGGGCACCACCTCCGCAAATCGCCCCCAGCCCACACCCTCAGTGGAACCCAGGAACCCAGGAGGCCGTCCCCACAGTGGAAACCAGGAACCATCTCTGCCCTTGCTGGCCTGGGCCTGCCATTGTTGGAGCCTTAGTGTTTACTTCTTCTCCTAGGCCTCCTCCCTCCCTCCCTCCCTCCCTCTCTCTCTCTCTCTCCTCTCCCCGCCCCCCAAGTCCCCTCTCTATGTTTTGCTATTGCCAGTAGGGCGAAATCCTCTAACTCTGTGTGAAATAACCCATGATGAGGCCTCTCCTCTGATGTCAGTTTTTAAACAATGTCTTCTCCTCCTCTCTTTCCCACCTAAGATGCAGGGCCTGGAACAGAGATTGGATGGAGAGCGGCCGTGGGCAGCAGGCTGGCCCCCCAGCAGCAGGCAGAGCAGCCCTGAAGGGCAGGACGAGGGAGGGGTCAGTGCTTGGGCTGGGGGCTGCGCTCTTGCTTGGCATGGTCCCTGGGCTTGCTCGACCAGCCGGGGGGCTGCAGGCCCTCCTCCACCTTCCTTCCGACCGCCTCCGATGTCACTCCCCCCAGAGAGCAGTGTGCCTTCTGCCTCAGTCAGCCCACCTGTTCGGGTTAGGAAGCCTTGTGGGTGTTAGGCTGTGAGTCGCCCACACCAGGCCCTGGAAAGCTGACTGATTCTCTCTGTGTCCACAGTTCATGGCCCAGGGGAAAACTGGGAGCAGCTCACCCCCTGGGGGGCTCTCAAAGCCCGGGAGCCAGCTCGACAGCATGCTGGGGAGTCTGCAGTCCGACCTGAACAAGTTAGGGGTCGCCACCGTTGCCAAAGGGGTCTGCGGAGCCTGCAAGAAGCCCATCGCTGGGCAGGTAAGCGAGGGAGGTGGGCCCGGGGGCCTCGGCTCCTGGCCTCGCCCTGAGTGACGTTGTGTCCGTCTGTCCTGTCAGGTTGTGACCGCCATGGGGAAGACGTGGCACCCCGAGCATTTCGTGTGCACCCACTGCCAGGAAGAGATCGGGTCCCGGAACTTCTTCGAGCGGGATGGACAGCCCTACTGTGAGAAGGACTACCACAGCCTCTTCTCCCCACGCTGCTACTACTGTAACGGGCCCATCCTGGATGTGAGCGCACGTGTGGCGGGGCCGGGCGGCGGGCGGCCCCTCTGGGCTCTGGGCCCTGTCTGCTCCTTTCGTCTCCGTGGTTGGTTGGCAGCTATCTTTCTGAGGAGTGTCAACCCCAAGGCTTACACAGGCAGGAAACAGTAGGGCTGAGCTGGGGCCTCACAGCAGCCCAGATGTGTTAGGAGTCCTGGTGCGGAGGCCCGGGCATTAGGACAGACAGTGGGCTGGGCACCAGGTGTCTCACTTTCCACACTCTGTGATATTCCGTTACTTACAAAGTAGGAGGAGGCACAGTAACACTGGTGGACCTGTGAGTTTGAGCCCGAGATTTGAGCAGAGAGATGTGTCTGTCTGTCTGTGTGAATTCTTAGCCTTTGCAGTTAGGAGAGAGCCTCCTCCCTGGGCTGTGACAGGGGTGAGGAGGGAAGGACGGCCTTGTCCATGTGCTTTTGTGCTTTCACAGAAAGTGGTGACGGCGCTGGACCGCACGTGGCACCCGGAACACTTCTTCTGTGCCCAGTGTGGAGCCTTCTTTGGTCCAGAAGGTATGGCTGGGCCGGAAGGCTCGCCTGTCATGCCCTGCACTGTCTGAGAAGGAGGTGGGGTGACCTCACTGAGGTGGACTGGGGTGGCTCCGGTCTACCTCTGCCCACCACCCACTCCCTCCCTCCTGCTCCTCAGGGTTCCACGAGAAGGATGGCAAAGCGTACTGTCGGAAAGATTACTTTGACATGTTTGCCCCCAAGTGTGGCGGTTGTGCCCGTGCCATCCTGGAGAACTACATTTCGGCCCTCAACACCCTCTGGCACCCCGAATGCTTTGTGTGCAGGGTAAGGGGAGCCTCCATTCTGCCAGAGGCCCGTGTTAGGGCTCAGAGTGGGCAGGGATGGGTGGCTGTGTGCTTCTTCGAGTCCAAGTCCTCCGCTGGGGTTGAGGCGAGGGACTAGGAAGGCGCTCTGCGCTCCAGTCCCCCAGGGCAGAGCACGTGACGGGCAAACCTAATAAACCCTGAGGCTCCACAGAGCTGGTCTGTGGGTTAACCCCCCACCCAAGGGCTTCTGGACAAGCAAAGTGGGGACCCTTGCTGTAGGCCTGAGCCTGTCGCACCTGTGTACACACAGGAATCCGCAAACGGGGGATCCGCAATGTGGAATTTAAGATCGGGTCTCATCTCATCCTTTTCCAAAGTATGTCTGTTCCTGGCAACAGCTTGTCTGGCCGCCGTGTAAATCCAGAACCCTCACCTCTTGACGGCAGGCTGCCCACTTAGCAGCCAGCAGGCAAGGTCGCATCACTTGTGAACCTGCTTCCTCCAGGGACAAGTGAAGACCTTAGCCTAGGGGCTGGAGAGATGGCTCAGTGGTTAGAGCAGTGAGTGTTCTTCCTGAGGTCCTGAGTTCAATTCCCAGCAGCCACATGGTGGCTCACAACCATCTGTAATGGGATCTGGTGCCCTCTTCTGGTGTCTCTGAAGGCAGCTACAGTGTGCTTGTATACATAAAGTAAATAAATAAATCTTTGAAAAAAAGAACAGAGCTTAGCCCAGGTCCCAGGAAATGATGAGTCATTATGGGGTGGCAGTCCTTGGAGCACCTCCCGCCCACCCCGACACCTCCTTAGCCCCTCTCTCCCCTTCCGCCCTGCCCTGCAGGAGTGCTTCACGCCCTTTGTCAACGGCAGCTTCTTTGAGCACGACGGGCAACCCTACTGCGAGGTGCACTACCACGAGCGGCGCGGCTCGCTGTGCTCCGGCTGCCAGAAGCCCATCACTGGCCGCTGCATCACCGCCATGGCCAAGAAGTTCCACCCCGAACACTTCGTGTGCGCCTTCTGCCTCAGGCAGCTCAACAAGGGCACCTTCAAGGAGCAGAACGACAAACCCTACTGCCAGAGCTGCTTCGTCAAGCTCTTCTGCTAGGCCCGCCCCAGCCGGGGCCACCCACTGCTCCTCTGACCCGGGGTGACTGATGGCCCGAGCCAACAGAAACTGGAACCTCAGCCTCAGCAGGTGCAGGTGGAGGGCGGGCGGAACACCGTGTGGTGCCATGCGGATCCTGCGGGTTCCCATCCTTACCATAGCTAACGGGCCACCTCCCCCTTCCCTGGCTCTCTGCACCTCACCCTCACCAGAGGTGGAAGCTGCCACCAGTTGTCCCCACAAGTGAACCAGCACCCCACGCTGGAGCCTTTGACAGTCAGTCACCATGCAGCAGTGGGGCCACTGGGAGGGAGGGCAGAGGGTCAGCCAGGGGCTCTTTTTATCCTTCTCCAAACCTAATTACCCTAGTGTATTGGGGACATCAGGCCCCTCAAAACAATGCCAGCATAAACCCACCCACGGGCCACCACCCCGTCTCCCAGAGTCTGGGTGACTGCCCCATTCATACCCGCCCCGGGTCTCTGAGAAAGGCTTCTCCAGCAATAACATTTTATATAGACACGTGCTTCATCTCCGGGGATGGCGTGTGGTGGGGGCGTCACCCGCGCCTCAACACTGTACCAAATTCGATAGATTTCTACACTGAGGTTCAACTTCGTATTGTTCAAGTTGCTTTTCTGTATCTCTCCAGGATGATTTTGAAGGGATTTAAAGAACACCCACTTTTGTACTCTTGCCCGTTCGCTGGCAGTGGCCCAGCCAGTGGCCTCGGTTTTGGTATGGACTTTGCTTTGTACTGAGGGCTCGGGACGGGGAAACAATTTGTATCTTATTTTATTTCTTAGCACAGTGAGTTGGGAGCAGCCCTGTGATGACTTCTGTCCGCTCCCAGCTCCCGGGCTGTTTTTAAACTGCTGTATTTTCAAACCCTTTCCTTCCTGTCCAAGCCAACGGGCTCTGCATTCAGAACTGGTCTCAGAAAGTTCAGCCCTTTGGACCTGGAATTCTGAACCTCATGTGTCCTGTTCCCAAGAGAGGCAAAGGGGAAAGACACTTCCTGCCTAAGTAAGCCATCAGGAGCCAGCCTCTGCTCCCTGCGAACTTTCTGGCAACGAGGGGAACCCACTGAATTCCTGCAGCCCCTCCTTGCTCTGGGGCCCTCTCTTCCGCCTTCTCAGGAAAGCTGGTGTCTGATTTTTAACCAGGAAGGCCATAAAGGGTCCCTGGTCTCCATTCTTCTGGGTGCCTCAAACTTTGTGGCGACTGGGGCAAAGGTTGCTCCCTTTCACAGGTGGGATTCCTGTTTGTGGAGGAGGGATCTGAAAACAATCCCTCAGGTTGGTCCAGGGAGCCCACTAGGATCTGGGGCAGATGGACAGACGGACAGATGGACGGACGAGATCCTGTTAGAGCAACGGGGAGTCCTAGGGTTCCCACCCCAAAGGATAAGACCGGAGCAGCCAGCTCAGGAAAGGCTGGATAAAAAGCGCCTGGAAAAGACACCCTAGAAGATTGCATAGGCTGGGGACGTACACATTACATCAGCTTCCTAGTAGAGGCCCAGTGTGATGGGGGTCCAGACAAGGACCCTCAGTCAGGCCTGGGCTAGCAGCAGCCCAGGTCAGGGTCAGCTCTGGCGCTGCAGACACCGGCACTTCCACCCACAGGCCTTACTGCTCTGTTTACAGTGACCTGATCCAGGCCCCTCCAAGAAGAGACTGGGGTATCTGGAGGTCCATTCTCTGGGTCAATGGATATGTGATCATTTGATTTTTTTTCCTCCCCCTTATAAACTTCTAACCTGGCTTTTCCCATTTCAACTCCTGTGATTTATGCCAATAAAGTTTACCATGATTTTCACCCGAGCTGGTGTTATTTCTTGGGAGTTTGGTTTAGTTGCCACAACAGAGAAACTAGAATCTCTCTAGACTCAGAAGACTCATAGAGAGAAGGCATAATTGATGTTTTCTTCCTGGAGGCCCAGAAAGCCAGAGGATGGGATCCTGGGAGCTCGCTTGTGGCCATAGATCCTGCTGACTACTGCATGACCTCTACTGGCCCAGTCCAGGGAGCAATGACTGGGCCCCACAGGGACGGGTCCTGCTCTAGGGCTGGCATGTGGGCTCACCAAGGGTGTCTGTCTCCCTGTGGGCCCGTTGGGTGACCTTCCACTCACTGATCATGGAGAAGGGACAGAGTGGAAATCACAAGTTCCAGAGGGCACCCTGGTCAGGCTAACCCTTTCCCTAAGGAATGCCAGAGACATCCTGCTGCTGGTCAGCCTCTGCTGCTGGTCAGCCTCTGCTGCTCCCTTGTGGTCACGCCCATACATGCACGCTTCCTCTTGTCAGATCCTGGGCCCCCACATTGGATGGATAGCTTTCATTCTGCCAAAAGCTACAGCTTCAGTTCCCCCACACTTTAGAGCAGGTTTCCAGGCAGCACGGGAATTGGCATTCTGGACACGGCTCTTACTGCGAGCTTGGAAGTGACCGTGACCTTTGACACCCACTCAGAGATAATGCCTCGGTTTCTTTTCCCAACCCTCACGTCTCATCCTCATAGAAATGAGTGTGATTGGCTTTCTCGGTAATGATTTATGGCTACCTTCCCGTGCCACTGGATACGGCTTTGCACCACTTCTGCTGGCTCCGTGGCATGATGCTATATCAGTGCACTACAGCATTTATATTGTCGGAGTCAGGACGACTTTGAGAACGTACCATGGCTGTATGTCTGCATTTAGAGAAAGACAGAGGTAGGGTTTGGATTTGACTGTGTAGCAAGGTTGGATCCCATGACCTTTGAGCCTGTTTCTAGATCCTTCTGAAATCATCAGATGATTTTAACCTCTCTGGGAGCTTTCTTGTGGATAAAGTATTGCACCCCAGGACTGAGGGAGACATCAGGAGCATGAACCAGTACTTAGCGCAGTGCTGAGCGGGCGGAATCTTCGTCGTTGAAGAGCGACCTCAGCAGTCACTGATTCCTGCAGTTCTCAAACTGAGCTGATTTTCAAAGGCACCGGGAAGCTTTAAAACACTAGACTGCTTGTCTAGCGTGAATGAGGCCCTAGGCTCAATACCTTCCCCCATATGTATACATTTATTTATATATGGGTATTTATTTATTCATGGGTCTGGAGAGATGGTTCAGCAATTAAGAACAAGTGCTGCTCTTCCAGAGGCCCTGCGTTCAGTTCCCAGCCAGTGTTGGATAGTTCCCAGAAACATGTAACTCGAGAGGTCCTGGCTCCTCCGTGACAGCCCACAACCTCACACATGTGACATACATTTGCTCAGACTCAACACACAAGCACATAGATATACATGAAGCCTTAAAACATACACACATACACACATATACACAGACATACACACACACACAGAGACACACACACTCTGGGCAGTGGTGGTGCATGCCTTTAATCCTTGCCACTTGGGTGGCAGAGGCAGGCGGATTTCTGAGTTCGAGGCCAGTCTGGTCTACATACAGAGTGAATTCCAGGACAGCCAGGGCTACACAGAGAAACCCTGTCTCGGGAAAGCATGTGCGCGTGCATGTGTACACACACACACACACACACACACACTCCTGGATCTTTTTTTGGGGGGGGGTGACTTGCGGGCTACACACAGCAGAGGCACCCCTGTGTTTGCAGTAGTGTTGATTGTGAATTCCCATCAGGCCTCTTCCCCCACGCTGGGACAGAACAGAACCTTAAAGTAGCCCCCTCTCTCTTTTTTTTTTTTTTTTTTTTTTTTTGGTGAAGGTTTATTGAAAATATGTAAGTACAGACACTCCAGAAGAGGGAGTCAAATCTCATTACAGATGGTTGTGAGCCACCATGTGTTGCTGGGATTTAAACTCAGGACCTTTGGAAGAGCAGTCGATGCTCTTAATGGCTGAGCCATCTCTCCAGTCCACTCCTGGATCTTAAAACTAGGACGGACAGTTTTTCTTCCTGTCTCCACTCTTGACCTGAGTCAGTAAGAATCTCTGCTGAGTGTTTCAAGGTCTCTTGTGACCGACAAACATTTGCTACAACCATGGGCCCCGGTTCTACCTGTCAAAATGTTCCCTTCCCCTAGGCTGGCAAGGGTGGGGCTCAGGGTTCTGACATCCAGTTTAACCAGTTTACTGCTGCTTTCTTGAGCAGGAAGATATTTTTTTACACCGCAGTTCCTGAGCCTGGGTGAAAGGCCTAGGAACTTCATGGACACGTGCATTCCTCCTAGCTCCTGTCCAGGCAGAATCTGCTGGAGTGGGACCCAGTATGCCAACTGGAGGAGGCTGCGGGGTGTCAGAGAGGACATTAAAAAGTATGTCTCAGCGAGGCACTTGCCTAGGTGGGGAGCCTGAGGCAGGCAGGAGAGCAAGGCTGGGGCGCTGTAATAATAAATATATTATTACAAGAAGCTAACATGTATCGATTTCTTCCTGTATCCCAGGAAGGGAAAGGAGATGGTCAATAAAGTGGAAGTACTTCTTTGTTTTTTTAAAGTGGAAGTACTTAACACAGCAAGTGGTAGAACAAAGTGATGGATCTGGGTCTCATCTGGCCGCATACCCTGAGTTCGCCCACTCCAGGAATGCTATCGGCCCACTCACTGTCTGGCAGGCACAGAACAGACTCTCTGCCCCTGTGGCGCTCAGACCCTGCAGGGAGAGGCTGACAAACATGTGATGAATTATACAGCGACTTAGACGGTGTAAGTGCTACGGGAGAAGGCAGGAGAGGGAGGGAGGGTAGGTTTGGGTTTTGCTCCTGCCTTAAAATTCCACATCCACAGTTAGGGGTCCCCTGCCCTGTAGATAGCACTTGCAGCAGGACTTGGGGAAGGTGAGTTTCTCTGGCCGATAGTGGCCTGCAGTTCTGGGAAGTTAAAAAAGCTGTGAAAAAAAACAAACAAACAAACCAAAAACCTAAAATAAAGGCATATTCTGGGGGGGAAAATGAGGCAAAGGGATTTGGCTAGAGTCAGACACATCAGTAGGAAAGAAAATAGATTGCGAACATGGAAACGGTCATGTAGGACCTTGAAAACAGTCTGCGTTTTAGGCTTTTACTCAGAGAAAACGGGAACCTTTGATGAGTTTTGTGCAGGTGAGGATGTAGGTTTCGAAAGGAAGAACAAGAGACTAGAGCATCTGCTAGGGTTTCTAGGAAAGAAGTTGGTTTTGCTGCGTTGTCTTTCTGTTCTGACTCAGCGACGCTGCAGGGCGGCTCCGGCCCAGCAGAGGGCAGCAGCGCTGAGAGTGCTCCTCATGCGACACGGTGCCGTCTTTACTTACTCTACTTGCTGGAGTAGCAGCGGTATCAGCCAATGGCTGCGTACCTTATCTGAGCGAGGCGGGATAGTTGACGGCGCCAGCCAATAGGCAAAGACGTCGTCCTCGGTTTACAAGGCCTCCTATAAAAGGCACACGCCGGCGTGCGGCCCTTCTCTCGCCAGGCGTCCTCGTTAGAGGTTAGGGTCTTCTGTGTTTGTGGGAGGGCGGCAGGAGCGTGGGGTCGCGGGGGTCGCGGGGGTCGCGGGGGTCGCGGGGGTCGGGGGCGATGGACTCGGGGAGTCTGGGGGCCGGGCTGCCCGTCCCGCCCGCGGTCTCACCTCCCCGCTCGCCCGCGCCGTCGGCGGTGGCAGCCCCGGGCTCAGCTCCCGCGTGGCCGGCTTGGCCTAGGCCTCGTTCCGGGGCTGGTGCCGGGGTTGCTGGGCTTACACTTGCCCCTTTCTCCCCAGTGACATCGTCTTTAAACCCCGCGTGGCAATCCCTGTCGCACCGCCGTGATGCCCAGGGAAGACAGGGCGACCTGGAAGTCCAACTACTTCCTTAAGATCATCGTAAGTGCGGAGCGGGCCGCGGACGCACCGCTTCCGCCCCGCTCTTCCTGGGGCAGTCATTAGCCACGCGCTTTGACAGAGCTAAGCATCCTGGGGAAGTTGTATCATCTCGGGATCCCCAGTTCCAGAACTGGCTCACCCAGTTTCTCATCTCGTAGAACCCTTCCCATCTGCAAAGGGCCGAGACTGGAGTGATTAATCTTAAGTAGGCATTTTGTAGCACTTCTGAGACATGCCAGTCAGGCTGGTGGCCAGTGACTTTATTACAAAAGGCCTTTGAGGAGGCTTTTAGCCAGAACTACCATGCTTTGTAGGAGTTGAGTCTGGTTTAGTTAGCTTTATGAGTTTCAGACTCATTAAGATCTTTGGGTGCGGTAGTACCTTTTATATTTAACAACCTAAGTTCCCCATCAGTAACTTGTTTTCTGTGCTTTAAGTTTCTCTGTTTCCCTGATAGTCACTATGGTCAGCGAGGCAGCTCTTACTGTTTAAAAAGGAAAAACAAGTAGTTGTACTTGAAGCAGGACTTTTCTGTACAGCTCAGGCTGGCCTAGGATTAGCAGTTACGCCTCACCTGGCATTACAGGTGTGCCACCACACCTAGCTAAAAGTTAATTTCTGGCAGTGACAGGAATATTATGCTACTCATAACCAGCAAGTAGGTTGGCTAAGCTCAGGTGGCTGGCTTCTAGAGAGAAGGGTCACAGCTCAGCCTTGGAAGTGTGAAGAGAGCAGTGGGGGAGCCAGTGGCTAAAGGGTTGGGGTTTGTTTCCCTCTCAACTTGATTTCTTCCTGGCTTGCTTTCTAGCAACTTTTGGATGATTACCCAAAATGCTTCATTGTGGGAGCAGACAATGTGGGCTCCAAGCAGATGCAGCAGATCCGCATGTCCCTCCGAGGGAAGGCTGTGGTCCTCATGGGCAAGAACACCATGATGCGCAAGGCCATCCGGGGGCACCTGGAGAACAACCCAGCTCTGGAGAAGTCAGTTGTGGCCCTGGCAGCTCTGTCCCCCTCCCCAGTCAGTGGCTTTCTCCTCAGGTGACTGGTTCTTTAAACTTCTTTTTATAGGCTGCTGCCTCACATCCGGGGGAACGTGGGCTTCGTGTTCACCAAGGAGGACCTCACTGAGATCAGGGACATGCTGCTGGCCAATAAGGTAAGGGGACGACAGCGGGTGAGAGGACCTAGCCGTGTGGGGCTTACCAGTGGAGACACGTTTCACCACTGAATGCCTTTGTTCTCTTTAGGTGCCAGCTGCTGCCCGAGCTGGTGCCATCGCCCCGTGCGAGGTCACTGTGCCAGCCCAGAACACTGGTCTGGGGCCGGAGAAGACCTCGTTCTTCCAGGCTTTAGGCATCACCACCAAGATCTCCAGAGGCACCATTGAAATCCTGGTGCGTTGATGCGGCTCGAGGTGGTCGGTCCTTTGGGTTGGGCCTTGTGTGGGTCCAGATGGTCACTGCCTGCTGTTCCCTTCCTCAGAGCGATGTGCAGCTGATCAAGACCGGAGACAAGGTGGGCGCCAGCGAGGCCACGCTGCTGAACATGCTCAACATCTCCCCGTTCTCCTTCGGGCTGATCATCCAGCAGGTGTTTGACAACGGCAGCATTTACAACCCGGAGGTGCTGGACATCACGGAGCAGACCCTGCACTCGCGCTTCCTTGAGGTATGTGTGCCCCTGCTCCCTCCTCCAGGCCCGAGTGAGTGCCTTGGGCTTGCCCATCCATCTTCTCATCTGCAGAGAACAAACAGCTGACGCTGAAGTCGGTGAATTGCTTGTGTTGGGAATCTAAAGGTTGTTGGAGCCTGTAATAAAAGCAAACACTGACTGTGGTGCCCATGTCTTCAGAGGCAGGCAACCTCTCGTGAGTTTGAGGACATCCTAGTCTACCTAGTGAGCTAGGAGCTCGAGGACAGCCAGGTCCACATTCTGTCTCAAACAAAACCAATAAAAAACATGGCTGCCAGGTGAGATTGAGTAGTAAGTCCTAGGAGAAATGACTACAATTTAATGCTAATTATAAAAATTATTACCTTTTCTTTCTAAGGACTGCCATCCTCAACCCCAGCCTCTTTTGCCAGATATTGCCATTAAATTCACTTTTAAGGAAAATTGTTTACTTGAGTGAATAACTTACTGAAATTACACATGGATCTATAGATTTAGCATTTTAATTTTTACAAACATTTTGAGTTATTTGTATTTGTTATTTGTATTTTGAGTTACTTCTAACTCCCACCATGCCTGCCCCCAATCATTAAGATTGAAAAAGGGCTTCATTACTGGTAAATCACATCTGGGATATTCTGATAGCACTCAGTAACTACGTTAACAGCTTAGATTCTCAGAAGTCCCTGTAAGGTATAGTGAACACCCAGGAGGAAGGCTGAAGCACAAACTGATGGCTCTGGGCCCTGCCAGGATCCTCTGCTGTGAGAGGACTGAGACTGAGGTGAGCTAAAATGTCATTTCTGTCTCCCCACGCAGGGTGTCCGCAATGTGGCCAGCGTCTGTCTGCAGATCGGGTACCCGACTGTTGCCTCGGTGCCGCACTCCATCATCAATGGGTACAAGCGGGTCCTGGCTTTGTCTGTGGAGACTGAGTATACCTTCCCACTTGCTGAAAAGGTAAGGCTGTCCTTTCAGGACCAGAGACCTGACAGATCCACAAGTCTGCGGAGCTAGCCTATTCACACTCTATTTCACACAGTAGGTGCCTTGTGAGACAAGACAGGTTTCATGTAGCCAGAGCTGATCTTAAACTGTAGTTGGGTGACCTTGACTCCCAAGTGTTTAGATAAGCGTGCACCACCAGGTTGGGGTTTGTTACCACCCCAGGGGCTTCCCACTAAGCAAGCACTTCAGCTGAGCCGTTAGTACACACTCAGTGTGGCACACGCTCAGTGTGCTGGTCCTTACTCATTAGGACTGGGTGGCCCAAGGAATCCACTTTGGAAACCTGGGTGTGGAACTTCAGGTTCAGGCCTGTAAATCCCATCAGGATTGCATTGGTTTGAGTTTGCCCTGAGCTAGAGTTGGATCCTTTCATAATAAAAATGGGGGAAATGCATATTTTAGTGGTGGGGTTCATGGGTATGCATGTTCTCATTTTAAAAGATGACAGACCTGTATGCTCAGGTCTCCTGTTGGGTAGCTTCACATTGGAAAGCTGTCAGCAGGACAGTCCTTAGCAGGAAGGGAGGGTGTAGGTGGTAGAACAGCGAATGATCTTGTCTTTTCTCCCTTAAGGTCAAGGCCTTCCTGGCTGATCCATCTGCATTTGCGGCTGCTGCCCCTGTGGCTGCCGCCACCACTGCTGCCCCTGCTGCTGCCGCAGCTCCAGCCAAAGCTGAAGCAAAGGAAGAGTCGGAGGAATCAGACGAGGATATGGGATTCGGGCTCTTTGACTAATCCAAGCAACCAAGTCAGCCTGCTTAATTTGAGAAAGATGGAAATAAAGGCTTACTTCTCTTAAAACTGTCTGGATTTATTTAGTTTACTTGAGCAGGGTTTAAAAACAAACTTTACTATGAGTCATACTAATTCTGTATAGCTCAACTTTGGTATCTAGGTCTGCGCTTTCTTTTTTTAAAAAGATTTATTTATTGGTATATTAAAGTACACCAGAAAAGAGTGTCAGATCTCACTACAGATGGTGGTGAGCCACCATGTGGTTGCTGGGGTTTGAACTCAAGACATTCAGAAGAGCAGTCAGTGCTCTTAACTGCTGAGCCATCTCTCCAGCCCATCTCTGCTTTCCTTACATCACTGGATATCCAAGCCAGTGTTTGTAGTAAGTGCCCTACTTACAAGCTAGGGTGGTGCAGGTCCAGAGCTCTTGCTTAAGGCTGAGGTGGGAAGAATGCTGGGTTTGAGCCTAGGGGTGGTTTAATGTCTGAAGTCAATTGGAGAGTGGGCCTGGGGTGATGGTCTTGGTGACATTGCTATAGCACAGGAACATCATCCAGGCCAGTCACCGGGATTGCCCTCCGGTTCCTGCCTGCCATTACAGATGAGAGCTGGTGTATTAGTTGATCTGCCTCAGCCTTCCGGCTGCAGTAGTTGGAGCCTCTGCTTGCTGTGTGTAGTTTAGATGTGCTGTTGAGTCTCCACGTGGAGGTAGTGCTGGCTGCTGTTTTTTTTTTTTTCCCTTGATTAAGGCTTACTTGGATACAGGGACAGTTGATAACTAGCCATTAAGGTGTGCACATATAGGGTTGCTTCATGTGCTAGTTAGGGTGCAAACCAGAATAACTGGCTATGTAAAAGTTAGCTGTTGTAAGACTTCCTAAAACATTTTCAGGTCATGTGCATCACAGGTAACTAGACAAAAAGTTAACCTAGAGTTGCAACCACCATCCCAACAGTAGTTTGATGTCGGTTCATATAGGCATTCAGTAAGTGTGAAGTCTGAAAAGCTCAGGATTTTAAAAACGAGCTCTAACAAGCAGGGGAAGACTATCAAAATGCAGTGTCTATTGCTATCGTGAGCCTTGTGGGTCATCCACTACAGATCTATATAGTTTTAATTCGCTATCAACAGGAAGCCTGGAGACTGCATTCTCAAAGCACACTCTAGAATTGTAAAAAATCATTCTCCAAAGACACGGAGCTCTTCCTCAACCCTGTCCCTGGCTGTCTGCAGTTGAGACTCCCAGCAGGACCGCGCAGTTCCCGGGGCATCCCTGCATCTCTCCCCCGTGTCTCCATCATCACCTGTTCTAATCTCCAAGTCTGTGGAGTGCAGCCCCTGGGCCTGAATGAACCCTTCTTTGGGTTCATTTCCTGGAACCTAGGAAACAGCATTCAGTGGCTCCGCCAAAGCACGCGGAGCCTAGAGGAATCCCCAGGCTCTGCGGTTGTCCGGGCTGGATCCGGGATCCCGATGCCGGAGCTGCAGGGCGTCGCTCCGGAGGCCTGGTGGAGGAGAGCTAACATCCCCGGGCTGCAACGCACGACCTGCGGCCGCCCTCCCACCCGGGGGCGCCAGGCCTCGCCTTGCCGCGTGGGCCCCGCTGTGACCCGGAAGTGCTCCGGAAGCGGTTCCGGAGTGGGCGCCGGCAGGATGGCGGCGGACACGCAGGTGAGGCGGGCGGCCGCGGGGCCAACGCGGCGGGCGGCGGGGCCGATGCGCGGGCAGCGGGAGCGGGATTGCCGGGGCGGAGGCTGCGGCGCCGACGGCCGTGGAGGGCGCAGAAGGAGGCGGCGGGGGGCAGGCTCCTCACGGCTCGAGGCTCGGACCGGCCTGGGCGGGCAGAGCGACCCTGGGCTCGAGGATCTTGTCATCAGCTGGGCTTCGGGGCGGCCGGCGCCCCTCCGGGGTCTGTTCCCGTCCGGGCGGTTGCAGAGCTTCCACTTGGAATCTGCCACGTTTCTCCAGAGCCCGCGGGGCGATGCAGATCCCCCCCCCCCCCGCCCCATTCTGTGCCCACATTTGGAATTGTAGCCTTTATGTCCATACGGGTTCGGAGTTGAGTCTCTGCTCGTTGGTTTCGCAAAGGCATTGGATAGATGACATCACCCCTCCAAGTCTCAGTCCTTTGATATAAAATGGTGTTGATAATACCCCTTTCACAGGGCTGCTGGGAAGGATTTCGTGAGACAGAGTAGTAGGGTCCCATGTGGTTTGCCGGGTGTTACTGGGTCCTGGTTGAGATCCCAAAATGTCTTCACCTGGGAAGAGTCTTGACACCTTTGGGTGTTCACACCTGTGGGTATGTTGCAGTTGAGGGAGGCGTTGAGGATGCCCCTTCTCCATCTCAGCCTCTTTTGTAGCCTCGTGGAAGGGTGAAAAGACTATAAATAAGAAACGTAATTTTTGCCGGGCGGTGCTCGCACACGCCTGTAATCCTAGCACTCTGGGAGGCAGAGGCAGGCGGATTTCTGAGTTCGAGTCCAGCCTGGTCTACAGAGTGAGTTCCAGGACAGCCAGGGCTATCCAGAGAAACCCTGTCTTAAAAAAAAAAATACAAATCCCAAAAACAAAACAAACAAACAAAAAAGAAACATAATTTTTTCCATGTCCCCACCCCACCCTCCTTTTTAAAAAATGTACATCAAGGCCAGGTAGTGGTGGCACGATGGTGGCACGTGTCTTTAATCCCAGCACTTGGAAGGCAGAGGCTGGTAGATCTCTGTGAGTTCCAATCCAGCCTGGTCTACAGAGTGAGTTCCAGGCAGCCATGGCTACACAAACCGTATCTTGTAAAACAAACAAACAAACAAAAATGCATAGTGAGTTAGCTTTGAACTTGTGGCCATCTTGCCTGTGCCCCCCTAATGCGGGGGTTACCCTGCATGGCAGGAGCGTATTTAAAAGGGAGTTTGGGTCTCTGGGGTGAAATTGATTTTTATGTTTGATCCTCAAGGCTAATCAAAGAGGGGCCATTTAACCTGATTATTGAAAAGATACTTTGGAAGGGTCTCCTGTACCTGTACTGGGGTCGGGTAATTTGTTTAGAGCTGAGTCTTAGTGAAGTTACTTTGTGTTTCTGAACGTTTAACACTGTGTCAGCGATACTGGCTGGTTTAAGAATCTTCTCTTTAGAGTTGTGTTATTCAGTAGTAGGTTACCCTTAACCATGTTATCAAAATAGCCATAAGGTCAGAATAAAATGAAATTAAAACGTTCAGTTCTCCACTTGTGCTTCGAGTGACCTGCTCTTCACTTCTTCAGAGCAGCCACATAAGGATGGTTGGTGGCTGAGGTGTCAGCCCCTCACCTCCGAAAACCCTTTCTTGGGCAGTCAGTCACATCTGCAGAGACCCCTGTGAACTTGGAAGGCGTGGCAGCCGACCTCTCCAGCTTCCAGTGTGACTCCCGAAGGGTCTTCCTATTGTCTTCCTCAGTTTTGTTGTGACAAGGTTTCCAGTGGGTAACTTTTCATAGTTTCCTTCGCAGTGCTAGGGACTCAGCCCAGGGCCTCATGCTCGCTGGGCAAGGGCCATATTACAAGCTACTCCTAGCCTTGCAACTTCTGATTATGAGAAAGAAGAGCCTTGACTTTTTCAAATACGAAAAGCTCCTGCATACCTGTGAGAGAACTATCACTATGAATTTAATGCTAAGTTATTGTCCAGTGTAGTGGCACAAGGGTTTTGTTGTTGTTGTTGTTGTTTTTTAAGTCCCAGCACTTGGGAATCAGAGGCAGGAGGATCTAAGTTCCAGGCTATCCAAGGCTACACTGTGAGAAGACCTTGTCTCAATAAATAAATAAATAAATAAATAAATAAATAAATAAATAAATTTAAAAAAAGAAAGTAAATTAAAAAGAAGTTTAATGTTACTATATTGGAAGGCAGAGAGTAGTATATATACACTATTTTCTCAAACCTCACTAACATTGGTAAAGGAATTAAAAAATTATAATATGGGGCCAGCAAGATGGCCTATTGGGTGAAAGTGCTTGTGGATGTACAAGGAAGTTGACCTGAGATGGACCCCTGTATCCCTTGGTGGAGGAGAGACTGGATTCCTAAAGTTGTCCTCTGATCTGTGCATACATGCGTACACACATACATACACACCATGGCATATGAGCATCTGAACACATACACAGTACACACGCACATACACACATGCTCTCTAGGTCGTGGGCCACTCAGTGGAAGAGCCCAGCATTCACCAGACCCTAGGTTCTATCGCTAGCATCCCTCCTACAAGATATTTTCGGGCTGAGGGCAGACTCCGGGATAGACTGTCTGACATGGCTGAAGCCTTGTGTTTGATCCCAGCACAGCAAAAGCAGACCCAACAACTGGATGGGGAGATAAAGAACCTAGGCAACAGAGCAAAGTCTGCAAGCCAGAAAGGGAGAAGAGATATAGTTTGTTAGGTTGGTTTTTGAGACAAGGTTTCTCCTTGTAACCCTGGCTTTACTGGAACTCTGTAGACCAGGCTGGCCTCAAAATCATAGAGATCTGCATCTGCCTCCCAGCCCTGGTATCAAGGGTGTGCACCACCCTGTGAGATGCAGATTTTTTGGGGGGGGGTTGGATTTGTTTTTTTTTTTGGAGATGGGGTTTCTCTGTATAGCTTTGGCTGTCCGGGAACTCACTCTGTAGACCAGGCTGGCCTCGAACTCAGAAATCTGCCTGCCTCTGCCTCCCAGAGTGATGGGATTACAGGTGTGCGCCACCACTGCCGGGCTGGGATGCAGATTTTTGAATACTGAAGGACATGAGTCCTGATTCCAGAGCTAGGAAACTCAGGCCCCAACCTGAAATGCATTGCAGACTCTCTGAAAGGTAGAGTTCATGGGATCAGTTTCCCCCACTGATGGAGATGTTTCCAGACCTGAGCTCTCAGCACTGTGGATAAAGTAGATTTACAACAAAGCATATGACCATGAAATTTCAGAATCTTTTAATTAAAAAAAAAGAAAAAGACTTAGAAGCTTCTAGAAAGAAAACCTGGTGTCCCTTACAAAAGATCAAAGCAGAACCAGGCATTCCTAGAACCCCAACCCAGGAGGTTTGAGTTGGAGGCCTGCTTAGGTGCATAGTGCGACCAGCCATGTCTGAACAAAAAATGTTACAATGGCTTTGGTCTTCATAACCCTGGCTAAAGGTAGCATTCAGTGGAGAAATACAGTCACTTCAGTATTCTGAAGGACAATGATTTCAACATAGAATTCTGGGTCATGACAAACTTGAATATGAGGCTAGAACCTTTTCACGGACACTGGGGCACTTGTGATGGTTACCTTAAACACGCTTCCTCTTGGGGATCACCGGCTAAACTGGGGAAGGACAGAGAGAACTCAGGGAGACTCCTTCCGGATAAAGGGTGGAATTTTCCAGAGTGAAGACACACAACCAAGAGTTTGAGTTGAATAATTAATAAGATTAGGAAGAACACAGCTAACACAATTGTGGGAAGGGCGATTATTAATTCCAGCGAAATAGATATTGTGGGCGGAATGAGGGACACGGTCATTAAATGGAGGTCGGTACTGTTGACGTACAGTTCCAATGCCAACCGCCCCAGCTGGCTCGTCGTTATAGACCTGATTATAGCTATCGATGGGGTGGAGAGATGGTGGGGTCAGGGTACAAAGGCCAGATGGCGGGAAAAGCAAAGTCGAATCTCTGTGCAAGCACCTCCATGTTTGGGGATAGTGGAGGTGACACTGAAGTGCTGGCCAGGCTCAGGCTCCGGAGACAGACCTGGAGCTCCTGGGCTCCTTGCCTGTATGACCGTGAAAATGAAGGACACTTAAATAACCAAAGCCAGCCAGGCGTGGGGCACATTCCTTTCCTCCCAGCACTTGGGATGCAGACAAGTCTCTCAGTTCAAGGCCAGCTTGATTTGTGTAGTGAGTTCCAGGACAGCCCCGGCTATGTACAGAGAACATGTCTCAAGAAAACCAAACCAAATCAAAAGAGTACACACACACAAAAAAAAGAAATCAAAGCAAGAAATAGTTTATAAGTTTGGACACCACTGTGTTCATTGCCTGAGAATTAGACCAGGAATTTAAGCATAAAATACAAAGCAGGAACCTGCAAGCCCAATCCCGGGACCCTCTGTGTGGATGGTCCCCAGTCTCCACACACGCACGTCCGCACGTCTCCAGAATGCACGGGAAAAGAAAGCATTGTTCATTGTCTGTGCCCTTGACTCAAGTTACTGATTTAAACTTCTTGTGAATGAACTACCCTCAAGAACAATGCCCTTTTCCCCACTCGTGGACCCGCAGCCACAGGAAGTTTGCAGACTACTGCTCAGGAGCAGGTTTTTCCTGGTTCCTGAGACTGTTCACTACCTACCTACCTGAAACTACCTACCTACCTACCTACCTACCTACCTACCTGGAACGACACTGCGCCTGTGCTAACGCACACAGAGGAGGCTGTGGACGCGGCGGTGCCCTTTTATAGCTGTGTCTGGTTTCAGGGTTAGTCTCGAGAACACGGGGGGCTGTGGCAGTGGGAGGTGGGCCTGTTGTTGCTGCCCCTACAGGATCATTGGTGGTAGTAGGCAATTTTGTGCTCTCAGTGAGTGAACTAGTCGCCGTACTCGTCCCATGAGTTAAGAGCTGTTAATTGCCTTAATTAGAGAAACGGAAGATTAGAGCTGACCTGTGACTCCGTGTCCACAGCTAGTGCAGCCTCTTGTCCCCATCAGCCAGTGGCGTGGGCTTCTCTTCTGCCAGAAAGGCAGGGTCCTGGCCTTTTCCCTGGGAGGTCCCTCAGCGCGACCCTGAAGAGGAGAACCTGCCGGGTACACAGTGGCCTTCCCTACACTTCATAAGCTTGCTTTGCTTTGTCTTACCCAGGGTTCTTTTTTCCCCCCATGTGAGAGATTTATTGGGGTGGGGTGGGGGTGGGGGGTACAGAAAGTTGCCTCTGAGCGAGAATGAGAAAGCTTACCTGTAGTTCTTAAATCTGCTCAATTTAAAACCAGAAATCAGGTGGCTGGAGAGATGGCTCAGTTCTTCTAGAGGTCCTGAGTTCAAATCCCAGCAACCACATGCTGGCTCACAGTGGTGTACTCATATGCATAAAATCAATAAATCTTTTTAAAAAATCAGAAACTAACATTTTTAGTTCTGGTTAGTTCTAGATCTCTGCTTAACTAAAATAATTGTCTGTTTCTTGGGGTCATATTCAGGTTTTTTGTTTGTTTGCTTTATTTTGGTTTTCAGGATTTTTGAGGTATAATTTACATGTAAAAAAAGCACTGCTGTTTGTTTGTTTGTGTGTTTGTTTGTTTGAGACAGAGTCTCTTTATGTAGACCAGGCAGGCCTTGAATTCACTGAAATTCTTCTGCCGCCTGCCAGGATTAACGGCACATGCTACAGTGCCTGGCTTGGACTGTCTTTTACATTTATTTGTTCTGTTAGACCGTTGTGTATACTGTGTCTTGATCATGTCCACCCCAGCTCCCCCTCTCACTACTGAGTGCCCCGGTACAGACCCTTCCACATTCATCCCTTTAAATCGTGTGTGTGTGTGTGTGTGTGTGTGTGTGTGTGTGTATGAATGTGCTCTTGTGTGCCTGTACCACACAGTGTGTGGAAGTCAGAGAACTGACTGGCCGGTCCACTGTCTCCTGTAGGTAGCATTTGGGTCCTCAGGTTTGGTATTTGGTCCAGTAAGTGCTGCCCACATGCGCATGGGGGTGGGGCTGCCCACTGGAGTGGGGTGGGGTGGGGGCAGCCTTCTAGTGCTCACCTCTTAGGAAAGTGGCTCCCCATCACCCAAGTCATCAAACAGGGGTGGACATTTGGCGTCTTTCTGAAAGGATACTTTCTGCCTAGAGGTTTTTGAATTTTGCTTTGCCTTTGCCCCAGTTCAAGAAAGCTATGTAGACTGAATTAAGATAGTGTGTCTAAACTGAGGGTGATTTTTGTTTCGTGTGCCTGGAGATTCTACAATGTCTAGAGACTTGATTGTCACAACTAGGGCGGGAGGAGAATGGGTGCTACTGACTGACTAGTGGGTGAGCCGAGAAATGCTGCTAAAATCCCATAATGCACAGAGGCATTATGACAAGTCGTTATCCAGCCCCAGCTGTCAGGAACGCAGCCGCTCTGTCTGAGCATGCTCTGCGCACACCCCTCAGTGTTTGTCATGTCTGCTGAAACTTTCTGTGGGTTTGGTCTTCGCAGGTTTCCGAGACACTGAAGCGCTTTGCTGTGAAGGTGACAACAGCTAGTGTGAAGGAGCGGAGAGAGATCCTCAGTGAGCTGGGGCGATGTATTGCTGGGAAAGGTGTGTATTTGCCTGCACCTGCGCTGCCATGTCTGTGGAAAGTCAGAGTGCACTCTCTCTCCCTTTCTCTCTCCCCTGAGCTGACCACACCTGCTCAGCCAGCTCAGTCAGCTTCCAAACAGCTGAAACACTTGGGCCAGGGCAGGTAGGTTTCCTCTGTGTAGCCCTGGCTATCCTGGAACTTGCTCTGTACTCCAGGCTGGCCTTGAACTCAGAGATCTGCCTGCCCCCTGCCTCACAAGTGCTGGGGTCAAAGGTGAGCACCAGACCCGCCTGGCTATTATTTGTAGTTTTAATTATGTAGATTCCAAAAGATACATCAGTCTTTCTTGAGCGGTATACTGGGCACACAGACACTGTCTTTGTGATTTGGGACACTGTTCTTTGTGTGTCCATGGGCATGAGAAGTTGGTAGTAGGTGGTTTCCAGCTAAGTGCCCTAAGTCTTGCTAAGATTGACAGACCCGTGTTTTCTGATGCTCCCTAAGAACACTCACTACAGGTGTTTGAATTTTACTAAATTTTCTTTTTTAGGGGAGGGTAGTGGTGGTTTGAGAAAAGGGCTCTGTTCTCCTTTCTAGACACTCAGTCCTGGAATTATAGGTGTGTACCCCTGCACCAAACTCAAACCAGCCTGCCTGCCTGCCTTCCGGCACTCCCTCCCTCCCAAGACAGGGTCTCCCTGGATGGACCCAGCTGCTCTGTAGTGCATGCCTGTCCTCCAGCCTCAGCCTCCCCAGGCTGAGCTTACAGCTGTAAACTACCACATCTGACTTCTCCTACCAGTCTTCCCTCACATTCCCACCTGCTGTTTCAAACCTACCGTTGCCTGGGTGACACCAAGCTTGGTAAAGCTGTAAGTGATGTCAGTTGCCGTGAGCTTCTCGGCTGTCCTGTGTGTGGGTGCTGTAGTGTATAGTTTTATGCCTACTCAGAGATGACTCTCCAAGGCCCTGGTCGGTTAAGGTTGCCGTGCAAAGATGCCAAATGTGCACATGTGCTGAGCCTCGCTGGTTAGACTCCCTGCAGAACTGCCAAGTACTGCATCCCTCCACCTATGAGTGGAGGAGGCTTGACTTGTGCGTCTCAGTTCATGACCCACTCTGAATCTTTAGAGGGTGGTTTTGCTTTTCTGGCACCCTGAATGTTTAGTTCAGAGTAAGTTGTCCTTGTGAAGTGCTCTGGTGTGAAAGCCCAGCCTCCTTCCTGGGGTCTGTAGCTTTCAGTCCTCTGTACTCTGAGTGCAAGTTGAGCATGAGCTAGTGATGCCTCTCGAGGGTTGGTGTGGTGTGAACATGAGCTAGTGATGCCTCTCGAGGGTTGGTGTGGTGTGAACATGAGCTAGTGATGCCTCTCAAGGGTTGGTGTGGTGTGAACATGAGCTAGTGATGCCTCTCGAGGGTTGGTGTGGTGTGAACATGAGCTAGTGATGCCTCTCGAGGGTTGGTGTGGTGTAAACATGAGCTAGTGATGCCTCTCAAGGGTTGGTGTGGTGTAAACATGAGCTAGTGATGCCTCACGATGGTTGGTGTGGTGTGAACATGAGCTAGTGATGCCTCTCGAGTGTTGGTGTGGTGTAAACATGAGCTAGTGATGCCTCTTGATGGTTGGTGTGGTGTGAACATGAGCTAGTGATGCCTCGCGATGGTTGGTGTGGTGTGAACATGAGCTAGTGATGCCTCTCGAGGGTTGGTGTGGTGTAAACATGAGCTAGTGATGCCTCTTGATGGTTGGTGTGGTGTGAACGTGAGCTAGTGATGCCTCTCGAGGGTTGGTGTGGTGTGAACGTGAGCTAGTGATGCCTCTCGAGGGTTGGTGTGGTGTGAACATGAGCTAGTGATGCCTCTCGAGGGTTGGTGTGGTGTGAACGTGAGCTAGTGATGCCTCTCGAGGGTTGGTGTGATGTGAACGTGAGCTAGTGATGCCTCTCGAGGGTTGGTGTGGTGTGAACGTGAGCTAGTGATGCCTCTCGAGGGTTGGTGTGGTGTGAACGTGAGCTAGTGATGCCTCTCGAGGGTTGGTGTGGTGTGAACGTGAGCTAGTGATGCCTCTCGAGGGTTGGTGTGGTGTGAACGTGAGCTAGTGATGCCTCTCGAGGGTTGGTGTGGTGTGAACGTGAGCTAGTGATGCCTCTCGAGGGTTGGTGAGCTGGGTGAGGGAGAACGTCCGCAGCTCCGGGCAGCAGCACATTAGCAAGGGTGCTTCCTGCCATTGTTCCCGGTCCAACATGTCAGCCTGTCTCTGGCTCTGCTGCTGTTTTCCTCAGTGCTGAGAGCTCCACGGGGCTGGGTCCCTGGGCTGTGCTTGTTTCCTTTCCATCCCTTGGGCTCCTGAAATGGGGCGTGCAGAGAAAGCTCCCCCAGGCTTGGTCATCTCAGACACGGGCTGAGCGCCCCACACAAGCTTCTCTCTGACTGCATGCTCTGCTCTGCTGGGTGCTGCTTGTCCCAGCTGACTCACCAGCATGCCAGGGCGTTCTTGTTCCGCCCAGCTGTCCCCCTGCCTGGCCTGCTCAACTCCCTGTTGTTTATCTCTTCCTTGGGAGGTGGGTTTACAGCAGAGCGCACCTGCTGGGGCAGGGGCCTTGATGTACAGGAGTCTCAGAGCACCCGAGTGCTGGGCTCTCAGCAGACCCTCTCCTTCCTGTCGCCCTGCTCTCTGCATTTCCTGCAGTTGACAAAAAAATCCATCAGCAGGTTCAGGCTTTCAGAGCCATCTAGTCGGGCTGGGGAGATGGCTCAGTGGTTAAGAGCACTGACTGTTCTTCCAGAGGTCCTGAGTTCAATTCCCAGCAACCACATGGTGGCTCACAACCATCTATAATGGGATCTGATGCCCTCTTCTGGTGTGTCTGAAGAGAGCAATCGTGTACTTATCTACAGAAAATAAATAAATAAATCCTTTAAAAAAAAAGAACCATCTAGTTATAGGGGCCTTTCCAGTCCTGGCTCCTCATGGTCCTTAATCTCCCCCCTTCCCCCCCCCCACCCCCCCCCCGTTTCTTTCTTTCTTTTTTTTTTTTTTTTTTGAGATGGGGTCTCTAGGTAGTTCAGGCTCTCCTTGAATTTAACTATGTTGTCCAGGCTGGCCTCGAACTCACAGACCCACCTGCCTCTGCCTCTGCCTCTGCCTCTGCCTCTGCCTCTGCCTCTGCCTCTGCCTCTGCCTCTGCCTCTGCCGCTCTGCCTCCCTGAGTGCTGGGATTAAAGTCATGCATCACCACGCCTGGCTTATGGTACTGTAAAATTTTTTGATTGTTCTTTTGTGTGCATGCCTGTGTATGGTATGTGTCCAAGTGTCAAGATGCACACGTGAAGGGCAGAGAACCCTCTGGAGGCAGCTCTTTCCTCCCACCTTGACGTGGGCTCCAGGGGTTAAATTAAAGAGTAAAGTCAGGCTTTTACCCACTAAAGCACCTTGCCCACCTGCCTTGTTCTGCTTGTTTAGAGACGAGGTCTCTGTGTTGCCCAGGCTGGCCTCAAGCTTCTGGGATCAAGTGATCCTGTACCTCAGTCTCCTGAATAGTGGGGAGGGACTAGAGGTATGTGCCATCGCATCTGGTTCATGCTGTCTGTCTGTCTGTCTGTCTGTCTATTTTTGAGACAGTTCTCATTGTGTAGCCCTGGCTGGCTTGGAACTGTCTATGTAGGGACGCTGGCCTTGAACTCACAAAGATCTGCCGGCCACTGCTGCAGTTAAAGGTGGCCTCACTACAGCTGGGCTCCATGCTGCCATTGAGACCTCTTATTAGACTGTGTGTGTGAGCAAATGCCTACCGAGCATAGTGTAAGGCCAGTGCCCACCATGGGCAGAGCAGTCAGTCGTGCCCTGCTGCCCCTGCCCTGTGTGTGGGGTGAGGTCTGTGCCCTGCTGCCCCTGCTCTGTGTGTGGGGTGAGGTCTGTGCCCTGCTGCCCCCGCCCTGTGTGTGGGGTGAGGTCTGTGCCCTGCTGCCCCCGCCCTGTGTGTGGGGTGAGGTCTGTGCCCTGCTGCTCCTGCCCTGCGGGGAGAGGGGATACTGAGGTCTCGAGGTTCTTCTGTCTCACTGGTTTAGCAAGTGTCTCCTGCACCCTGGGCTTTTCTGTACCATGTGTCTGTTTTCTCCTTGAGATTTCACAAAGACACAGCTCTGGGGCCAGCATCTTGTGTGATTGGACGGCGGAAGCGGAAGCTCACTACTCTGCTTGTTGTTGAGTCTGTGAACTCTGCTTTCAGATCTGCCAGAGGGAGCTGTGAAAGGGCTCTGCAAGTTATTCTGCTTGACACTGCATCGATACAGGTAAGCCCCACAGAGACCAGGGCTTAGACTATGTCACACAGCGGCACTGTGTCGGGGAGACAGGATGGGACGGTGGGTAGAGCCCTCAGTTGTTAGAGCCAGATTCTTAGGTCCATGTTCTTAATTACTGGATCCCGCGCAAGTTACTTAGCCTCCCTATGCCTCAGTTTCCTCATCTGCAGAATGGGGATGATAGCATTTTATACCTCATGGGAAGTCGTTAGTGTGAAGGCCGGGACACTGCCTACCTTATTATAATATCTTAGCATGTATATGCACTCATTAGCTGAACTTAACAAAGCTTTGAGGTCATGGGATGTACACCATGAGCGCAGATTCTTGTCATCCTGTGCTCTTTCTGGAGTGAGGTGGATTTATCTGGTTCATTTCCATCCCCTAGCACCACTGGAATGTGAGTTTTCCCCCAGGAAGGGCAGTGCTTGCTTCAGCAGTGCTCTCTGCTGAGGTCACAGTGGCGTCCCTCCCTCCCTCCCTCCCTTCTCAGAGATGCAGCCTCTCGCAGAGCCCTGCAGGCAGCCATCCAGCAGCTGGCTGAGGCCCAGCCAGAGGCCACCGCCAAGAACCTCCTGCACTCTCTTCAATCATCAGGGGTCGGCTCCAAAGCCTGTGTTCCCAGGTACGCACTTAGGGCCCTGGACTGCTAGGGGCTGGTGCAGACCGCCAGGGGCTGGTGCCGGTGGAGCCGTGTGAGCACACCCGCCTCTCTTCCTTCGCACTCTGAGTGGCACTGGGAGTGCCTCTGCGGAGAGAGGAAGCAGGCAGGTGGAGAAAAGAGCTTTTCCTGAGAAGGCTGAGCGGGTGGCCCGAGCCACTGGATGGGGAAAGCCTTACTTATTTGTTCATGTAAATTTCATGTGTGTGAGTGTTTTACCTGCGTGTATGTCTGTGTACTGTGTGCATGCTTAGGACTTGAAGAAACCGGGGGAGGGTGTCAGGTCCCCTGAGACAGTGGGAGCTGCCATATGGTTGCTGTGAGGATTGAACCCAGGTCCTCTAGAAGAGCAACCAGTGTCCTTAACCCCTGAGCCATCTCTCCAACCTCTTCTTGTTTTTATTGTTGCAAATGTCAAGTGATGGGACTTTAGCCAGTGAGGCCTGGACGCTTGTCCCATGTTGTCACTGAAGGTGTCGGGGAGGGCTCGCACGCCATGCTGTGCCTCAGGATGAGCATTTGTCTGCATGTGGAGGCTGGTACCCTGCACTCAGCTCTTGCTTTTCTCTCCCCGCTTCTCCTTTGTAGCAAAAGCAGCGGCTCAGCCGCCTTGCTGGCCCTGACCTGGACTTGCCTTCTAGTGCGAATTGTCTTTCCCCTGAAGGCCAAGCGGCAAGGAGACATCTGGAACAAGCTGGTAGGTCCCTTGTCTTTGGAGCCGTGGGGGTCAGCTTTTCCCAGGGTGCTCGGGCATCCCTTGCATCCGAGTGCTCTCTTGAGGCACGTGTGTGTCTGAGTGCAGTGCAGTCGGAAGCACGCTCTGTTCACTGGTGTTCCCAGCAGCTCTGCGTGAGGCATGATGTGGGGCCTTGCCTTCATGAGAGGCCAGACTAGGAGAGACACTGAACGGCAGGCTGCCAGAGGCCACAGCGATGTAGAGAATGCTGTTTCCTGGCTAAGCAGTCTGTCACCTGTGTCTGGATTTCAGGGTGACAGAGGGAGACTCTGGCTGCTGTCTCGGTCATCTGATCCTCTCTTTCTCTGCCTGCACCTTGCACATTCTCTGTTTCTCCTTCCCGCCTGTCCGCTAACCGGTAGGCTGGCTGGGGCCTTCTCTTGATGTCTAGGTATGCTTGGTATAGGTCATGGGATTGGTTGATGGCTGTGGAAGGAGTCCTGGGTGTGATGTTATGGGTCTAATATCTGGCCATGAGCTTTGACAGAGCCACTTAGCTGCGTACCTCAGAGAGGTGTTAGAGAGCACCTGGCAGTGGCCACAGGCACTGGACAGGGAGAGCATGAACATGCGAATGACTGGTGGTGGTGCAGACCCGAAACCATCATGGTGAAGCAGACAGACAGATGGACCCCCTTAGGGACAGCTGTGGAGTGAGTGGCCTTTAGCAGTGGTGAGCTAGAGCTCTGACGTCTCCGGCAGCAGTTGGCAGGAGTTTGACTCTGCGCCCTCCTGAGTGTGGCTTTCATTGTTAGCAAGCGGCTTTCTCCTAGGGTGGCTTATCTCTGCTGAGTTCTTACAGCTGTTAGCTGTGGGACGTCACTGACTAGTGAACAGGAGGGTCAGCATAGCATGCTGTGCCATAGGACAGGGTGCACCTGTCGTATGCGGCTTGTTGCAGTGACTAGAATCTGGGCTTTCCCTTTGCTGACCCTGTTGTCCATCAGATACGTGATTGATTCAGACGTTTACTGGCCGGCCCACGCGAGAGGCTGGGGCTGCTGGTAGATAACACCGAGAGCCCTTTGCTGCTGGAGAAGACATGTGGGTGTGGAGCCTGGGCAGTGCTGAGGAGAGGCGGGGTGGAGGTGGGGACTGTGGCTGAGGGTGGTGGCAGCAGGGCTTCTGTGAGGAGAGGTGACTCTGGAGCACGGCCTGGATCATCTCAGAGAGAGGGAACGCCAGTAGGATTCTGAATGTGACATGGCAAGCTGTTTTATTGTGGAGCTCTTAACCCTGACTCATGCAGCAGGTGTAGAAGGTGTGCCGTAGCCTAGCACATAAGGATGTGTCCTGTGGAAGGCTACGATTCACCAGCCACGGTGGTCCCTGGTGACTGTTTTTTTGTGACTGTAGAGATGTTTTCTGTGATCTGATCATTTATGGCCAGTGGTGGAGATTTCCCTGGCTGCCTCTGCCTCTTAAGTGCAGGCGTTAAAGGCCACATGTCCAGTGTCACCATACTTCCTGCAGCACTTAACACGCACCGATGTTTAGTTGCAGTTGTTAATATCTGTGCTTTTCTATTTTTATAAGATTTAGTCTTTTGTTGTTGTTTTTGAGACAGCGTCTCACTTTGCTGGCTGGCCTAGAACTCACTGTGTAGAGCAAGCTGAGTGGGAACTCACTGAGATCTGGCTGCCTTTGCCTCCTCAGTGCTGAACAGGGGGGTCCGCCATGCTTGCCTGTAGAATGTGGTCCTTGATGAAGGAGAGTTCTAGGCAGATGAGTACATTAACTAGGACTGTGCTCTTTTCTGAATGGCAGCTGGTCTACTGGCACTTGACGCACAGTAACTGTTGTTATTGGGGGTGAACTTGGGCTCCATGCCTCCAGGCATGCTGTTCTGAGCTGCTTCCCGGTTTGCGTCTTATTTGTTTATCGTTTCTCTCCCTGAACTCGAAGGTACGAAGGTGCTCAAAAGCCCCTTGTTCTCCTTGTTCATAGTAGGTAAATAAATGCCCGGATGAGCAGGGCAGGTAAAAATCAGGATTCAGGGCTGTAGAGACAGCTCTGCAGTTAAGAGCACTGCTGCTCTGGTGGAAGACTCTGGCGTGATTCCCAGCACCTACATGGTGGCTCACAACTCTGTAACCCCAGTTCCAGGGGCTTGATAGCCTTCTCTGGCCTTCTGCACGCAAATATGCAGTGTACAGACATGCATACAGGCAGGCTGCCCGTATCCACTAAAGAGAAAGGGTGGGGCTGTAGGACGAGGGGTGGAGAGAGGAGGGTGGATGGGATGAGATGGTGAGACAGCCGGAGAGGTTCACAGGACGCCTGTGTCTGCATCCTCCTGATTAAAGTTTTCCTTGTCCTGGCAGGTGGAGGTGCAGTGTCTGCTGCTGCTGGAGGTGCTGGGCGGCTCCCACAAGCATGCTGTGGACGGCGCTGTGAAGAAGCTCACTAAGCTGTGGAAGGAGGTGGGGGCGGGGCTGGGGAGGTAGAGCGTGCCTTTTCTGTGCCTCTCGCCTCTCTCTCATTTGCCCGTCTTCCTCTCTTCAGAACCCTGGGCTGCTGGAGCAGTATTTGTCAGCTATCCTTAGCCTGGAGCCCAACCAGAACTATGCTGGCATGCTGGGTCTGCTGGTGCAGTTCTGCACAAACCACAAGGAGATGGGCGTGGTCAACCAGCATAAGGCAAGTGGCCAGCGTGGTGACAGTGGGTTTGCCGCGTCGGGGTCTGTAGGGAAGGGGTGGGAACTTGCTCTGTCGCATGGCCTCTACCTGTGGCTCATGTGAATCTTGGTGTACACACCTCTGCGGGCAGCTCCCGTGCACCAAGCACTGTGCAGAAGACTGTGACTCTTGTCAAACGAGTCAGAGATTGTCACCTAATTAATTCCATCTGATAAATGGGACAAAGGAAATAGG
The DNA here is from genome assembly GCF_947179515.1 of Apodemus sylvaticus. Lineage (NCBI taxonomy): Eukaryota > Metazoa > Chordata > Mammalia > Rodentia > Muridae > Apodemus > Apodemus sylvaticus. The sequence goes on along the minus strand of NC_067493.1, from coordinate 53,548,646 downwards.
CAGGTTTTGGGCTCTGACTTGGACAGTGTGTCTGTAATGAAGAGACTGAGGGTAAAGAGAAGCTGGGAGAAAGGTGGGCAGAGCGAGTAGGATGGAGCATCAGGAAGGCGAGAGGCTGGTCTGTGAGCGGTGAGGGCTTCCTGACATACCACCCGCCAGTAGGCGGGGCCAGCAGAGCCTGAATCCACTGCTCCCCACTGCCTGAATCCACTGTGCTTCAGTGGGAGCACAGCGGGTGGGAAGCTGTGGCCATGGGACCTCGGCCTAACTGAAGGCATGGCCTCTGTCCTGTAGAGTGCCCTGCTGGAGTTCTATGTGAAGAATATTCTGATGAGCAAAGCGAAGCCTCCCAAGTACCTGTTGGTGAGTAGACCGCATGCCGCCCAGACGCCGTCAGAGTCTGCTCCTTCTGGACACACCCACTCCTCACTCCTCCAGAGGCCGGGCGCCTGACTCTCTGTCTTTCTAGGACAACTGTGCCCCCTTGCTCCGGTTCATGACCCACTCGGAGTTTAAGGATCTGATTCTGCCCACCATACAAAAGTCTCTGCTGAGGAGCCCGGAGAATGTTATTGAAAGTAGGTTCCTGCTGAGTAGTGTTTGGGAGAGCAGCTGCGGCTGTGCAGGCCTGCTGCTGTCGGCTTGGCGTCAGGAGTGCTTGTGCTAAGTGTGACGTGTGGTAACTGTCAGCTGGTGTGGGCTAGGAGGCAGGCTGTGTGTGTGTGTGTGTGTGCGCGCGCGCATGTGCGTGTGAGTGTGCATGAGTGTGCGTGCGCACATGCATCAGCTCCTCTGGAACTAGAGTCGTAGGCAGTTGTGAGCGCCTGTGTGGATCCTGGAAGAGCAGCTGCTGCTCTTACCTGCTGAGGCGTTACTGGAGCCCCAGATGGTGCTGTCTCGTTAGAAGACTTTGGAAAAATATCCACTTAGAATATTGCCCCTGATTATTGAGGCTGGAGAACTTTCTGGAGACCATTGAGAGTAGTAACCCTTTCTCCTGACAGTTTGGACTTGATGTGAAGAACAGAGCCCTGGCTCAAAGGTGTCATGACTTTGTGGCCTTGTCGAGGTGAAAGGCTGGCTTGTCACCACGACTAACCAGGCTGGGGGCGTTGGAGGGCATGCTGGGCAGAACGGGCACCAGAACTTGAAACTGACGGCCTGTGGTTTCTGTCCCCTTAGCTATCTCCAGCCTGCTGGCTTCAGTGACACTTGATCTGAGCCTGTATGCCCTGGACATCGTGAAAGGCCTGGCGAGTGAGTGCAGCCCCTGTACAAGCAGCCCCCGCGGGCCCCCTGCGGCCCCTGGCGCACCTTTCAGTTTCTCTTGTATTTGACAGGTTTTTGTTGAAAATGGGGTGGGGAATAGCTCCTTGGGCTAAAGGTGGTCTCTGCCAAGCATGCAAACTCAAGTGTAATCCTGGAAACCCCATGAGGAAAGCAGAGAACCCACTCCCACAGATTGTTCTCTGACCTGTACTGTGTGCCGAGGCAGCCCCTCCCCCAGACAGAACAAAGAAATGTTAAAAAAAAGATGGAAAGGAAAAAAGGCTTTCACTACCAACAATGGGAGGAGGCTCTTTTCTGAGGTTGTCAGTAGTGAGGTCAGAGAGCTGGGAGTCAAGAGCCAGGGCCACTGGGAAGAGACTAAAGTCTGGACACGCGCTGCTACTGCCCTGAGCTGTAGCTCTGTGTGTCCAGATCAGCTCAAGTCCAACAGCCCCCGCCTGATGGACGAAGCGGTCCTGGCGCTGCACAACCTGGCCCGCCAGTGCAGTGACTCCTCCGCCACCGAGGCCCTGACCAAGCACCTGTTTGCAATCCTTGGAGGTGAGCGGGAGGTGGGCACAGTAGGTGAACAGGGTGGAGCCGGGGTGGCTGGGAGCCTCCTCCTGAGTCTGCACGTGTGAGCGAAAGCATACCTGTGACAGCATGGAGGGCACTGTCCGCGTCATTAAGAACCTGTGCTTCTGTGTGTATGTCAGAAAAGAAGGAAAGGAAGATGTGGGGATGGAAATAGTGACTTTGAGTTACAGGAACATGGAAACGGGTTTTTAAATGCTGGGTTGGACTCAGCGTTGCAGCAGAGTGGCCGCTTCAGGAGTGAGTGCACATGTGTGTCATCAGGTGGGGCCAGAGTGAACAAGTGCTTTTGTGCTTTTCTCTGTTTCCTCGCAGGCTCAGAAGGAAAGCTGACCATCATAGCCCAGAAGATGAGTGTCCTTTCAGGTAGGGATTCTTCCCTGGGTGTGGGTGTGGCCGGGTGCCCAACAATGGGGAGGTTTACCTCACTCTCAGGTAAGCTAAGGCCCAGCAGGATGCCTGGCTTCTGTAAAGGAAAGCCCAGAGGGAGCTGAGGGAGGGTCTGTAATGGCCTGGGAGAGAGACCTTGCCTGGCAGTGCAGGAAGTCTTGTCCTATGGCTTTGTGCAGGGGCAGGGCCAACCAGAGAATCTGCCTTTCAGGGATTGGAAGCCTCAGTCATCACGTGGTATCGGGGCCTTCCGGTCAAGTCCTGAATGGGTCTGTGGCTGAGCTGTTCATCCCGTTCCTCCAGCAGGAAGGTACTTCCTCGTGGTTTGGGGAGCAGGCAGTTGACACCCATTCTCTTACTCTACATCCCGGTCACAGCCCCACCCTCACAGAGTCCTTTTTCCACTGCCCCTCCCCTTTTCCTCAGAGAAGAGGAGCCCCCCTTTGGTACTACCCCCACCCTGGGGCATCTAGTCCCAGCAGGTGCAGGCCCATGCTTTCCCACCAAGGCCCAACCATCCTGACCTCGGTTTTCAGTCAGCCTTCTAAAAGGCTGTCTAAAGGCCCGCCTCCTTGAGTTAGCAGGGCTGGGGATTGTATGGTCTGTCACTGCCTCTTCCCCTGGGACTCCAGCTTCCTTGTCACACTGCTTGTAGTGGTTTGATGTGGTTCTAAGTCATCAGACTGACCAGACTTGTGCCGTTTACCCTAGTGCACGAGGGTACCCTGGTCCACGCAGTTTCCATCCTGGCGCTCTGGTGCAGCCGGCTCACTGCAGAAGTGCCCAAGAAGATCACTGACTGGTTCAAGAAAGTCTTCAGCCTTAAAACCTCCACGTCTGCAGTGAGGCATGCCTACCTGCAGTGCATGCTGGCCTCCTTCCGAGGTGAGCCTCCCCGTCTCCTTTGAAGAGGTGACTGAGCACGCTCCCCACGGGCTCGCTCCCAGACAGCGCAGTAGGGACCTTCTCCCTTGTCGGGAAAGGCCCTACAACCAGAACCTGTTGTACAGAGATCACGAATTTAAAATACCCAATGCCATGTAAATTTGATTTTGAACCTTATATAAAAAAGACCACTTCCATCTCTGTGTGTGCTAGCTCTCCTCTGTGCATCCAAGGTGACATTACAGTTGGAGTTTGCAGCTCAGGACTGAAATGCCAGCACTAGGGAGGTAGAGGCAGGACTTGTAGGTCATCTGGAGCTGCCCACTGAGTGTGAGGGCAGCCTGAAGTATGTAAGTAGTTACAAACAACAGAATGAGTGTGTTTAACCATGGTGGTAACTGTTCTGTAAAAGTTTGCTTATTTATTTAGAGATAGAGTCTCTCTCTACATAGCCCTGTCTGTCCTGAAACTCAGGGAGATCTGCCGGGGTTAAAGGCCTGCGCTACCACAGCCAACTTAGTTAGTGTGTTTATTTCACAGGTCAGCAGCTTGGTTCAGACTTCGGGGTTTGGGTCTAGAGGTCGTCTTGTGGGAACAGCAGATTGGAATTGGTAGGCTTGAAGTTAGCAGTAGTTACTTCTCAACCAGCTGTTGACAGTCACTTAGCCTCTGTGTCCTTGTCCAGGACTATGTCCTTGTCCAGGGGAGGAGTAACTGACGATCAGATTAATAGAATTCTTTTGTTTTTAATTTTTTAATTTATATTAATTTATGCTTCTAGAATTTAAGTCACAGAGTCTTCTCCTGTTCTTTGAGATATTTGGCAGGTTAACTGAAGGACTTTAGCCAGTTCACACCTAGGTGGACAATTTCTTCTCAAGTAATTTCTTCTCAAGTAAAGACCCCTGTAGACCAGGATGTCTCTAATGTGCTTCTCTCCACAGGTGACACACTCTTGCAGGCCTTGGACTTTCTGCCCTTGCTTATGCAGACAGTAGAGAAGGCGGCCTCCCAGAGCACTCAGGTTCCCATGGTCACCGAAGGGGTTGCCGCAGCCCTGCTGCTCTCCAAGCTTTCTGTGGCCGACTCACAGGCCGGTAAGGGTCCGATGCATGCAAGGTCCAGGGTGACAAGGCTCTTCATAGTCCCTGCTTCTTCAGCTTCAGAGCTGACTGGTGTCTGTAAGAGTGCAGCCAGGGGACACCACCCCAGCCCAGCCCAGCCGCAGCCCTGCCCCTGGCTGTGACCCCAGGGCTGTGACGGGCTTGTTTGCAGCATTGCTAGGCTGAGTGTTAGGACTGTACGTCTTGTTTCATTGTTGTTATTTGTCTGTTTGTTGCTGTTTATGTATGTGAGGGTTTTGCCTGCAAGTATGGCCATCAGAGGCCTTCAGTGGCACAGGGGTCAGAAGAGGGGGTCGGATTCCCTGTCCCTGGAGTTGTAGATGGTTGTGAGTTGCCATGGAGGTACTGGGAACCCGCGTCCTCTACAAGAGTAGCCAGTGCTCTTAACCACTGAGTCATACATCGTTCTAGACTTTGTGTCTTAATGACTTACATATTCATAGGATGTTTTAGTTCATTTCTGTTGCTTAGGTAACAGCTACAATTCCAGCTATAGCTGGTCACCGTGGGAAAGTTAAGGCAGGAACTTGAAGCAGCTTGTTACATCACATCTGCAGTCAAGGACAGAGACACTGTATACATGGTCACTTGCTTGTCTTTAGCTGGATGTCATCTTTTATACAGGTCAGGATCCCCCACCTAAACAGTGCAGCTCAGAGTAGGCTGGGTCGAGTCCTATCAGTTAATTAGGAGAATTTTTCTATAGACAGGCTGCGTACAGGCCAGCCCAGTCTAGACAGTCCCTCGTTGACTATCCGGCTGGCTCTACACTGTGTCAGTTAATGAGGAAAGGTAGCCATTGCATAGGGGTAAGATTCATAAAGTGCAGGTGGAAGGATGGCTCAGTGGTTAAGAACATTTACTGCTCTTACACCCATGTGGTGGCTCACAACCTCCTGTAACTCCAGCTCCAGGGGACCCAGTGCCTTCTGATCCCCCTGGCACAGCATTTACATAGTGTACATATACTCAGATACATGGAATAAGTCATATAATTTTTTGAAAAAAAAATTATAAAGTACCAAAAAAGTAAGTTGTAAAGTGATAGCTTTCTTTTAGCCCTGGCTTCCAGCCGCTCAACTTCCGTTTGGATGGGAACGGCAGTTTCATGTCTGTATCTATGGTGGGTGTGTAATGAAACACACTGGGTGACATACTGTATATATCATGTCACCTACCAACTACGTGTGCAAATGAGAGCTCGAGTCAGAGCCTTCCGTTCTCTCTGGCCCTAGGATCCTACTGGTCTCTGAGTCCTGTGTGCCAGTTGGTTTTGTCATCATGACACTCCTTGAGAAATTCTACTTAAGGAGGAAAGATTTGTTGTGGCCCGTGGTCTTAGAGGTGCCCATGACCTGACTCACTTGCACCAGGCCCTCCTGATTTTGTCACCTGCCAATGGTATCATGAGCCAACTGTTAGCATATGAGCCTCTAGAGCCTTCCTCCTGTGAGTGCCCTTGCCTGGCCATGCTCCTGTGGTGAGAAGCAGGCTTCTTTCTCTGGGAGCTGTTGTGTACCCACTGTGTATGCCAAGGTCCTTGGGTGAAGATAATGTGACCCCGACCTCAGCTCATTCCAGGGTGCATGCCCTTGGGTCGGGGTACGGGTATCTAGTCATTTGAAGGACGGTTTTCTTTTTGATTGAGGAGTGAGTGAGTGAGCGTTGAGAAAGGTTTCATGGAGTATTGAGATAGACCCCTGAAGGCCTGGGAGGATGGAGTATTGAGATAGACCCCTGGGGGCCTGGGAAGATGAGAGGCTCATGAAGGAATGGCCCCAGTTAGGAGAGAAAGCGAGAGCCGCACTGTGTGCACCTCCGTGATCCGGCCAGTCAGTGGGTGGTGGGCAGTCTGGAGGGGAGGCTGCAGGCAGAGCAAAACCCAGACGTTTTCCAGACTGCAAGTAAGGCCAGAGGACTGACTGATGATTGCTTTTAGAGTAGAACAGTGAGCCTGGATCCTTGGTGGAGGGGCTCACACAGCCTGCCTAGTAGCTTCTGCTGGGAAGGGCTGTGCTGGGGGGACATGGCACACTCTGCTGGGGGGTGACCCTTGGTTTCTTGCAGAGGCCAAACTGAGCAACTTTTGGCAGCTGGTTGTGGATGAAAAGAAGCAAATTTTCACATCTGAGAAGTTTCTGCTCCTGGCTTCAGAGGAGGGTGAGTTTCTGGGTCTCCGGCAGGTCTTTAGGGCGACCTGTCCCTGAGCACCCGCCTGGCCAGCAGCAGGTCTCTTTGGTTTTCTCGAGACAGAGTTTCTCTGTTAGCCCTGGCTGTTCTGGAATTCTCTGTAGACCAGGCTGGCCTCAAACTCACAGAGATCCGCCTGCCTCTGCTACCTGAGTACTGGGATTAAAGGTGTCTGCCACCATTGCCTAGTTAGCTTGACTGTTTTCTGAATGAATTCATTCCTGTGGGCGGGTCGGGCTCAGTAGAAAAGGGGGGTGGGAGGGCTGGAGAGACTGTGTTGCCACACGCAGGCAGAGCTGTAATTACGACTGAATGGGTAATTGGTGCTGTCTGGGTGCTGGTGCGGAGTGCAGTGGAGCTGTGGCAGCTCTGCTCCCCACCAGGCTACACTGAAACGAAAGGAAAGGAACAATGATCTCCAAATGTATGCAAAATTCTAGGCTGCCTCACATACATCTACTGCTAATTAGCGACTTGAAAAGTCTTTTGACTCACAAATCACAACATCTATTTAATGAGCTACAACTATTAGTCACTTTCTGGCTTAAATTTTTTTATAGTTAGCTTTTGATTAAGAACGACAAAGTAGGAGGGAATCTGCACTGAAATCTCCTGCCTTGATCAGTAGTCACTCGCTTCTGCTGCCTCTGGGTCCTTGAAGTTACACATACCCAGCCCTCTGTGTCTTCATCCTCTGTCCACAAACAGCTGTGTGTTGCTGTCACCACCGTGCTTCCCAGGCTGGGAATTAGTCCCTTGTTCCAAGACTACAAGTCCAAGCTGCTGGACTTATTTACAGTGATTTTCCTTCCTTCCTTCCCTCCCTCCTTCCCTCCCTCTCTCTCTTCCTCTCTCCTTTCTCTCTCTCTCTCTCTCTCTCTCTCTCTCTCTCTCTCTCTCTCTCTCTCTCTCTCTCTCTCTCTCTCTGATTTTTTGAGATTGGGTTTCTCTGTAGCTCCAGAGCTCCACCTGCCCCTGCCCCTCTGCCCCTGCCTCTGTCCACTGAGTGCTGCATTTAAGGTGTCGTCATCACCACTGCTTGGCTGTGTCTCTGTTTTAAGGTTTATTTTGTGTGTATGAGTTTTTGCTTTCATGTATGTCTGCACGTGGTACTCTTGCAGTGTCAGGTGAGGTAGTTAGATCTGGAGTTAGGGATGGTTGTGAGCGCTGTGTGTGTGCTGGGAGTCCAACCCAGGTCCTCTGCTAGAGCAACAGCTGCTCCTGACCACTGAGCCAGCTCCTGGCCACTGAGCCAGCTCCTGGCCACTGAGCCAGCTCCTGACCACTGAGCCGGCTCCTGGCCACTGAGCCAGCTCCTAGGCGGCCTCTCCTTTTTTTCTTCAGAGACAGGATTTTATTGTATAGCCTAGGCTGGCCTTAAATTTATTATATAGCCTAGACTAGCCTTAAATTTATTGTATAGCCTAGGCTAGCCTTAAATTTCTGATCTCTGCTTAAACCTTTCAATTACTAGGATTATAGATGTGTACCACCATTCATAGGTGGTAATTTTTAATAATTAAAATCAGTGTATACATCTATGTATATATAAGAAAAGGAAGTAAAAATGAACTATAGCTTTATATCTAGTATTAATCACATTTAAATTTTGCTGTTAAATTTTTAAGCTCATTTTAAGTTTTGGGTATGTGAAAAGTAATTATTTAGTTACTTACTTTTTGTGCATATGTGTGGCGTGGTGTGTTTATATGTGTGTGCGTGTGCAAATTGGAGGACAGCTTTCAGGAGTAGGTTCTCTCCTCTGACTGTGGGGTTGCAGGATGGAGTTCACGCCCCCAGCTCTGGTGACGATCTCCTTCACCTACTGAGGCCCTCACCAGCCCCGCTTGCCTTGTTGTAAAGACTTGCACTGCCTCTCCCTTACAGCCCTGTGTACCGTCCTGCATCTGACCGAGAGGCTCCTCCTTGACCATCCCCACAGGCTCACCAACAGCAAAGTCCAGTACGTGAGCCCCGTTCACCTTGTCTTGGGCATGTGGCAGGTGTGGCTGTGGTCAGCCCTGCCCCGGCTTCCCAGGAACACCTGTGTGTGTCTGTGTGTGTGTGTGTCTGTGTGTGTGTTTGCAGGCAGTACTATCGGGTCCTGGTTGCTGTGCTCCTGAGCCGGACCTGGCATGTGCGCAGGCAGGCCCAGCAGACAGTTCGGAAGCTGCTGTCCTCTCTTGGAGGCATTAAGCTGGCCAACGGCCTCTTGGAGGAGCTGAAGACCGTCCTCAACTCTCACAAGGTGAGAGGATCCCGGCTCTGCAGTGACTCAGTCAACCTGTTTACACCCGAGTTTTAGCTGGGCCTGTCCTGTTCCCAGGCTGGGTGATCCCAGGGCTTCCTGCCCTGCTCTCAAGCTGTGGAAGCATCTTTGTCCTTTAGAGCCCTTCTTCCTTTTGAAATAGTTCAACCAAAATAGTTTTGCATATTTCTTTTCTTTATTGTTTTAAAACAGTTAATAATTTTACCTTAGTTTTCAAGGCAAGGTTTCTCTGTGGGGCTGTGGCTGTCCTGAACTCACTGTGTAGACCAGGCTGGCCTTCATCTCCCAGAGATCCACCTGCCTCCTGAGTGCTGGGCTTAAAGGCCTACACCAATACCCCTGGCTTACTTAATAATTCTGAATACACACTTAGTCTCACTTTTTTTTTTTCCACAGTGTCCTTAAAGGCAAGTAGAGCCTTCTTTTTTATACTAGCTATCTAGGTCTTAAGATGAGCTGTCTGAATTGTCTCAGGCAGCAGCAGGTGGAAGCAGGAGACAGTAGAGGCCTGGATCCTTTGAGTGCTCTAGGTGCCAGGCATCTTCCCCTCAGCCCTGTGTACCTGCTCTCCACAACCAGTCCCCCCTCATTCTCGTCCCGTAGGTCTCTAGGTGGGCTGTCTTCCCAGGCATGGCTCATAGCCTGTGGACTCCTGGGCAGGAAGGGAGGCATTGGCTCACTCTAGCAGGGTTCCAACTAATAGCAGGAGAGGCTCAGGACCCTGCACGATGTCTTTCACCGCCCTGCATAGGGCTCTGACTTGGGACGTATTTGTTCTCTCTCTACAGGTGCTGCCCTTGGAGGCTCTTGTGACAGATGCTGGGGAGGTGACAGAGATGGGCAAGACCTATGTGCCTCCTCGAGTTCTGCAGGAGGCTCTGTGTGTCATCTCCGGGGTGCCAGGGCTCAAGGGCGACGGCAGCAGCACCGAGCAGCTGGCCCAGGAGATGCTGATCATCTCCCACCACCCGTCCTTAGGTCTGTGGCTGTGGAGAAGCGGGAGAGGTGGGGAGATGATAGGTGGGCAGAAGGCTTCATCAGCCCCTCTCCTTCAGTGGCAGTGCAGTCTGGACTCTGGCCAGCACTTCTTACCAGGATGAAGATCGACCCTGAAGCCTTCATCACCAGGCACCTGGACCAGATCATCCCCAGGGTCACGACACAGAGTCCCCTGAACCAGGTAATGGGTCAGGGCTGTGGATTTCACTTCCAGCTTATAAAACGTGAGGGCTCAAAGAGCCAAGAGGAAGAGAGTGAGGGTGCAGCCTGCCTCTGTAGGGAGTGACAGGCTCGTACTGCTTGGAGCATGGGAGGGAGCTCCAGGCCTCCTTTGCAGGCAGTGTCTGAGGAGGTGCTGTCAGGTCAGCTGGGGCCCTTAGGACAGGAGAGGTGCTGCCTGTCCTCCTTCATGAAACTTGTCTGATCTCCCAGCCTCTCTCTCTGCTTTCCATTGTGTGAGCCACATTTTCAAATTTCTGCTAAGAGTTTTGGGCTCACACCTTTTCCTCCCAACAGTTCCAGTGGGGAAAGCATACATTTTCCAGTAATGTTAGCTGATATGGGGTCTCGTTACCCCGCCTTGACCTGTTCCCAAGACTGTCCTTTTGGTTAGGGGCTCTGTGCCTGCCTTCAGAAATGGTGGGGCAGTGGCCCTGGACCGTGGAGTTGAGTGGTGTGTGCAGTCCAAACTGGCGGTCATGCTGAAGGAGGGGAAAGGCACGTGTAGGCAGTCAGGCTCAGCAGGGAGCACCAATGGGAGCACTACTCAGAAGCACACGGTGGAAAGGGAGAACCAATTAAAGTGCAAGGGTCATTGTAGAGCCTATTTCTGGTACTAGTTATGGTGTAGACTGACGGCGTCTGTCTGTCTGTCTGTCTGGCAGTCTTCCATGAACGCCATGGGCTCCCTTTCCATCCTGTCTCCTGATCGAGTGCTCCCTCAGCTCATCAGCACCATCACAGCCTCTGTGCAGAACCCTGCCCTGGGCCTCGTGACTCGGGAGGAGTTTTCCATCATGCAGACCCCTGCTGGGGAGCTGTTTGATAAATCCATCATCCAGAGGTGAGGGTCGTGTGTGCCTGTTGCTCTGTCACGTTTCCTCCCCAGCTCTGGTCTTCACGCCTCCTTGATGGACGTGGGGTCATTGTGAAGAAGAAGTGAAGCAGCCTGTCTGTCCAGGCCTAGTGCTTAGTGAACCCAACACTAGCTGGCACTAACCTGGCACATGCACTTAAACGCTACACAGGAGCTGTATGTAGCACTTTCTCACTGTGGAGGCTGAGATAAAGGGATGGTAAGTTAGGGGCCAGCCTGGACTATATGGAGAGCCTGTCTGCAATGCAGAAGGCTGAAGAGATGGGTCTGAGTAAAGGGCTTGCAAGCCAGCCAGCCTAGTGAAAATCTCAAGCTGCATACAGGTTCATTGAGATGACTTGTCTCAAAAGATACAGTGGAAAGTGATCGAGGGACATCCTGGAAAGTAGCCCCTGGCTTCTGGTCTACACACGCACCCACGCATGCACGCACACACAGGAAAACAAAACGTTAAAGTTTCAGCAGGATTTGGTGGCTGTCTCACAGCTGAGGAGACCGCTGCGTCTCTTGAAGCTAGATAACTGCCCTGCCTTCGCCGTATTTCAGTGCCCAGCAGGACAGCATTAAAAAGGCCAACATGAAGCGGGAGAACAAGGCCTACTCTTTTAAGGAGCAGATCATCGAGATGGAGCTGAAGGAGGTGAGTCCGTGGTGGCGCTGGGGAGTCCCGGCCTGGTGCTTGAGGTGCCTGCTGGGCAGCGGTCCCCTTGGGTCTGCTGAGGCATTCCTCTGTCCCCTGACCTGCCTCTGGTCCTCTCTAACACTGTTCATGTTCCTCTGCGGCCTCCTCTGACCCCACTCAAAGGAAACCAGGGTTTGACTGGACGATGCTACCCCATCCTGCCTGCCCTGGCTGCGTCCTGACATGACTGACAGAGTTGGCTCTAAGCAGAACTGGTTCTGACAGAGCTCTAGCCTGTCAGTTTTTCTCCCTCTGTCTTCCCAGGCTGAGTTTCCTTGTCTTCCACATCTTGTCACTGCCCTTCCTGACTCCCTGTCTGTCCGTCCGTTCGTCTGTAGCATGCTTCACTGTGTAGCTTGTTGCCTTTGTGATGTTTAATGCTCTGTCATGGTTTTATTGTCTAACTTTGCCTACTAGATTGTGAGCTCTGTATGGGAGAGGTTTCATGTATATATATATGTGATATGTGTATACACAAACACACATCTCTGTGTCTCTAGCATGGAGAGGTTTCATATATATGTATATGTGATTTGTGTATACACACACACTCATACACTCATACATCTCCATGTCTAGCATCTCAAACAGTTCCTGGCATGAGGTAGGCACTCAGTAACTATGGGAAGACTCTGTGCTCTCTGCAGCCGGTGTGTTCTGATAGTGTCTTCAGTGTGTCTGGGCAGGTTAAAGCCTTTCATTTGAAGCCTTGTGGCTGCGGAAGATTCCTGGGGGAGCAGTTGTTTCTCTGACATTTCTCCCCTCACCTTTTTTATCAGAGAATCCCTTTTTAAGATTAGCTTTTTTACTGCTCTCTCTATTTTGAAGGCATTCAGTGGCTGTGGCTTTTATAGGGGTGAGGGAGGGCATGTGGTGGGCTTGGGGCCCTGCTCCTAGACTTGAGGATGGCCTAGAATTCTTGGAAGCCAGCGAGCTTTCCTCTGGTGGGAAGGTAGATCTGTCTTGTGGATGTAGAGCTAGCTTCTGACCCTGGTCCTTCAGGAAATAAAGAAGAAGAAAGGCATAAAAGAGGAGGTGCAGCTGACCAGCAAACAGAAGGAGATGCTGCAAGCCCAGATGGACAAGGAGGCGCAGATCCGGAGGCGGCTGCAGGAGGTGAGGCCGCCGCCACTTCCCATGGCCCCATGCCGGTGCGGGGAAGGTGCTCTGCAGCCGCCCTGTTCTGGCTGCCGCCTCGGTGGACCTTACTGACCTTTTCTGCCGGCTCTGCTTGCAGCTGGATGGGGAACTAGAGGCGGCGCTTGGACTGCTAGACGCCATCATGACCAGGAACCCGGGTGGCCTGATTCAGTACATCCCTGTTTTGGTGGATGCCTTCCTGCCCTTGCTGAAGTCTCCCCTGGCTGCTCCCAGGGTCAAAGGCCCCTTCCTGTCCTTGGCTGCCTGTGTCATGCCCCCGAGACTCAAGACCTTGGGTTAGTCCTTATTTGCTGGCTGTGGGGTTGTCTCGGGTGTTTGCGCAATGGGCTGGAGGTGCCCTCGGGTTATCTGAGGGTCCGTGGTGGCCCAAGCTGCTGAATATGTCTCCACGTGGACGCCTCCTGTGGAGCTCAGCCTGGAGGTGCTGGAGAGCAGTGCCGTGGGGCTCCACGTGGACGCCTCCTGTGGAGCTCAGCCTGGAGGTGCTGGAGAGCAGTGCCGTGGGGCTCCACGTGGACGCCTCCTGTGGGGCTCAGCCTGGAGGTGCTGGAGAGCAGTGCCGTGGGGCTCTGTCCTCCACTCCGTCCTCTACCTTCTCTGAGGAGCAAGCGTTACCTGCTAGTTAATTAGCATCTTATCCTTCTGAAGTAGCTTTGTTTTTGTGCTCAGGACCAAATCCAGAGTCTCGGGTGAGCCACGCCCCAGCCAGCCCTCTGTGTGTGTGTGGGGGGGGGGGTTCAGTGGCAGTGCGACAGGTCGGGGTGCTGTGCTGCTTTTTGTGCCCAGCAAAAACATGGGCTCATAAGCAGCATGTGCCAGTGGTTTGCTTTCTGGCTCTGAAGAAACATTAGCCAAGCAGGAGAGGTGGGGTTTACCGTGGCCTTACTCTTCCCATGATGGGGCTGCAGTCTGCATGCTGTTCTGAGAAGAAATGTCAGCTGGTGCTGTAACCTGCCACAAGTGTTAGTTTCTGCCTGATGAAGGAACTGTATAGCTAGGAGCTCTACTGGTGAATGACTCTAGGGTGGCTCAGGCCTCTTGGCACACTGACCTCTTTAATGTCAAAAGTACTAGCTAGGAAGTGGTGGCAGCGGCACATGCCTTTATTCCCAGCACTTGGGAGATAGAGGCGGGTGGATCTCTAAGTTCCAGGCTAGCCTAGTCTCCAGAGTGAGTTCCAGCACAGAAAAACCTTGTTTCAATGAACAAACAAACATATCAACTCTGCCAGGCAGACATGATACTGCAGTCCTGTAATCCAGAAATTTGGGAGGTGGAGGGAGGAGGATCCTGAGTTTGAGGGCAGCTTGGGCTACGCAGTGATGCCATATCCCTAAACAAACATCATCTCTCCCCCCCCCCCCCAAACAAAAAACAAAAAACAAAAAGGGCAGCTACTGCCTCCTCCCTCTTCTTTTGATGCTGTCATAAAGTTGGAGAAGTTAAGACATTTTGGTCAGCAGAGACACAGATGAGGCTGCCTCTGTCCGGGGCATCTCCTAGTGTCTTTGTGGGTCACCTGCTGCCTCTTTTCTTCTCTCACAGGCACCTTGGTGAGTCATGTGACCCTGCGACTGCTGAAGCCAGAGTGTGCTCTGGATAAGTCCTGGTGCCAAGAGGAACTGTCTGTGGCCGTCAGGAGGGCAGTGTCGCTGTTGCATACACACACCATCCCCAGCAGGGTGGGCAGGGGCGAGCCAGGTAAGGGGTAGGGAGCCACCCTGTCCCGGGCAGTGTGAGCTGATGTGCAGAATGAGGCGGGAGCCGGAGCGTCCCTGAGCTTTCTGTGCCTTTGCTCTTGGGAGAGTCCTCCCATTCCCTGCCTCCTCTCTCCCTTGGTTTTCCTCATTTGCTTCTCTTCAGTGTCACATCTGGAACTGGGCCAGCCTGTGAGGTAGAAGCAGGGCCAGTTTAGCACCAGGCTACCCACCGTTGTCCCCAGCATTGTGCTTGGTGCTGGGAAGGTTGCTAGCCTCTTCCCCACCAGCCCTTGGCCTGCTCAGTTGCCCCAGCTTGTCTGCTGTGCTGCTTGTCTCCCAGATGCTGCACCGCTGTCTGCACCGGCCTTCTCCTTGGTCTTCCCCATGTTAAAGATGGTGCTCACTGAGATGCCCTACCACAGCGAGGAGGAGGAAGAGCAGATGGCCCAGATTCTTCAGATCCTCACTGTGCACGCCCAGCTGAGGGCTTCCCCTGACACCCCACCTGAGCGGGTGGACGAGGTTGGCAGGGAGCTCTGTTACCCCATGGTTTAAGGGTGTGGGGAGCAAGGGCTCGCGTACTTCCTGACCTCGGGTCCTGGTGTTTGATCATAGCAGCAGTCCACATCCTAAGACAACAGGCTCTGGTATAGAAAGGGGTTGTGCTGCTGTGCTCACAGACTGTTCATAGGTCTCTGTCACGTGGGTGCTTGATTTTGCCATTGCTTGACCTGTGCCTGCATACACTGTGTTTTATTTATCTCGTTACCTACTGATGGCTATTTCAGTATTCTGTCTTTTCCCTGACCTGAACAGAACTGTGCCTTTGCATGTTTTTTGTATATCTAGTGCATGTTGGTTTGCAGTTGCTAGGTCACATATCATATACTGAGCCAGCCTCTTACTGAGTTCTTTCCTTCAGAACTAACCTAGGTTTTGGGTGAGTCTTAGTGTAAGTCTGACTGTGTGCTGGCTGGCCTAAAACTCAGAACTTCCTGCCTCTGCCTTCAGCACTGTAAAGGTGTGCACCGGGCATGGCATCCATTTGAGTGATGTGTTGTATTTGGCATTTCTCTTCTTTGCTTGTACAAGTGAGTTTGGTCTATCAGTACTTTACTCTGGGAAGCAGAAGCTGCACAGCTTCTGATAGGCTGGCTTAGCACCCATGGGCTGGGCTGGAAATAAACCCAAGGAAGTTTCTACAATGACTAAGTCAGTTCTGGGGTCCAGAAGACTCTCCCGTGGGTGAGAGGACACCAGCAGACTGGCTGCCAGGCATAGGTACCAACCTCCTCTCTCCTTCTCTCCCAGAACGGCCCCGAGCTGCTGCCCCGAGTGGCAATGCTGCGTCTGCTGACATGGGTCATCGGGACGGGCTCCCCTCGCCTACAGGTGACCTGCTCTCCATGGTCTGTGCTGTGGCTTTTTGTGACTCTGACCTTAGGATCTAATCGCTCCTGGCTCTCTTGTTAGCAGGGGCTGCCAGTGCCTGGCTTGACAATGAGGTCTTAGCCCCTGAGGTGCCATGGGGTGGCTGTTTGAAGGGCACCTGTGCAGTCCCTCTGCATAACTGACCCTGCGTGGCGATGTTGTCCCAGGTTCTCGCCTCAGACACTCTGACCGCCCTGTGTGCCAGCAGCAGTGGGGAAGATGGCTGCGCCTTTGCGGAGCAGGAGGAAGTGGATGTGCTGCTCGCGGCCCTGCAGTCACCGTGTGCCAGCGTGCGCGAGACTGCACTTCGGGTATGTGCGAGCCTGCCTGTTACCCTGGGCAGGCATTTGAGCTGTGCCACCAGCATTTGCCATTTGTCCTTCACCTTCCGATGGGGCCGAGAGGCAAAGAGAGGAGAGGGTGGGGGTGGGGAGTGGGTCTTGAGCTTGTCATGAACAAGCAGCATTTGAGCTCTTGTCTATCAGGTTTACAGCTAAATTGGTAATTTTTACATTAAAAAGTTCTTAAGCTGGGTATGGTGGCTCACACCTTTAATGCCAGCACTTGGGGTATAGAAGCAAGTGGATTTCTGTAAGTTCAAGGCTATCCTTGACAGCCAAAATATCATAGCTATATAGTGAGACCCTGTCTAAAAAGAAAACAGAAAAACAAGATTAATACCACTATATACCATCAATTCTATATACAAGAAGACCTGGGTGGGGGCATGTGGCACGTGCTCTGAACCACTGAGCTGATTGCCAGCACTGCTGAGAGCAGCTCTGTCCAGTTTCTGCTGTGATCAGAAGGCTTCCCTCCCGCCTGTGCTGTCTACTGCAGTAGCCCTGGGCATAGTGTTTTCAGTCTGGCTGCTGCAGTGCCTGACTCGGGGTTACAAGCAGCTGCTTCTCCTTTAAGTAGCTGCTAACGGTGGTACTTGGGATGGAGAAGTGAGGAGACAGGGTGTGTGCTCCTGAGATGTCAGACCTCATAGTCTGGTCCCTCGTCCTCCACAGGGGCTGATGGAGCTCCACCTGGTATTGCCTGCACCTGACACTGATGAGAAGAACGGCCTGAACCTGCTGCGGAGACTCTGGGTTGTTAAGTTCGACAAGGAGGACGAGATCCGGAAGCTGGCTGAGAGGTGACAGTCCTTCTGGTGGGGTTGCAGGGACCTTGCTTGTGCTTGCCCAGCCCTAACTTTGGTTTGCTGCAGGCTTTGGTCGACCATGGGCCTCGATCTGCAGTCAGATCTTTGCTCCTTGCTGATAGATGATGTGATCTATCACGAGGCAGCCGTGAGGCAGGCCGGGGCTGACGCCCTTGCCCAGGCAGTGGCGCGATACCAACGGCAAGCAGCAGAAGTTATGGGCAGGCTCATGGAAATCTACCAGGAGAAGCTCTATGTGAGTGACCCGGGGCAGAGCAAGCGGTGGTCTTCCGTTCAGCTTGTCTCGTGGGTCAGGGGCCAGGCCATTGGCCTGTCTGCCACTCGGGCAGGGGAGCATTGAGCCTCTTGTCTGTTGCAGCGGCCACCCCCAGTGCTGGATGCGTTGGGACGAGTGATTTCAGAATCCCCTCCAGACCAGTGGGAAGCCAGGTAAAGCCCTGCTTGGCCTTGTTGCCAGGTTTCCTGAGATGCACCGCAGGGATGGGTGGGCACCACAAGGAGGGAAGTCAGGCCATGGTGGTCAGAGAGGCCTGTGTTCGGTGCGGGCTCCACATGCGATTCTGTGCCTCGGATATTGTCCTGTTTCTCCAGGCTTGTCTCCTGACCTGTGTGGGGGACACACATGCAGAACCTCCCACGAAATCATTGGCCCCGCCCATTAGCAGTGCGGAGTGTGCTCAGCAGGTGTTAGTAGTAGTGGCTGGGGGCTGGGTAGGTGAGCAGGAGCGGGTATGACCTTGAAAGAACGCACTTGTCACCTAGCGTGAGTTTGCACGGAATAGTAGAACCAGCTTCCTGATGGGGGACCCACTGTCTCAGGGTTACTGCTGCTGTAATGAGACACCCCGGCCAAAGCATGCCCAGGAGGGAAGGGTTAATTCAGCTTGCACCTCCATTCCACTGTTCATCCCTGAAGGAAGCCAGAACAGGAACTCACACAGGGCAGGAACCTGGAGGCGGGAGCTGATGTAGAGGCCATGGAGGGCGCTGCTTACTGACTTGCTCCCATGACTTCTCAGCCTGCTTTCTTATAGAACCCAGGACCACAGCCCAGGAGTGGCTCTACCCACCGTGAGCTAGGGCCACACCCATTGATCAGTGCCCTACAGTTTTGCTTTTAACCCAAACTTATAAAGACATTTTCTCAATTGAGGTTCCCTCCTCTCCAGTGACACCAGCCATGTCCAGTTGACATAATCAGCCAGTACACCTGCATTCCCCACGCCTTCATGGCTCGGTGTGCTGTACGTGTGCTGTGTGGAACCATCTTACTATGTCTTTGCCACTCCAGACAATCAGCTGGGAGTAGGATGTAGACTTTTTCTCTGAGGGATTTCTTGTCTCTGTAGCTGAGGAGAGTAAGTTCACTTTGCTTTGTTCTCAGCCAATGGCTGTTGGTCTGTTTTCTCTAATTTCTTTCTTGTAGCCTGTCTGAGACATGGAGAGGTGCTCATTGTCTTTCATAGTCTGGGAAACGGAGGCATAGCGTCCATATTTCACAGGTGGCCTGTTCAGACCACTGGTGCGGGTGCTTCGTGGTGGCTGGTGTGCCGCTCTCTGCTCCAAAGCTGTGTTTGCTCTTGCCCTCCGTCCACATGGGTGCCCTTGGCTGTGACCCTTGCCAACCCGCAGGTTCCCGTTTCCTCCCTAGGTGTGGCCTGGCCTTGGCCCTGAACAAGCTCTCGCAGTACTTGGACAGCTCTCAGGTGAAGCCACTCTTCCAGTTTTTTGTCCCGGACGCCCTCAACGACCGGAACCCAGATGTGCGGAAGTGCATGTTAGATGCAGCGCTCGCAACACTCAATGCCCATGGGAAGGTGAGCAGCGGTCAGCAGCTGGGGAGGGGACCGAGCAGATGGCAAGGAGAAGTGTCTGACAGGGCACCAGCCCCTGCTGGGAAATTTCATTTGGTCTGGAAAGACCCTGAAAGGATGTAATTCTCAGGGCTCTGCTTGCTGTAGGCATGCCTGCGGGAAGCCAGATAAGTGGCAGCACTGCCAGCCCCAGCAGCAAGCCTGTGCTGATGCAGCCTGTGTGGGCTGACCTGTGGCTCTGGGGTCTGCCCTCCAGGAGAACGTCAACTCACTGCTGCCAGTGTTTGAGGGGTTCTTGAAGGATGCGCCCAATGATGCCAGCTACGATGCCGTGCGGCAGAGTGTGGTGGTCCTGATGGGTTCTTTGGCCAAACACCTGGATAAGAGTGACCCCAAAGTCAGGCCCATCGTTGCCAAGCTCATTGCTGCCCTCTGCACCCCTTCTCAGCAGGTACCAGGAGCCACTGGGGGTGGGAGTCCACTGTGGGCGGGATGCTAGCAGCTGAGCGGGCTGACAGAAAGCAGCCATCTCCTCCCCAGGGAGAACCCAGGCACTTCCTACTCATTAGCTAGAGGTTTGGTTTTTGGAGTGTATATGTGTGTGAGCATGCATGCATGAATGAATGTTTGTATGTATGTGGGTGCATAAGTTTGCTTAAATATTGTACTGAAGACACAAAGATTAAAAAAACAAACAGAAAACTCCAGACAGAAGCCAATATGGTAGAGCCCTCTTTAATCCTGCAGAGGCAGTGCGTCTGTATGACCACAGGGCTACACAGTGAGGCTGAACTCAAAGCCAGCCAGCCACACCACAGAGGGGCTCCGTCTTGTTGTGCCTGTGGCCTCTCCGTGTGGTGGCTACACATTGCAGGTACTTCTAATGCCTCTCTGAACCATGCTATAAAGGATCTTCCTTTTCCTCTTGTCTGAAAACCATGCATTTATATATGATTCCTTGATTGACACATTGGGTCTTTCATACCCAGAGTGCCCTCATCAAAGTCACAGTTGGGAACAGTTTCAGAATTGATCAGAGTCTGACCCACTAAAGGGCCGGCTTAGGCAGCTGTGCGGGGAGCTGTGTGGCCGGAGGGTAGGATTCAGCGCACCTCCATCTCCTGACCTGGATCTGGGTTTCTTAAACTCAGCACGGTTCCCTGGTGACACTGGTTGGGAGGGAGCTAGGAGACGTGGTAGTTTAATCCAGGCACGGTCCATAGCACGTGCCCAGGGGACCCAGCGCCTCACTGCCTAGGCCTGGGCTCTTTGTTCAGACCAGGGTTTCTTCAACATCTTCAGTTTACAACCTCTCGTCACAGACATTTTTACTAGATACTGAGTATTTATGTATGTAAAATAGGTGTGCAAATCGAATGTCAGTGGTAATAATAGCATTTAAAAATAATTCTTTGGTATGTGTAAAATATTTATCATTTATTAGAGACGAAAACAGATTTGCATACTAACAAGATAGATGTGCTTATTTACTTTTAAATAAACAAATTTTGCCTTAATAGGTACTTAGGATGTAGAATTTTTGTTTGAGCTGATTTCTGGCTTTATCATCAGTGCTGAGAATGCTACTTTGCATAAATACGTGGTACAAAGTAGCAGGCACACATATATTTTTAATTGGCTTTTTTTTTTTTTTTTTTTTTTTTTTTTTTTTTTTTTACTAATTTATGTGGAGGAGGTGTGTGCCTAAGCGTGTCTGGAGGCTGGAGGGCACTTGCAGGGGTGGGTTCCCCCCATGTGGCTCCCAGGCTGGAGCTCAGGGCATCATGCTCTACCCC
Organism: Apodemus sylvaticus; assembly: GCF_947179515.1. NCBI lineage: Eukaryota > Metazoa > Chordata > Mammalia > Rodentia > Muridae > Apodemus > Apodemus sylvaticus. The sequence goes on along the minus strand of NC_067493.1, from coordinate 53,528,075 downwards.
AAGGCTTGTCCTCTTGCCTGAACCATCCCCCTCCCTCTCCCCCTCCCCCTTAGATATATATTTAATTAGAAATCAGAAATTCTGTTTTAACCCCAGGCCAAAATTCATAGAATAAGTTTTTTTTTTTTTTTTAAAGAAACATGGGTCATCTGTATAATCACTCTTTAATTAACTAATAATTAAGCTTTTGGGGTGTTTGATGAGGGGCTCACTGTGTAACTAGTCCTGGCTGGCCTGCTGTAGACCAGGCAGGCCTTGAGCTCACAGATTCACTTGCTTTTGTCTCCCAAGTGCTGGGACTTCTAACTTGGGCCACCACTTCTGACTAACACAGTGAATCCACGGCTGTAGTGATCTGACACTCACACACCAGGGAGCCGTGAGAGGAAAACATTAGAAGCCTCTTGTTTTCTGCCATGATTGATGGTCCTCTAAGCACAGAAAACCTCGTCCGTGCAGTGAGACACTACCGTTCCGACAGCGTGGTCTCTGTGTGAGCTGAGCAGAGGGGCTGAGTGGTGTTCACCGCTGCCGATGTGACAGCAAGCTCAGGATAAAGTGCACTTGTGCATTCAGACCAAGGCTGCAGTGAAGTCACCGGAGGTGACACTCCTGAGCTTTATCAGGAACACCCCAGAGTCTTACGTGTTTGATATTTTCTGAATTACTCTTTGGCTGTTGTACATTCAGAAATGTTTACTGTTTGCTAATGTCTCACAAGGCCTACATTGATTTACGGTGTAGCCCTGCATAGGGTTGTGAACCTCCGTGTAAGAAGCTGTGGCTTTGACCAGAAACAGCACTAGGGTTGCTGCTCTTGCTGGTGGTTGCACTACGGAGCATGTGTGTCGTAAAGACTGCAGAACTCACTGCTCCTCTGCTGCTCCGACACTGGAGAGTGAGATTGGGCGTGAGACGGCGCTAGGAGGAGCGCCCACCAGGAGCAGCTGTCACTGACGCATGCAATGGTGCGCCCACAGGTGCAGGAGTCTGTCGCCAGCTGCTTGCCGCCTCTCGTGCCTGCCGTCAAGGAGGATGCTGGGGGCATGATACAGCGGCTCATGCAGCAGCTGCTGGAGTCAGACAAGTACGCAGAGCGCAAAGGGGCCGCCTATGGGCTGGCGGGCCTGGTGAAAGGCCTGGGCATCCTTTCCCTGAAGCAGCAGGAGATGATGGCCGCACTGACAGATGCTATCCAGGATAAGAAGAATTTCCGAAGGCGAGAGGGTGGGTTCCCTGAGCCCAGTGCTGACGGCACAGGAAGTGGGTGCACGCACATGCAGCAGAGGAAGGGAGGGCATGTGATGGCCCAGGCCTGTCCATGGTAGGGCTGGCCTGCTTGGGCTCCGCTTGGGCTGAACCCCAAGCTTCAGCTATGCCGTGCAGTTCTCCACTGCTGAGCTGTGCTGCAGCCTTTCTGATTCCATATTCCAAGCTAAGACTTCCTTAAGCTCCCAAGCACGCCTACAGCTTGGTGATCTTCCTGCTCCAACTTCCAGAGTGCAGGGATGAGAAGCTTGTCCCCAACCTGCTTTCTGACAGAGCACCTTACCTGAGAGAAGCTTGGCCTTTCTAGTCCTCTGTCGCACTCTGCCGCCTCCCTGCCCAAGGACTGAGGCAGGTGGCTGCACTTTAGTCAGTTTAGACTACCGTGGCCTGTGAGGTCCCAGGAGCCTGCTGGCCCGGTGTTCCCAGCCTGCCTGTCATCCTCTCCCCAGGAGCTCTGTTTGCCTTCGAGATGCTCTGCACCATGCTGGGGAAGCTCTTCGAGCCCTATGTGGTCCACGTGCTGCCCCATCTGCTGCTGTGCTTTGGGGATGGGAATCAGTATGTACGCGAGGTAAGTGTGGAGGCAAGAGTGAGCTGCTCCTGGGGAGGCTTGGTCAGGGAGGTGTCTGTCTCAGTGGGTTGCAGCCCCCACTGCCAGGGGCCCTTCAGCTCCTCCCTGTGTTACTGTTAGGAATTTCGCTCAGGTTCCCTGATGCATTGAAGATTTTATTTGTGTGTGCATGTGTGCATGCATAGGCAGATACCAGGAGCTACAAGAGGGTGCCAGATGCCCTCTGTCACCTTTCGCCTGGTCCTCGAGGTAGGGCCTCCTGAACCCGGGGCTCATACTTTCTCAGCTGGGCTGGCAGCTGGCAGACCCCAGCAAAGGGGTTATCACCCTTCATATAGGCACGTGTGTGAACTCCTGACTAGGACATGTGCTAGTGTCCAAGCTCCTGTTGTCATGATTGCTAAACGAGTTGCTTCTCGGTGTAGTTCTGGCTGTCCTGTAGACCAGGCTGGCCTTGAACTCAGAGATCTGCCTGCCTCTGCCTCTGCCTCTGCCTCTGCCTCTGCAGACCTGGGATTAAAAGCCATCACTGTCTGGCCCAGACCAGTGCTCTTACCTACTGAGCCATGTCTCCAGTTCCTAGTGTTAAGCTTTTTAAGCTGTGTGTTTGGCTGTCTCTCTGGACTCAGCAGAGTCTAACAACCTGCAGTCTTGGTTACTGTAGGGACACAAGGGTTAGTGTTGGGCCGCGGTGCTTGTCTAGACAAGGCGGCCCCTGAATGTCTTCTCTCCTTCCTTGAGGCTGCAGATGACTGTGCCAAAGCTGTAATGAGCAATCTGAGTGCTCATGGGGTGAAGCTGGTGCTCCCGTCCTTGTTAGCCGCCCTGGAGGAGGAGTCCTGGAGGACCAAAGCTGGTGAGGGCCCTCCCCTCCTCAGCTTCCTGTCGGCAGGTTACGAGTAATCACAGCTGTTGTGGGCATGGCAGAGTCTGTAGAGTAAGTGCTCTGATTGCTGAGACAGGCTTCATGCAGAAGCCACAGCTCTGGGGAAACCTGAGCTGGAAAGCTATGGTCTGGAGCCTTCTAAAGCAGATTCTGAAATGGGGGGGTGGGGGTGGGGGAGGTCCTTCCTACATAGCCTCCCTTCTGTTCCTTCAGGCTTCTTTGCCTTACATTTGAAACAGCACAGGTAACAGTGAATCTCCTCATTTGTGGATGTGGGACCCGTGGCCAGGGAAACCCAGTGACTTACCCTCAGAACACCTGCAGGGCCAAACTAGGTCTTCCTGCTGCCCTGGTTAGGTCTCTTCTATTGTGAAAGGCACCATGGCCCAGAGGACCTGGGGATCGCAGCCCATCACTGAGGGAAGTCAGGGCAGAACCTGGAGGCAGCAGCTGAAGCAGAGGCCGTGGAGGAGGATGCTCACTGGCCTGCTCCTCCTGGCTTGACCTGTTTGCTTATACCTCCAGGACCACCAGCCCAAGGGCGGCTCTACCCACAATGGGCTGGGCACTCCCCCAACCATCACTAATTAAGAAAATGTGCTAAGACTCACCTATGGGCAATTTTTATATGGCGTTTTCTCAATTGAGATTCCCTCTGACCAAACCTCTTAGCTTGTGCCAAGCTGACAGTAAACAGCCAGGACACCCATCCCCGTACTGTCCCTGTACACCATGCTCCCTGCTCCTCACCTGAGACCTGCAGAGCAACAGGCCTCTTCAGGGAAGCAGGCTGGTGTGCCTTCCCGTGCCGGCCTGTGCTGAGGGGCTCAGTGCTGGCACATGCCTTCTGTCTGCAGGGTCAGTAGAGCTGCTTGGGGCAATGGCGTACTGTGCGCCTAAGCAGCTGTCGTCCTGCCTGCCCAACATTGTGCCCAAGCTCACAGAGGTGCTGACAGACTCCCACGTTAAAGTGCAGAAGGCCGGACAGCAAGCACTCCGACAGATCGGCTCTGTCATCAGAAATCCGGAGATTCTGGGTATGCCTTTCCTGTGAGGGTGCTTACTCTGACTGGGCCCTCTTCCCTTCTGCATGCTCTAGGGGATGTCAGCTAACTATTGCCCTCTGAGGACAAACACATCCATATTGAAATAACCTGCCCTTCTGGGAAGCCCCTTTCTTAGACAGTCTGGAGCCTGTCACTGGCTCCATGGTCAGGGTCACCGGGTCATTGGCTCTGGAGCAGCCGGGCTGAGAGCCCTGGGCACTTGGCTGAGCCGTGCCCCACGCTCTGCAGACCCTGGCAGCTCGGAGCCCATCAACACCATCTAAAGCGCTGGTCTGCGGGCGACTTTCTCTTCCGTTGAATTCCATCACGCAAAAGGATTAACCAGTTTTTTTTTTTTATTAAAAAATTGTAATTACGTTCATAGTTTTAGTGTTGTGTGGATGTCTGTAGACACAAGTGTACGGTGGAAGTGAGCAGATATTGAGAATCGATCTCCTTCCAGCATGGGCGTCCTGGGCATTGTGGCAGTTCAGGCTGGGTGGCCAGTGCCGTCACCGCAGAGCAGCCGTCTCATTGGCCCACATGTGTTCTTTCCTGTGATGGGTGGTCTCTGCTATAGTTGTCCTAAGTGTGTAGCCCAGTGTCCTAGGACACTGGTGACCTTCTGAGCCTCCTGCTTCTAGCTCCCTAGTCCTGGGACTGTAGGTGTGCTTCACCACACCTGGCTTAGGCACGACTGACACTGGGCCCAGGATTTACGGGCTAGGCGTTGTTGACTCTGCCCGCTGAGGAGCAGCCCTTCTCTGAGGTGCCTTTCTTCTCTGAGGGCTGATAGAGGCTGAACGCTGGCAACGGTACCCAGCGTCCGCCTTGCCTGCCACGTCCCTGTGGCATCGTAAGCTTCAGCTTACAGTTTTGGTGCTGCTCTAGGTGGTTCTGCATCAAATCACTGGACATGCGTGTTTTCATTAGGAAATGAAATGAGTGTGGCCGCGTGCATGCATATGTTGGGGGTGGAACACGGGGCCTTGCTCATGTGAGGTGGTGGTCTACCCTGAGCTGTGTGCCAAGCTCTGGTTTTGTTTTGGTAGAGAGTCTCACCATAGCCTGGGCTGGCTTCAAACTTGCCAGTCTCCTGCCTCTGGCCCACGAGTACTAGGATGATAAGTGTGTGTCACGTGCCTAGCTTTCTTTGTATTATTTTCGATGTCTGTGTCTGTGTGTGGGTGTGTGCACAGGAGCACATGTGTGGGAGCCACAGGTTGATCCTCTGGAACTGGGGTTAACAGGTGGTTGTGAGCTGGGCAGTGGTGGCGCACGCCTGTAATCCCAGCACTCTGGGAGGCAGAGGCAGGCGGATTTCTGAGACGAGGCCAACCTGGTCTACAGAGAGAGCTCCAAGATAGCCAGGGCTACACAGAGAAACTCTGTCTCGAAAAAACAAAAACAAAAACACAAAAAACACAGGTGGTTGTGAGCCACCTGCTATGGGAACTGAACTTGGGTTCTCAGTGAGAGCATTAAATAATTTTAACAGTTGCTCCCTCTCTCCATCCCTGGTTTTCTGTTGGTTTTGTTTTGTTTGTTTTGTTTTTGATATAGGGTCTTGCTGTGTAGCTTTGGATGATCTTACTTTGTAGATCAGGATGGCCTCAAACACAAACACCCACATGCCTCTGTCTTCCAGACGCAAATACATGAGCGGCCACGCTCTGCTTCCCTTTCTAATTGTAAAGGGTGAAGAGAGAGAGGGCAGGAGTTCTGGTTTTTCCCAGTGTCTGCCATTTCTGTTTCCTGTCTCCTGTCTTCTCCCCTCCTTCCACTCCTTCATTCTTTCCAAGGAGAAAAGCTTTCCTTGCTAGAGGATAAAGAGGAAGGGCCATTGTTACAGTGAGAAGGCTTTCGATTTTAAGTTTTGAGTCTCACTGTGTAGCCCAGGCTAGCCTTGAACTTGGGGCGGCCCTACTGATCCAACCTTCTGAATGCTGGGCTATAGGTCTGAGACATGTGCCTGCCTTTTCTTTTTCTTTTCTTTCTTTCTCTTTTTTTTTTTTATTGTTTTAATTTTTTAAATTAGTTTACAAAACAGTAGATTTCTATATAACTTCATATCATATCCTTAGGGTTTTTTTTGGTTTTTTTTTTGGTTTTTTTTTTTTTTTTTTTTTTTTTTTGATTTGTTTTTTTCGAGACAGGGTTTCTCTGTGTAGCCTGGCTGTCCTAGAACTCACTCTGTAGACCAGGCTGGCCTCGAACTCAGAAATCCACCTGCCTCTGCCTCCCAGAGTGCTGGGATTACAGGCGTGTGCCACCATGCTCATATCCTTAGTTTTAACTAATCTTCCCTCACACCTTGTCCCTCCCTGTTTCTGCATTCTTGCAAGCCCACTGGGAACTTTGTCCTCAATATTTACCACCTAGCTTTATATCACATGTGTTCTCTCTCTCTCTCTCTCTCTCTCTCTCACACACACACACACACACACACACACACACACACACACACACCATGGCTTTTTCCAGGCCTCTAAGTTTACTTAAAAATTTCCAGACCATTTGAGACTACATTGTTAGGTGAAAACCAACAGTGGACATGTTCCCACATACATTGTTTTGGGTTTTGCTTCATTTGTTTTGAGACAGTGGCTCATTCCAGCTTCGGCTGGCCTGGAGCTCCCTGTGTGCCCCAGGCTGGCTTTCAACTCTTGGAAGTCTTCCTTCCTTAACCTGCTGTGTGCTGGGATTCTAGGTGTGAGCCACCACAGCTACAGCTGGGCGTGTGTGTGTGTGTGTGTGTGTGTGTGGTGTGAGTGAGACGGTCACAGCCAGACTGATTAACATACCTGTCACCTTTCATAGTTTCTTTTAATGATGATGACATTTGGAATCTGCCCTCAACAATTTCAAATATTTAACAGAATATTAGCTAAGTGTACAGTACTTACACCCTCAGAAGATAACCATCCAGCCAGAATGGAATCTTCACCCTTTGACCCGCATGCTTTCCCCCAGCTGCTGGCCCAAGCTGAGCTGTCTTGTCTCTGTCCCAGCCTGAAGAGCCTAGTAGTCCTGGGCTTCTAGGGCACAGAATTATTTTATGGCGTTTGAGATACAGTTTGTACTGTGTAAAGTCTGCTTGTGAAACTGTACAGTTCAGGGTGTTGAGTGTGCTCGTGGCAGTGTGTAGCCATTACTCCTGTCTGTCTGTCACCCTGTAGAGACACCCTGCCACCAGCAGCTGCTATAGACTTCCCCAGACCCCTGATGTGTGGTTTTGGTTTGCCTGAATCCCTAAAGATTCAGCGACTTGAATATATTCTCATGTCTTCTGTAGAACCATCTATTCCTATCGTTCGTTGGTTTTACAAGTGGGTTGTTAGTTTGTTATCGTTGACTAATGTGTGTGGAGAGGCTAATGTCCCTGAGCGCCTGAGGACGTCCTGGAGTCCTGCTGGGCTGTTTATTGGCTCTCAGTGACTCTGAGTACTGAGTGCTTTATTTTTATCATTGGCTTAAAACTTTAGTTTTTGTTTTCCATAAAATCCCGTTTGGTTACTGATTACAGAAAGAGTCCCTAAAACCCAGGAGGCTAGGCACTGGCCACAGCTCATGCTGTTGAAACTCACCGTTCTTAGCGCAGAGGGTGCTTGCCGCCACCTTTGCTGCTTGTGACCCAAGCGTCGCCCTCCCAGGCAGGCTGGCTCCCTGGCCGAGGCACCCAGTCTTCTTGCCCTCCCAAGGCTCTGTTACTGCCTAGACTTGTACAAACCAGCCTCTGTCTTCCTGTGACATGCAGCCATTGCCCCGGTCCTGCTGGATGCCCTGACGGACCCATCGAGGAAAACCCAGAAGTGCCTGCAGACCCTGCTGGACACCAAATTTGTCCACTTCATCGACGCCCCGTCCCTGGCACTCATCATGCCGATTGTCCAGAGAGCCTTCCAGGACCGGTCCACAGACACACGCAAGATGGCCGCACAGATTATTGGCAACATGTACTCCCTGACAGACCAGAAGGTATGTCATCCCTCCTGGCCCGCAGCAGGGATGGATATGGGCATTGTCTCTCCTTGGGTTTGCAGGGAATCCTGGGACATTTTGGATAGGAGCTGAAAATCTGGGCATCTCCCAGAGTGCAGTGGTTCAGGGACCACTAATTGAGTCCTTGGTGGAGGCCTGTCTCCACGGGCCTGTTCCCCTGTGACCTCTCAGGAGTGTGCGCCTGGCAGCTGCAGTCTCTCTCACAGGAGTCTCTCACTGGGAGCCTGTGTTCTGTCAGGAGATTTGTCAGGGATGTGTGTGTGATTTCACCATCCTCCACAGCTCTGCCCTAATAACCAAGAGAGGATAAAGTGGAGTTATTTCCATTTCAGACACTTTAAGGAATTAAAAACTTTAAACTTGGCCTGATGAGATGACTCAGTGGTTAGGAACACTGGCTCCTCCTCCAGAGGTCCAGAGTTCAATTCCCAGCAACCACATAGTGACCCCCAACCCTCTATAGTGTGGTGCATACCCTCTTCTGGTGTGCAGGTGGACATGTAGACAGAGCATTCTTACATTTATAAAATTATAGAAATACATTTTGAAAAAGGAGATCTGGATATAAAGTGAATTTAAAAAAGAAAAGGAGCTGGGCAGTGGTGGCGCATGCCTTTAATCCCAGCACTTGGGAGGCAGAGGCAGCCGGATTTCTGAGTTCAAGGCCAGCCTGGTCTACAGAGTGAGTTCCAGGACAGCCAGGGCTACACAGAGGAAAACCCTGTCTCAAAAAACAAACAAACAAAAAAGAAATTAAGAACAAAAAGGAAAAAAAGCCCTTGAAACTGTATATGTGATGTGTGCCTGTAATATCTGCATTCAGGAAACTGAGGCAGGAGGATTACAAAATCCCAGGGGCCAGAGAAATGGCTTAGCACAATGGTTTAACCTGTGGGTGGAGACCTCTGGGGGCTGTGGGTGTGTGTGTGTGTGTGTGTGTGTGTGTGTGTGTGTGTGTGTGATGTTTCCATTGTGGTTTGTAATAGTAGCAAAATGACAGTTAGGAAGTAGCAATGAAGTTAGTTTTATGGTTGGGAGTCTCCACAGCACGCAGGGACTGTATGTAGTAAAGGGTCACAGCGTTAGGAAGGTGAGAGCCACTGTTGGCACTCGAGCCCTGACCCAGGGTCAACTGCCAGTGCCCACAGGGTGCTTCACAAACTTCTGTAGACCAGGCTGGCCTCGAACTCAGAAAGCCGCCTGCCTCTGCCTCCCTGGTGCTGGGACTAGAGCTGAAGGTAGGCACTGCTGCCCAGCTAGCTTTTGTTGTTGCTTTTTTTTTTTTTTTGAGACCGGTGTGCATTTCATGGAAGGCTGTGTCTCAGGAAGAATATCAGAAAAGCAACAACAAAATGCCCCAGGTCTCCCTCAAATAAGCAGTTAACGACTAGTGTTCTCACATTATGGGCCAGGCGCTGTGGCGTGTGCTTTTCCAGCTAGCACTCAGGAGGCAGAGGCATGGGGTTGCCACAAGTGCAAGACTAGCCTGGTCTACTTGACGAGTTCTAAGCCAGCCAAGGCTACATAGCAGGAAAGCAATAGAGAGACCAGTTACATCCTGAGCATCATTTCTTAAGTTCTAGTAAGTCTCCCCAAAGTGCTGCGTTGTGCTGCGTTAGCAGCATGTGATGTCTGCACAAGTTTCTGTGCCTTTTGTTGTTTTTTTGTTTTTTGTTTTGGATTTTTTTTTTTTTTTTTTTTTTTTTTTTTTTTTTTTGGTTTTTTTCGAGACAGGGTTTCTCTGTGTAGCCCTGGCTGTCCTGGAACTCACTCTGTAGACCAGGCTGGCCTCGAACTCAGAAATCCGCCTGCCTCTGCCTCCCAGAGTGCTTGGATTACAGGCGTGCGCCACTACTGCCCCGGCTGTGCCTTAATTTACATATTTGTTATATAGTGTCCTGTGGTGGGCTGCTTTTGTTTTTTCCCATTTTAAGAGCTATTGCAAGCTGGACATAGAGGCGCATATCTTTAATCTCAGCACTCTGAGTTCAAGGCCAGCCTGGTCTACAGAGTGATTTCTAGGCCAGTCAGAGCTACATAGTGAGACTGGATCTTTAAATAAAAAACTATTGCAGTAAGTAGTGCGCGCTCTCTCTCTCTCTCTTTCTCTCCTTCTCTCCCTCTCTCCCTCCCTCCCTCTGTACATTAGTGTTCTGACTCCATGTATGTCTATGTGAGGGTGTCAGATCCCCTGGAACTGGAGTTACAGTTGTGACCTGTCATGTGGGTGCTGGGAATTGAGCCCAGGTCCTTTGCAAGAGCAGCCAGTTTCTCTAGGCAGAGCCGTTTCTCTAGGCACCGCCGTCCCCCACCCCACCCCCCCTACTCCCCACCTCACCCCCACCCTTGTTTTAGCAGTCTTACTGAGTAGTACTGGCTCTTCTAGGGCTTATCTTGAACTCACTGTGGTCTGCCTGCCTCTGCCTCCAGAGCGCCAGATTAGAGGTGTGCGCCGCCATGCCTTACGGTTTGAATTTTTTTTTTTAATTACATTTTAATACAGTGTGTAGGCACACACTTGTGTGCACATGGAGGCCAAAGGACAGTTTGAAGGAGTAGGTTCTCTTCTACCATGTATGTCCTGGGAATCAAATTCAAGTCATCGGGCTTGGCAGCGGGTGTCCTTACCCACTGAGCCACCTTGCTGGTCCCGTGAGGCATTTCTATTTTGAAGATTACTCCCTAAATCTGAATGCTGCACCAGGAGCCATAAACATTGTAAGGTAAAGAAAGAAAAGATGGCAGTGAATTTTTGACAGCATAGTACCAGAAGTAACTTCCTCAGAATTGGGGCCTGGACAGGCCAGTGGTCCCAAGAGAGATGGGGGGCTCCGCTGGACTGGGCCCGTGACACATGCTAAGCAGGCGTGTGTGATTCCCTGAGGAGAGGTGTCCACCCAGTTGGCAGATATTTTGTGAGTTGTGAGGTCCTTCTTGTCTCTCTTTGTTGTCAGAATGGCGGTGTGGGGTTCCACAGCAGAGCAGGGCCTGGAGAAGACAGGGCTCAGGTCTCTGCCTGAACCACCATCTTGTGTTGTTGCAGGACTTGGCTCCTTACCTGCCCAGTGTGACACCTGGCCTGAAAGCTTCGCTCTTGGACCCTGTCCCTGAGGTGAGTGTGGGCATAGCCCAGCGTTGGGAAAACTCCTTCCTGGAAAGTGCCCCCAAATCACATGTCTGTCTCTCAGGTGAAGGGCAGCAGGCTAGGGGTCCTTCCCACTTCTCACGGAGATGTGTCTCCTCTCCCTGTCTGTCTTGCTTATGACAGGTGCGCACAGTGTCTGCAAAGGCTCTTGGGGCCATGGTGAAGGGCATGGGGGAGTCGTGCTTTGAGGACTTGCTGCCGTGGCTGATGGAGACTCTGACGTATGAACAAAGCTCTGTGGATCGCTCAGGCGCTGCCCAAGGTGAAGCCAGAGCTAGCCCAGAGGCCAGACAGGAGCTCCTGAGGAGCTTTCGGGCTAGTGGCTGATTCCACCCTTGTCCTTTAGGATTGGCTGAGGTAATGGCTGGCTTAGGAGTAGAAAAGCTGGAGAAGTTGATGCCAGAGATTGTGGCTACAGCCAGCAAAGTGGACATCGCACCCCATGTCCGAGACGGCTACATCATGATGTTCAACTACCTGCCCATCACCTTTGGGGACAAGTTTACCCCTTACGTGGGGCCCATCATCCCTTGCATTCTCAAAGTAGGTGCCAGTGTCCTCCCGAGCTAGCTTGGGGCCAGCTGCCAGGGACCCTCGTCCTGCCCTCCAGTCAGCCCCAAGAGGCAGCCCATGCTAACTACCCTCTGCATGCCTAGGCTCTGGCTGATGAGAATGAGTTCGTTCGTGACACCGCCCTGCGTGCCGGCCAGCGGGTCATCTCCATGTATGCTGAGACAGCTATCGCCCTGCTGCTGCCCCAGCTGGAGCAAGGCCTCTTTGATGACCTCTGGAGAATACGGTGAGCGGTGGGACCAAGAGGACCGGTGGCTCCACTCAGACTCTTGGGAACTCTAGTTGAGAAATCATGCCATACAGGGGGTTGAACTCAGGCTATTCTGCATGTTGGACAGGTGCACCCAGACCTTTTTCTCACGACTGAGGTGACATGCTCCCTAGTAGACAGTGCATGAGGCTCCAGACATAGTTGTGCAGGCCTTTGATCCCAGCGTCCAGTCGAGGTGGCACATGGAGCCTGTCTTAAGATAGCCACCATGGGGGTTTGGGCCCACTGCCTTGAAGTCTTCTTTCTGTGTAGTACTGGACTCTACCCTAACGCTGTCCCTTGAGGCTGTGTGACTCACTCTTGGCCTCAGGTTCAGTTCTGTTCAGCTCCTTGGGGACCTCCTATTCCACATCTCTGGGGTCACTGGGAAAATGACCACAGAAACAGCGTCTGAGGATGATAACTTTGGAACTGCTCAGTCTAACAAGGTGAGGGCCTGGCGGCGCTGGCCTCCCGCCCGTGGCTGTGGAGGGCAAGCCCTGATGCCAAGCTCTGGAGGCCTCACCCTGGGTTTGCTGCCGCCCTGTGTGCATTACAGGCAATCATCACGGCCCTGGGGGTTGACCGGCGGAACCGGGTCCTGGCCGGGCTCTACATGGGCCGCTCTGACACCCAGCTGGTGGTGAGGCAGGCGTCGCTGCACGTGTGGAAGATCGTCGTCTCCAACACTCCCCGCACCCTACGAGAGATCCTGCCCACTCTCTTTGGCCTCCTGCTGGGTTTCCTGGCTAGCACGTGTGCAGATAAGAGAACAGTGAGTTTGCTGGGCCCGGCGGGATCCCAGCCCTAAGGTCATCCTCTCAGAGCGCGGGAGCTGGATCTGCAGAACTGGAGGGAGACGCTGGCATTCCACATGGAACGGGACCATTGACCTGGTTATTCAGTCATTCAGCAAATGCCCACTGTGTGCCACAATGGGGCCTGCTCTCGTGGGCACTTGGCAGAGGAAAGGAACCTCCCCCCTTAGCTTTAACGAGGCATCTGACTCTGATAGCCACTGGCGTGTGTCAGCTGTGCTTGTAGCAAGTGCATCTCACACACATGCAGTAAGACCCACGGCCCAGCGAGCGCTCACAACTGCTTCTCAGAAGTGTGTTGGCCGGGCGGTGGTGGCGCACGCCTGTAATCCCAGCACTCTGGGAGGCAGAGGCAGGTGGATTTCTGAGTTCGAGGCCAGACTAGTCTATAGTCTAGGACAGCCAGGGCTACACAGAGAAACCCTGTCTCGAAAAAAACAAAAAACCAAAAAAACAACAACAAAAAAGATTTATTAAAAAAAAAAGAAGAAGAAGAAGTGTGTTGGAAGATGAACAGTTAGTGAGCACGGAGCAGCCGGGAGGTGGGAAAGCAAAACCAGCTGTTCCAGATGGGATTGGATGGGCATTAGATGCACAGGCCCCGCGAGGAGCAGGCCATGGCTTAGGGAAAGCCAGGGCCAGGCACTGTAGCTTGAGGGAGCCATGGGGAGGAGCCGCACTGTGTGAGATGAGAGACAGCTCAGTGGGGCGGAGGATGTGCCAGGCTGGACTGATAATTCACCTCGGCCTGTCTCCTTTGGCCCACTTCCGGTCCCTGGCCTTGGTAAGCATATTGTGTATTTAGCTTTAAAGAAGAGTTGGTATGATGACTCAGAGACAAAATTCATCTTTTTCCTTAAGTCATTTGCTACAAATTAGTTCCTTCTGAGCAAAAACTCTGGGATAAGTGTCAGTGAGCTGCGAGGGCGGCTCCCCTCTGCTCTGATGGGCTTCATGTCCGTGTGTAAGGCTGACACTTGGCTTGGGCCGTGGGTGTGTGTGAGGCTGACCTCGTCTGTTTTGTTTGTGTAAGTATTTATGATTTATTTTTGGGACGAGGATTGTGTAGGGTGACCTCAGACTCGTGGTCCTCTCCCTCGGCGTCTCCAGTGCTGGATTACAGCATGGGCCACCGTGCCTGGTCTCTACCACACTACCTTAAGGATGGGGCTGTGGTTTGTTTGTTTTTAAATCGTGTGGCAGTGACAGTGTCTGTGTGTGTGTGTGTGTGCACATGCGTGTGTTTGCTCACAGAAGCCAGGGGAGGGCGTTGGGTCCCCTGGAACTGCGCACCAAGCAAGGGCCTTTGGAAAGCAGTGAGTCAGGGCTGTCAGCACTGAGCCACCTTGCAGCCCATTTTGTTTAGTTCTGTTTGGCTTGGTTTAGACAGAATCTCTGTCTCAGGCTGGCCTTGAACTCATGACAGTCAGTCTCCTGCTCCGGCCTCCCACACACTGGGATTACAGGCTGTGCACAGTGGCAGCAGTAGCTTTATTTTCTTTGTGATTTCAGTGTCCCTTCATAGGCTAGGCCTGTGAGCTTGAGCCTCATTCTGGAATCGCCGTCTGGGCTCCCTGGGTTTGCAGGGGCTGGGCGTCCTGCTGACTCCCTCTCTGCTGACAGATTGCAGCAAGGACGCTGGGAGATCTCGTCCGGAAGCTGGGGGAGAAGATCCTCCCAGAGATCATCCCCATCCTCGAGGAAGGACTGAGGTCGCAGAAGAGCGACGAGAGACAGGGTGTATGCGTCGGGCTCAGCGAGATCATGAAGTCCACCAGCCGGGATGCCGTGAGTACCTGAGCAGAGCAGGGCCTGCAGCTGCGGGGACGGGAGGGAGGGTCGCTCTGGGGGGTCGCGGCCTCACTCTGAGGTGCAGAATGTCTCCTCAGCTTAAACCTCAGGCAGGAGGCCTTAGGAAACCAGGGATGACTCCCCATCGTGTCCCTTCGTGCATTAGATCCTGTGTGTGCGCGGGAGAGGGAGGCAGAGGCAGGAGGGTGTGTTTCCCAGAACACGGAGCCCTCACCTATTGGAGACAAAAGATATTTAGCAGAGGAAGCATTTATTTGGTTTAGAGTTCAGACTGAGGAACTTGTCTTTCCAAGAGAATGTAGCCAAAGAGTCTAGGAGCTGGGGGGCCAGTCTTGGGGTCCCTGCTGTGCTCTGCGGAGCCCTGTAGGAGACAGGAAGTAGCTGTGACTTAGGGATTAAAGTCCAGGCGAGGGGCTCCTGGGGTGCTGGCGTGTTCTCACTGCCATTTTGCACTCCACTTTTCACGGTCAGTCAATAGAACACCCTCCAGCGCAGGGAGCCTGGCCACGTCCCTGTGCCGGCTTTTGCACGCACGGTCCAGCTCTGCTTGCCCCTCGTGTCCCAGGTGCTCTTCTTCTCTGAGTCCCTCGTGCCCACGGCAAGGAAGGCATTGTGTGACCCCCTGGAGGAGGTCCGGGAGGCAGCGGCCAAGACCTTCGAGCAGCTGCACTCCACCATTGGCCACCAGGCTCTGGAGGACATTCTGCCGTTCCTGCTGAAGCAGCTGGTGAGTGGGTCTCCCTCACACCTACCAGTGTGGCCTTTACTGTCTGTGACAGTGAAGCCTGGGGGTAGGGGTGGGGGGATTACAAGGCAGCAGGAATTTGGGATCTGCAGGGGAGGGGTGCCACAGGATCCAATGTGGCCTTGTGCCTGTCCTTGAACAGTAATAACTGTGGGAGATAAGGAGGTGAGTCAGGGAGGCATCCACAGCAGGGACTCAGCAGGAGCCAGCTCCTCAGTCCTCCCCATGCTCCTCTGCAGGATGACAAGGAGGTGTCGGACTTTGCCCTGGACGGTCTGAAGCAGGTTATGGCCGTTAAGAGCCGTGTGGTGCTGCCCTATCTGGTGCCCAAGGTACATCTCCACACATGGTACATCTCCACACATGGTACATCTCCACACATGGTACATCTCCACACATGGTACATCTCCACACATGGTACATCTCCACACATGGTACATCTCCACACATGGTACATCTCCACACAAGGTACATCTCCACACATGGTACATCTCCACACATGGTACATCTCCACACATGGTACATCTCCACACATGGTACATCTCCACACAAGGTACATCTTCACACATGGTACATCTCCACACATGGCAGACCCCATTCTGGGGCCTCCTGTGCACATGCAATGTTGGCTCTGGCAAGGTTACCGCAGGGAGCTCACATGCTCCCTTGTCTTTCAAGATGGGTTGGAGCAGGCCCTTGGGGTAGAGCTGGGAGGTGGGCCCCCTTGGGGTAGAGCTGGGGGGTGGGCCCCCTTGGGGTAGAGCTGGGGGGTGGGCCCCCTTGGGGTAGAGCTGGGGGGTAGGCCCCCTTGGGTCAGTAGTGAGGGGGTGGGCTCTCTTGGGTCAGTAGTGAGGGGGTGGGCTCCCTTGGGTCAGCAGTGAGGGGGTGGGCTCCCTTAGATGGAGTGGGGGTGGTGGGCCCCCTTGGTCCTTTCTCCTAGGCCCCAATCCGGGCTTGGCCCTGAGGTGTAATCGGCATGAGGTTGACCCTATCTGTCCCCCAGCTGACGACGCCACCTGTCAACACCCGGGTGCTGGCTTTCCTGTCCTCTGTGGCTGGCGATGCTCTGACCCGTCACCTTGGTGTGATCCTCCCAGCAGTCATGGTAGCTCTGAAGGAAAAGCTTGGGACTCCAGACGAGCAGCTGGTACGGCTAACGACTGCCCCTCTAGCTTTTCGATGACTGTGACAGCCGCCTTTGCTGGCTTGGAGACTGGCTGCACTCTCAGTGCACACGTGTCCCTGTGACTTTCAGGAGATGGCCAACTGCCAGGCTGTGATCCTCTCAGTAGAGGATGACACTGGGCACCGGATCATCATCGAGGATCTGTTGGAAGCCACGCGCAGCCCCGAGGTGGGCATGAGGCAGGCTGCCGCGATCATCCTCAACATGTACTGCTCGCGCTCCAAGGCTGACTACACCAGCCACCTTCGAAGCCTGGTCTCTGGCTTGATCCGCCTCTTCAATGACTCCAGCCCCGTGGTTCTGGAGGAGAGCTGGGACGCTCTCAATGCTATCACTAAGGTGAGGGCTGCTGACCGAGGCTTTCCCAGCCTCAGGTGTCCGAGGGTGGGGCTACAGGTCTGTGCCACCATGGGCTCTAAAATTGCAGCTGTTTGCAAGCCTGGCTCAGAATGAAGCTGCTGCCGCTACTCAGCCGCAGTCCTGGAGACGCGGGCCGGCCTCACTGTGCTTTCCCCAACTCTCGCAGAAGCTGGACGCTGGTAACCAGCTGGCCCTGATCGAAGAATTCCATAAGGAAATCCGTTTCATAGGCAACGAGTGCAAAGGGGAGCACGTGCCAGGCTTCTGCCTTCCAAAGAGGGTAAGACGGAGCCTGGTGGCGCGGGTCGCCAGGCGTCAGTGGCAGGTGTCGGCAGGACAGCCGAGCTGCCACCAGTCCATCCGGCCTGCCATGTGCTGGAGCTTCTCTGTGGTGGTCCCTGCGGACCGGGTTCACGATTGCCCCGGGTTTAAGCTATGAAGCAGCCTCAGCCAGAGCCAGCGAGTGGGTGGCAGCTGTGCAAGTCTCCTGTCACCAGCCGGTTGGGTCCTTTGCCCTCCAGCTGGGTCACAGGCTCTTGGTGGTAACCCTGGCCCAGCCATGTTCTGAACTCGGTGGAGCTGGACAGAATGTGGCAGCTGGGCATGCCTTGCTTGGATGGGAACTTCATCGCCCTGGGGTGTTTGAGACTAGACTCTCAGCTCTGGTTCTCTTGTCAGGGAGTCACCTCCATCCTTCCAGTGCTACGGGAAGGAGTCCTCACTGGCAGTCCGGAGCAGAAGGAAGAAGCAGCCAAGGGCTTGGGCTTGGTGATCCGCCTGACATCAGCTGACGCCCTGAGGCCCTCCGTGGTCAGCATCACTGGCCCTCTGATTCGCATCCTCGGGGACCGGTTCAGCTGGACTGTGAAGGCGGCTCTGCTGGAGACACTCAGCCTCTTGCTGGGCAAGGCGAGTGAGTTAGGGATTTTAGGATTCCATTTGGATCCAGGCAAGCAAGTCTGTCTGCAGGAGACCAGCATGCGATGTGCTATGGAGGCAGAGGGAATTGGGCCACAGACACGAGATGGCTCTGTGACCAGACCTTAGAGCCTGCTTCCTCACCCATGCAACTCTGGTGATCTGCTGTGGGTGCGCTCGTCCTTGCAGATAAGCCGTAGCCTGGTGTAGCCAGGGCCACAAGAGGGCTCCCTCTCATGGCGCCTGCCACTGAGCCTCCTCTACTCACACTGACAAAAGATGCTGATAATGAGCGGTTCTGAACCTGGGGGTTGAAAGACCATGGGGGCGGGGGTCACAGGGATTGCATATCACATATTTACATTACTGTTTGTAGCAGTAGCAAAAGGACAGTTATGAAGTAGGAACAAAAACCTGTAAACTGTTGGAGAGTCACAGCGTTAGGGAGGCCAGGAGGCGCTGCTTTATGGTGCAGCTCCGCAGTCTTCCTGTGTGGCTTGTCTTCTCTGTTTGGGGCTGGCTGTCCCCGGATGCGGGAGCTTGCCGAGCTCATGGTGGCTTTGATCCATAGGTTCAAGGTCAGTTTACCAGGACCTTGATGTCTACTGCAGGCATGACTTCCGGCCGTTCTCCAATCCACAGGTTGGGATCACCCTGAAGCCCTTCCTGCCCCAGCTTCAGACCACCTTCACCAAAGCCCTGCAGGACTCCAACCGGGGCGTGCGGCTGAAGGCGGCTGATGCGCTGGGGAAGCTTATCTCCATCCACATCAAGGTGGACCCCCTCTTCACAGAGCTGCTCAACGGGATCCGTGTGGTGGAGGACCCGGGTATAAGGTACGGCACCTCGGCAGGAGGACCTCTGCAGGCCAGGCCTGACCTGAGTAGGCAGAAGGAGCGGTGTTAAAGCAGTACATTTCTTCCGTAGGGACACCATGTTGCAGGCCCTGAGGTATGTGATTCAGGGTGCAGGCTCCAAAGTGGATGCTGCCATCCGGAAAAACCTTGTCTCCCTCCTGCTAAGCATGCTGGGCCACGATGAGGTATGGCTGTAGGTCACTATACTGCTGCACTGCACATTCCACTGCTTTTTGTCTTTGGTTGTTTTCTCCATGTTGTGTGAGTGACTGGTTCAGCTGTCGGTTGGGCGTGGGCAACCCTGCCCTTAAGATGCTCTGGCTGTGAGGGAGTCAGGATGTGTTACTGATGCTGATTTCTATGGTTCAGGTTTTGTTGTCTTGACTGTGCTGGTCTTACGGGCACTGAGCACGAGTTCCCACTGAGCCCCAGCCTGTGTGATGAATCTTCCGTGGATGAAGCAGCTGGGTCACTAGACCTTCCCCAGTTGCTTTAGCTTCAGTCACTGTCTGTCTGTCTGTCTCCTGATGGAGCAGCCGGCTTCAGGAGCCATGCAGGGCCCTTTTCTCCTGGAGCGGCTGTTGTAGAGGGCGAGGTCGCCCGTGTCTGTACTTCTACCAAGTGGCAGAGGCCCGGGGCTCCTGTGGCCCCCGGTCCTATTGGTCCTGCCAGTGGGGGAAGCACTTGCTCAGCTCCTGTTGCTCTCCTGACTGTGGCGGGACTCCGAGGGCAGTGAGACTGCGGGAAGACTGTTTCCCTCCCACAGACAGCTGCCTCTCTGGTGTGGCAGCCTTGTGTGTGTCGGGGGTGAGGGGTGCAGGTGTGTTCACCTGGGGAGGTCCTTGTGGAGGGTCAGCAAGGTCCTCCTTGGAGGGGAAGAGGGGCGTGAGACGGGGTTTCTCTGTGTAGGTCTGGCTCTCCTAGAACTCGCTTTGTAGATCAGGTTTGAACTCACAGAGATCTGCCTGCCTCCACCTCCACAGTGCTGAGATTAACGGTGTGCAGTCACCGTCCAGCTCAGTGAGTTCTCCTTAATCCCGTCTCTGCCGTGCTGTTTTTGAGGCAGGGTCTCTCACTGAGCCTAGAGTTTCCCTTTTAGGCTTAACTGACTGGCCAGCGGCCTTGGGGATACCTGGCTTTGTATGTGGGTATCAGGCATCTGAACCCAGATCTTGAAGCTGCGTAGTGAGCATTTCGCCCACTGAGCAAACTTTGGTTTTTTTGCTGTAAGGTTTTCTGGGTAGCCCAGGCTATCTCAGCTGTGATCTTCTTGCCTTAGTCTCCCTGCCTGGCGCTGCAGGTCTGAGCTAAGCCGTCATATGGCATCAAACTCTGCACGGCCCTGGCAGGCCGTTGGGTTGCTGTGCCCATGGCTCTGCAGACCTGCTTGGGGTCCTTGGTGGCCTGCTGTCTGACTGCAGCCCTGCCTCCCTTGTGATTGCGAGTACGCCAAGCTGGCATGGTCACGGTCGTTCCCGGAGCTCTTACAGGATCATGCGCAGTGCAGCACAGACTCTTATTAGGCAAACTTGAGTTTTCCACAGCAGATCGTAGCTCATATGGAGAGGGGGTGTCTGAGCTAGTTCTCAGTGTGCCTAGTGCTTGGAGACCCGCACTGTGGACAGCCTGTGAAGGTGGCGGTCCAGGCTCAGCCTGGCTTTAGCCTCCTAGCCATCTCGTCTGTCCTAGTTTGGGTTGGCCCGGGTTTCTGTGGCCATGATGGAGACCATGACCAAAGCAAGCTGGGGAGGAAAGGGTTTACGGCGTGGCTTGCACACTGTAGTCTGTCATGGAGGGAGGCCAGGCCTGCTCAGCCTGCTTTCTTATAGATCCTGGGACCACAGCCCAGGGATGGCCCCGTCCACAGTGGGTGGGACATGTCCCCATTGATCACTAATAAAGAAAGTACCCTACAGCTGGATTTTACAAAGGCATTTTTTCTTGTTGCCGTTCTGTCCTCTCAGATGACTTTAGTTTGTGTCAGGCTGACTAAAAGTAGCCAGCCCATTTGGTTTGGAGGCACAGGGTCAAAGGGGGACTTAATAACGAGGCAGCATTTGCCTGGGATCACTACTCTGTCTATTGGGAGTGAGCTGGCCATGGGGCGAGCAGGGAGTCTATGTGTGTCCGGCCTTGGTTTGGACAGAACACACTCATCCTAGGGCGCTGCGGCGTGCCTTGTGGAAGAGCGTGTGCCTAGCACGTGTAAGGCTGTGCTGCCGTCTGGGCACTGCCTTCCTCCATAGCTAGTGTGCATGACCTGACAGCCTCCCCCCACACCCACACCGACGGCTTCAGCCTGACTGTCTAGAGGCAGAGAGCAGCAAGTCACTAGACAAGGGGCTCGCGAGCGGGCGGATGGGCGGGCGGGCGGGCGGGGTTGAGCGCCATTGCTGTGGCTGTCTTGTAGCAGCTGTGGGAAGGTGGCTCTTGTGCTGAGGTCCTTCCAGCTCTGCTCTTGTGTCTGTCCGGTGCACTGAGGATGGCAGTGGAGAAGCTACACAGGAGGCATGCAGTCCGGAGCACAAGGTGCCGTGTAATAGCAGTGCTGCTGCTGCTGCTGTGACGGCGGCTGCCCGCCACACACCTCGCACGCTTGCTCGCTCGCTCGCTCGCTCGTGTTTTCTGTAGCTAGGTGCAGTGCGTCCCTCTAACTCCCCATTGTGTAGGAGCTGCAGTGAACTGGAGGTCCTGGTCAGGTGCTGGGAATTCGGGCGCCTGGAGTTCCTGAGCTGAGGTTGCCAGCCTTTCCCCAGCCTGCCCTCAGTCCTGGGTTGCTGGTGGTGTTGACCACACTCCTGTCACTCCCCTCTGCCCTGTCAGGACAACACTCGGATCTCTTCAGCTGGGTGCCTTGGGGAACTGTGTGCCTTCCTGACTGAAGAGGAGCTCCACACTGTCCTTCAGCAGTGCTTGCTGGGTAGGTTGCTGCAAGGCCCGGAAGAGGCTAGACACTTGTCCCCCTCCTCCTGAAGGGTCTTGGAGCCCCCGGACTACCCTTGCCTTTAGCACCCAGCGCCTACCACAGACAGATGTCTGCAGGGCTCCTAGCCTGCTATTGCTGCTCTTAGAAGATGGCTGCGTTTCCCGCTCCCAAGTCTGCACCCTGGGCCCTGCTCTGAGGGTGGGAGTGTGCTCTGAGTGCGAGTTCACCCAGTTGTGTGCTTCCGCTCAGCTGATGTATCTGGCATCGACTGGATGGTTCGGCACGGCCGGAGCTTGGCGCTGTCCGTGGCTGTGAACGTGGCTCCCAGCAGACTCTGCGCCGGCAAATACAGCAGCGAGGTTCAGGACATGGTCCTCAGCAACGCTGTGGCAGACAGGGTAAGGCTCAGTCCTGTGTCCCCTGACCCGCCACGCCATTCCTCCATAGCCCAGCCCTGTGTGGAGGGGCATGGCCAGCTGGTGCTCAGTTCCTGGGTCCTGCTGTGGCCTGCTGACTTGTTAGATGCTGAGCGAGTGAGTCCTTCGCTCTCCAATTTAACCATCTAAACTGAGACTAGGGTTAGAGGAGTGCCATGGTCTCTCTGATCCTTGCCCCTGGGACCTGGCAATGTCCGAGTTAGGGCCTCTGGTGTGTGGTGGGATGAGATGGCGGTGAGGGCCTCTGGTGTGTGGTGGGATGAGATGGCGGTGAGGGCCTCTGGTGTGTGGTGGGATGAGATGGCGGTGAGGGCCCGCTGCACGGCAGGGTGACATGGCCTCATCCTGGGTAGCTCTCGCTGTTCCCCACAGATCCCCATCGCCGTGAGTGGGATTCGGGGCATGGGCTTCCTCATGAAGTATCATATTGAGACAGGAGGCGGGCAGCTGCCACCCAGGCTCTCCAGCCTGCTCATCAAGGTGAGTGCGGGGGTGGAGACCAGAGCTCCTGGGGTTAAACACTTGTGGGTTTGCAGCAGGAGATGGGGTCGGGAGTCACTCCTAAGCTGATCTCTCCTCCCGCGTGTCCTGTGGGTCCAGTCAGACTGTCAGGCTTGGCCACCGTTGCTTTTCCCAGCCGAGCACCTCCCTGCTTCCCAGGCCGGAGTCTCTTGTGTAGTCTCAGCTGGCGCAGTGCAGACTTGAGGAGGCCAGCCTCTGCCCCCTTGTGTTGGGCTTGCAGGGGCCTCCATGCCTGCAGATGGAGTCCAACTCTCATGATCTCCTCGCCTGTCTTGCTCCCTTAGCTTGGGAGGCAGAGGCAGGAGAACTGTGAACCTGTGGCTATCCTGGGCTATAAAGTGAGTTAGGGGAAGGAGTAGGTGACTGAGCCAGGTAATGAGTCGGACGCGACAGCAAGTCTCTCTCTGACAGGCCCCTTCTCAAATGTCATGGTGCGGGGCGTCAGGGCCAAGTCCCAGCCTCGGCCTCTGTGAACAGCTCCTGGGCGGTTGCTGCGCTGCTGTGCTTGGGCATTGCTAGGGACGAGTTCAGAGGCACTCCTCCCTGGAGATGCCTGTCCCACTTGTGAGAAAGAATTTAGGGAGGTTCTGGGTGCTATGACCGACCAACCTCTGTCCACGAAGCGCTGGTTTACTGAGGGCTGCTGGGCTTGACCCATAAGGAGTGGAAACAGTCAAGGCAGGCAGCCCCCGGAGCCTGCTGGACAGAGGCCTGGCTCAGGTAGAGGGGAAGGACCAAGAGGAGCCATCTGAGAATGGACCCAGGGGTGAGCACCCCAGGCAGTGTGACCACCGCCGGCCAAGCCAGCACAGAGGGACGCACGCATGCGGCCTGCCTGAGGGCCAAGGGGCTAGCAGCACCAGTGAGACAGGGAAGGAAGGAAGACAGCTTGTCACCTGTCAGGGGGGACCTTGTCACACTGTCCTTTTGAAGGGGGAAGCAGGGCCTGGTGTCAGCTGGAGGAGCGTGTCCACTCTGGAGATCTGGGCTTTCCTGATCACAGAGTGAACGTTTTCCTCTGCGCCCCTCTCCCAGTGTCTGCAGAACCCGTCCAGTGACCTCAGGCTCGTCGCCGAGAAGATGATCTGGTGGGCGAATAAGGACCCCCGGCCTCCCCTGGATCCCCAGACCATCAAGCCCATCCTAAAGGCTCTGCTCGACAACACCAAGGACAAGAACACTGTAGTGAGGGCCTACAGCGACCAGGCCATCGTGAACCTGCTCAAGATGAGGCAGGGCGACGATCTGCTCCAGGTGGGAGCCCGGCCGGGGCGCGGCACGCGCTGCGCATGGCTGTCCTCTGTACAGCAGTCCTGGCGCCCTGTTCACTCTGCCAGTCTGTTAGCTGTCAGGGCAGTAGAGACTCCGGTGCTCCCCAAGCGCAGGACAGGAACCCGGGCGGTACCCCCTGTGTGCCCACCCTGTGCCCTCGGCCTTCCCCTCAGCAGCCCTGTTCCCAGACTCAGGAGAGGCATGAGGAGAGGTTCTCTGTGCTGTCTCTGATCCATCCGAAGCCCCTGTGCTGCCAGATTCCGCCCCGGTGGCTCTCAGGCTCAGCCTGGCCTCTGTCCTGAAGCTGTGCCCTGACTGTCGCCTCTGGTCCTCTCTCCATAGTCCGTCTCCAAGATCCTGGACGTGGCCAGCCTGGAGGCTCTGAACGAGTGCAGCCGGAGGTCGCTGAGGAAGCTGGCCTGCCAAGCAGACTCCGTGGAGCAGGTGGACGACACCATCCTGACGTGACAGGCTGGCCCGCCGCGGCCACACTGCCCCTCCCTCGTCTGTGCTCACACTGTTTTCATTTTTGAAAATATGTTTATTCCAAGGGAGCTCAGGAGATGGTGTTCCCAGAAAGTATTTTAGTATGTCAACCAACCAGAGCCAAAGCCTTAAATCCAACCCACACACAACTGAAAATTGCCTCCTCCATCTCTCGCCCTTATCTCTGGAGAAGAGAAAGAGAAGCGTGCACAGTGACCTCAGCGAGCGGCAGCCAGGGGAGCTGGGCCCGGCCCGGCCCGGCCAGGACGCCTGAGCTCAAAGCCTCTCTGTGCTTGGGCAGCCTGTGTCTGCCAGGCTGAGTGGGGCAGAGGGCAGCGCTCGGCCCTGCCTGACGCGTCGGCTTGTGCGGCCTGATTGGACCTGACTTGTCTGGACAGGGCAATGCGTGGTCCCCCTCCTCAGTTCTGGGTCCTGGGGTACAGGCCATTCAAAGGCGGTTTAATAAAGGCTTTGATTTCATCTTGAAAGAAGCAGGGGTTGTCATTTTCTGAGACAAGGTCTCTGTGTTGTCAGGAGGGCCTTGCCTACCAGTGCTGGGATTGAGGGTGTTCGACCCTGCCCCGCCCCACCCCGCCTCCAGGGCCTCATTCACTGACTTCCCTCTCCAGGTTCCTTGAGGCCTGAGATCTCCCTCAGTGCGGGGAAACCAGGGGCTGAATGATGTTCTTCCCAGCTCCGTTCTGTGGGAAGGTGATCTTCTGGTGGTCAGGCTCCAGAGACACGCGTTCCCTCTGGAGCAGTGTTCCTGTGGCCCGGGGATGTGCAGAAGGGAACCAGACCTGTAGCTCAGCATCTGCCTGGCTTAGGAATGAGTTCTCCTCAGTCCCAGAAGGCTCATGGTGATGCAAAGTTCTCTGGTCCCAGTGAAATAAACCACCAAATTTACCGGCCAATTGCTGGGCTCAGTGGCCTAGACCTTTAATCTTAGCACTCAAGACAGAGGCAGGTGTTTATCCAAGAGTTCTAGGCTAGCCTGGTCTACATAATGGGACCCTGTCTCAAAATGGGAAAAAAAAGATTACTGGTCAGGCAGTGATGGCACATGCCTTTAATCCCAGCACTTGGGAAGCAGAGGCAGGTGGATATCTTAGTTCGAGGCCAACCTGGCCTATAGTGAGTTCCAGAACAGCCAGGGCTACACAGAGAAACCCTGTCTCAAAAAATAAAATAAAACAAAATAAAATAAAAACAAAAAATTACTGGCTAGAGCTGTAAAAGAAAAGAGGAGGGGCAGGTGTAGCCCCGTGTGATAGGTCTGTAATCCTAGCACTTTAGGAGGCAGGAGGGCTGGGGAGGGGCTGGCCTTGGTTACACAGTTAAAGCTAACCAACCTACATCTGACCCTCTCTCAGGAAAAAACAAAAATACTAAAGAAAACCAGTCTTACTAACAGTGTGGCAGAGTAGGAAGTGGGCTTTCCACTGAGGGATTTGTAAGGCGAGGTGACCTCTAAGACCTGTCCCCAGCAGACCCGGTGTCACCTGGCTGGGAGTAACTGTAGTAGAATCCTAGGGCTGGAGGGGACCTTGGAAGATCAGCCAAGCCAGTCCCCATAACGGAGCAGCTGGTCACCAGTGTCCTCTCAGCTGCCCGGGACATTTGTCTGCATGTGTGTGTACCTCTCCCCACTCCCGGCAGTGTGGTAAGGTGCAGGGCCTGGAAGCCTCTTGCAGGCCGCAGGTTGTCCTCTGTTTCCTCCAGCAGCTTGGGTTACGGTCCACCCCAGATCCTCAGCCCTAGCCCAGTGAGCAGAGGGCGGAGACACCCAGGAAGCAAAAGCTGAAGGAAAAAGAGCTTCCAGTTCCAGAACCCGGAGGAGGAGCAGACGAGAGATCTCAATAGACACTGAATAGTTCCAGTCTTGGAACACATTGAATTGTACTCAGGCTGCCAAGCGGGTGTGAGCTCGCCGAAGTCCCACTGCGGGTGGGCCAAAGGACCCGGCCAAAGGCACTGCAGCCCTGGAAGATGTGGAGCGTGGATCCACAGGAGAAAAAAAATATTTGTCCTGGTGGCTGGCAGCTGCTCAGCCTCTGACGGGGCTTTGGTGCTCCAGGTTCCTCTTTCTACAAATGAGGAATTCAGAAAAACTCAGCACTGACTCTTCTCAGCTCTCCTTTAGGTGTTAGCGATTGTTGTCCCGTTCAACATTTAATTGAAGCCTCCTCCTGTAAACAAGGGTCTCTCTCTCGTTACTGTTTTTAAATTAGATTTATTTGTGTGGGGGGGTGGGTATGTGTATATGGTGTATGTGCGTGTGTGGTGTGTGGGTTTGTGGTATGTGTTGTGGGTGTGGGTGTGTTTGGTGTGTGGGTGTGGTGTATGTGTGTGGGTGTGTATGTGTATATGGTGTGTGTGTCTGTGTGTGTGCGTGTATCTGTTTTGCCCTCACTTATGTGTACTGCATTCCTGATGCCCCTGGAACTGAAGGTGAGGATGACTGTGAGCTGCTCTTTGGGTGCTGAGAGCAAACCAGGGTTCTCTGGAAGAGCAGCCAGTGCACTGAGCCATCTCTCCAGCCCCTGGTCACTGTTTGCCAGAGGAGGGAATTGAGGCACGGCGGCTACGTGCTCGAGGCTATAAGGCTAAGAAATGTCAGTGCTGCCCTCTCACCTTGAGGTGGGCAGTGCTTCCAACCCTTTCCTGTCCCGGAGCTCACAGGAGGATTCTGGGTAAGTGCAGAAGCCAGCTCCAGGTGACTGGCCCAGAGCTCCATCCACTCCAGGGCTCACCAGCTCCACTGCTGCAGGCTAGCAATTCCTCACCCATTTGCTGGACACTAGCAGGGAAGATCTGTAAAGAGTCAGGGTCCCCAAACCAATGACAAGAGGTAACTGTCTAAATTGAGTGTTCAACTTCACCGGAGCCTCTGGAAGTAGTGTCAAGCTGTGACCGGGATGGTATGACAAGGCCAGGACACTGCTAAGAGCCAGCTTTGCAAGGAAGTCCTCTCTACAGGGCTCACAAGCAGGGCCAGGAGGCACGGCTCTGCAGAAGTTCAGACTCTGTTTTGGAGATGTTTTCCTGATGGATTTTGAATCCAGGTAGGCATTTGGGGACGTACAAGCATGTGTTCCTGCTGCTGTTTGACACGGGGTCTCTGTGCCCTGACCTCACTGTAGACCAGGCTGGTCTTGAACTCAGATGTCTGCTTGCCTCTGCCTCCTGAATGGGATTCAAGGATTGCAGCACCACGCCTGGTCAGGGATGTTCTAAATATAGTTCTGATTGTATTAACTTATATCAAGTCTTTCTAAACCAAGCAATAATTTGTAATATAGTAGTTTATATCCCCAAACTCAGGAGGCTGGGGCAGGAGAAATGTTGTGCATTCAAGGTCAGACTGAACTACAGAGTGAGACTATAATTGTCTGTCTATCTCTCTCTCTCTCTCTCTCTCTCTCTCTCTATCTATCTATGTATCTATCATCTATCTATTGTTTTTTTCAAGACAGGATTTCTCTGTCCTGAAACTCACTCTGTAGTCCAAGCTGGCCTCAAACCTACAGAGATCCACCTGTCTCTGATATTTAAAACAAAACAGAAAAATAGAAAATGGAATTTTACTTTTGTTTTGGATTTGTATGTGTGTGTGTGTACACAGTCCTGGTGTGTGTGTACACAGTCCTGGTGTGTGTGCATGTGTACAGGCACATGTCAGTGTTTTCCTAGATTATTCTTCATTTTATTTCTTGAGACCGGGTCCTGTCCTGAGCCTGGAGTTCTGACTCAGCTGGACTGGCCGGGCAGTGGGCTCCGGGGATTCTCTAGTCTCCACTTCCACAGCGCTGTAGTCAGAGCCGCGGCTGCCACGCCTGGGTGGTGGTCACTTCGTTGACAGCTTTCTCAAACAGCCAAGCTCTAACTTTCTGCAGTCCTGAGGAATAACCGTGAGGCTAGGCCGAGCCACCCCAGGCCTGAGGCCAGTCTGCACAGACTAGGACCCAGGCCTTATCTAAAGGACTAGATCTAAGGTGTGCTGAAGGAAATGTCCTCCTGTTTGGTGCATGGGACGCACAAGGGGCTTTGCAGTCAGATTCAGACCCTCCCTGCCCTGCTTGAGATCCAGCTCTGTAACAGGCATGGTACATGGTCACCACAGGCTTGTCGTCTATATTGGATGATGATGGTGCTCCCTGTGTAAAGCTAGGTGCACAGGAGGTGCTCCCTAGGTGCACAGGAGGTGCTCCCTAGGTGGACAATGTGAGAGACTTAGGGAAAGGGCCAGTGTGGTGCTTTAAGTGAGAATGGACCCGTAGGTTCATAGATTTGAATGTTCGGTCACTACGGAGTGGCAGTATTTGAAAGGATTAGGAGGTGTGGCCCTGCTGGAGGAAGAGTGTCACTGGGCTGAGTTTTAAGGTTTTGAGGACCCAAGCCAGGCCTAGGGTCTTTTCTCCCGCAGATCTGATGCAGAACTCTCAGCTCTTCCAGCACCGTGTCTGCCTTCATTCCACCGTGCTCCCCACCACGACAGTGACTTTAAACGTCTGAAGTTGTGAGCCAGCTCCAGTTAAATGCTTCCATTTATAAGAATTGTCTTGGTCATGGGTCTCTAGATCCCAGCAACTGAACACTGACAAAGACAGCTGGTCACCGAGCAAGGCGGAGCATGAGGTGGGCACAGCGTCTTGCAGATGTGCCTTCAGTTTCTTCACCCCGTAGTTTGAAGGGCTGTCACCTTAAGATCAGGAAGCCAGGACTCTGATGGTGATGGCTGCCTTTGCCAGTACAGGGCAGGAAGGGGCTGGCCACCAGTCACTCCCCATGGTACAGAGTTCTGTCCTTAGGAAGGGCAGAGCCAAGGTGTTAGCCTTTTGTCTAGGCCCCGCCCCACAGTTACCTGGCTGTTTGCCCCCTTCTCTCTCTCTCTCTCTCTCTCTCTCTCTCTCTCTCTCTCTCTCTCTCTCTGCCTTTCTCTGTCTCCACTTCCCTCCCCATGCCCTGAATAAACTCTATTCTCTATTCTATACTGTTGTGTGGCTGGTCCCTCAGGGGGAAGGAATGTCTCAGCATGGGCTTGCAGAGACACCCTCTTCCCCCACACCTTACCACATCTCCACCAAACATCATATTCCTCTCTCTCTCTCTTTATATATATATGTATATATAGATAGATAAAACACAACACAAGGTGCACATGGGAGAAGGCCTCTAAAGTCATTCATTAAGCTGGCAGAATGGGGGGGGGGGGGAGCCTGTATTTCTTTAGTCACCAATAAAAGTCTATCCAATAAGAATCTGGGAAGCGATTTTAAAGTGCACTGAGTTTTTATGTGCACTGATTTTTTTTGCTGCATACGGGTGTCAGGTCCCCTGGAACTGGAGTTACAGTTGTGAGTTCCCATGTGGGACATCTGGAAGAACAGTCTGTGCTCCTAACCACTGAGCCATCTCTCCAGCCCCCAGAAAGTGATTTTAATAAAAGAAGCATCAGGGTTTGCAGGTGGCTCTGTAGAGGGGTTTGGTTCACTTTGCAGAAGAGGCAGGACTGCTTGCTTCCATGGATAGTTCTGAGCCATCCCCTACCCCCCAGTTCTGTTATGGGAGGGGCTTCCCTCATTCAAGGAGGGATAGAACCTGTATGAGAAGTGTTGTCAGTAGGATTTCTGGGTGAGACCCCACACCCTGTCTAGTGCTTTTCTGATATGGTTTCTCCTTAGATGATACCAGAAACAACCCAGGCATAGACATCTCTCAGAGCAGTTCCTTATTCCCTTGAGAGAAAGCTCTGGCTGATCCATCCTTCCTACTACCTAAGGGAGGTGGGCAGCTGGGGCACAGCAGTATCTGGCACATTGTTTCTCAAACAGCCTGACCTCAAGATCCACTTACACTTCCAAATTATTAAGGACTTCAGAGAATGCTTATGTGTGTCTGACCTGTGGATGACTGTTCTCTAGGAATCACAAAGGAAGTATGTGTTAGAAAATATTTAATCAGGCTGGAGAGATGGCTCAGTGGTTAAGAGCACAGACTGCTCTTCCAGAGGTTCTGAGTTCAATTCCCAGCAACCACATGGTGGCTCACAGCCATCTGTAATGGGATCTGATGCCCTAAAATAAATCTTTAAAAAAATGAAACTATTTCATCGAAGCATTCACTCAGAGCATCGCAAAGTCAGTGGCGGCTTTAATGACTTTAATCCCAGGCACAGGTAGGTGGGTCTTTGAGTTCAAGACCCATCTAGTTTAAAGTGAGTGCCAGGACAGCCAAGAATATGCAGAGAACCTTGTATTGAAAAACCATATAGGGAGCTAGCTGGAGAGATGGCGCAGCGCTTAGGAGCACAGGTCCTGAGTTCAGTGCCCAATAACCACATGGTGGCTCACAACCATCTGTAATGGGACCTGATGCTCTCTTCTGGTGTCTGAAGATGGAGACAGTGTACTCACATAAATCTTTTAAAATATATATATATATATATATATATATATAAAATGATGGTGGTGGTGGTGGTGGTGTTGATGAAATAGGAACCTCGGTGACGGAGCTCAGCTGCTGGAGTGCCTGCCTATCATACGCATAGCCCCTGGATCGCTCTGTAGAGCCGCAGAGAGCTTGGTATGGTTTTTATGTTCAGTTCCACTTTCTTGCATGCCCACAGCCCAGGGCCCTCGGATTTACCCGGAATCCGCAGGTCCCTCCAGTGCTGACCCGAACCCAGCACTGCTGACTTTGGGGTGCCCGATACCATCGTCCTCATACCCCATCCCTCCTCTGCACCTCTGAGGAGCCCTGCCCCCCTGCTTACCACCTGCTTTGTGTTCACTGCCACGGTGGAGGAGCAGAGGTCCATCACCCGCGCTCCCTGGGCTCCCGGCCCCTTATGTGCAATCTTCCTTCTCCTGACGCCCCCATGGCCCGTGCTCCTGAGCACCATCAAGGTAGGTTTGTAAATTTTGCTTACTGCTAAGTCTCTGGCTGCTAAGTGCCAGGCATGAAGGTCCCAATAATTGTGTTTTTTTTTTTTTTAATTTAAAAATACTTTAAAACATTTCTTTTAGGGGCTGAAGCGATGGCTCAGCGGTTAAGAGCACTGACTACTCTTCTGAAGGTCCTGAGTTCAAATCCCAGCAACCACATGGTGGCTCACGACCATCTGTCTGAAGACAGCTACAGTGTACTTAGATATAATAAATAAATAAATCTTAAAAAAAACATTCCTTTTAAACGTACAGGAGTGATTTGCATGTGTTTACATAGCACACGTGTGCCTGGCGCCCAAAGAAGTGAAAGGAGGCATGCGTGGGACCCGAGAGCCACAGACATTGTTAGCTGCTATGTGGCTGTTGGGGACCAAACCTGGTCATCTGCAAAAGCCAGGTGCTCAGCTGGGAGGTGGTGGCACACGCTTTTAATCCCAGCACTTGGGAGGCAGAGGCAGGCGGATTTCTGAGTTCGAGGCCAGCCTGGTCTACAGAGTGAGTTCCAGGACAGCCAGGGCTACACAGAGAAACCCTGTCTCGAAAAACAAAAAACAAAAAAAAAAAAAAAAAAGCAAAGCTCTGCAGCTCTATCCAGCAGACCCACGTCCTGCCGTGGGCCTGCTGTGTAGCATTTCTGATGGGGATCTCCCAGAGTCAGCTCTAAGGTAGGAAGATAAGCCATGGCTCAGGACAAGGTCTCTAGCTGCAGGCCAGCTTGCTCAGCCTGCCGCAGTTCACACAGGACACGCTGCATGGGTGTTTTTGGAAAGAGCTCTTCATTGACTGCAGCTAGGTGAGCATTAGACAACGTTTTCAGAGCTGTGGGATACCCTGGCTTCAGGGAATTCCTCTTCCAAGCCAAAATCGGTGATTCTCACAGGGCGCGACAGCCCTGTCTGAATACAGCTGACATTCAAAGTGCACCTCTTTTCTGGTGGCACCATGAAATCTTCGTGATGGGCTCTCCCCCTTCCCTCCTGCTCACAGCAGTCTGTGTCCTCTGAGATACAGGAGAGCAGAGTAAATGGTAAAAAGCCATTAGACAGCTACAGAATAAATGCAGGAATTGACGCAAGCTGGGCTCCAGATGATGCACGGTCAGAACTGGGACTCTCATCTTCCCAGGGCAGTTTCTGTTTCCCTCCCCAGATTTCCTGGGTTAACAGGTTGCTGCTCTGGGAATGCAGAAAGTCCCCTTTAGGAACCAGCTCAGGCTCAGAGACGAACAGGTCCTGGCAGGAGGACTGACATTGGTCCTGAGACTGACCACTCACAGCCTCGTGCTGACAGGATTCTGAGGAAATGGGCTCTGAGACGCAGCTCCGTGACTCCAGAAGCTTTGCAGAGGTGGATTTCAAAGTTGGCATTGAAACTGCAATCTTTTCAATCTTGCAGCAGGCATGAGGATGACCTGACCTGATGCTCCATGGGCCAGGGAGACTTGCAGCTTTCATCTGAAGTCTACCCTGACCCTAAGGCTTCTGGCTTTCCACTTGTCTCCTCTTAAAACTTTTTGAGGTTTTTATTTTATGGATCTGAGTGTTAGTCTATGCCTATGCACCACATGTCTGAAGTGTTGGCCAAGGTCGGGGGATGACATCAGTTCTGAGACCGAAGTCACAGACCATTGTCAGGCACCATGTGGTGGCTGACGATTTAACCAGGTTCCTCTGGAGGAGCAGCCAATGTTCTTAACTGCTGAACCAGCCCTCAGCCCTTCCCTGCTTCTTAAAACTGCCAATCAAAGGAATGGCATTAATCTGCCCAGACCCAGGAGTTTTCAGTCAAGAGCACATACCACAGCGTCTCTTCAGCTGGTACCTTATGATTCTAGGCTCATGTTTATCTGACATCACCAGGCTTATTTCTGGAGATAATATGCTCAAGGCCTGGTTCAGACACTGTGTGCTGATCAAGAACCTTGCCTACAATACCTCGAATAACAAGAAAATTATGAACTGCATCAATCTACCAGCGGCAGAATCGTTAAGGATGAGTACAGCCAGTACCACGTGGTGGTGCGGCAATTGATTGAAGGCGGTATACTGTGTTCGTAGGAGGCACTTGTGTGCGTAGATACTCAGAATTGTATGGGAAAACTTGTATCCACTCAACTAGTAAGTGTTTCACGCTGTTCACAAAACTTTAATGGCTTACTACAAGGACTGGTTCAGAAGGAACACTAATGTCAACTCTGAATTCAGTAAGCATCGGTATTTTGTTTTAAACCCTAGCATTGCTTCTTATGGGGAGAGATTAGGAGGCAGCAGTATCCCAACAGGTGCTTGACTGGAAAGCACTGGAGGGCAGTGCTGGGGGTGGAGTCCGGCTCGCAGACCGCCTGCCTAGTATCTGCGAAACCCTGGGTTCGAAACCCTGGGTTCGAGTCTCAGCATCACATAAAACCGGACTCAGGAGGTACAAGTAGGATCACAAGTTTATGGCTATTCTCGGCTACTCGGAGAGTCAGGAGCCACCTGGGCTACCTGAGAACTTGTCTGGAAAAAGCAAAAAACAGGGATGAGGCGACCCCAGCAGACTTGCAGGGACGTTGGCAGTGGCAGCGCACGGGGACGGGCAGGTGAGTTTCCGCTCGAACTGGAAAAACCTGGGGCTGGCTCCGCGCTGCGTACGGCGGAACGGCGCCCCGGGAAACCGAGGCAGAAGGAGGAGACGTGCGCGCCCCACGGATCCGAATCCGGAACCCGCTACCCGTTCCGCCAGGAGGTCGGGCGTCCAGGGTCGTGGTGCTCGGAGGCGACTTCCGCCCAGCGCTGACCTCCAGGTCTCAGCCCCGCGGCCGGCCGTCGCCTCTCTTCCGTCAGGCCTGCGAAACGGCTCGGTTCTCCCGGGGGCCACGGAGGCCGCACCCGCTCGCTCGCTCGCTCGCTCGCTCGCTCGCTCGGAACTCGGCCGGGGAGCGTGCGCACTACGCGTGCGCGAAGAGGGCGCGGCCGGCTTGGGCTGCGGCTGCGCAGAGGCGGGTCCAGCCGCCGCGCCTGCGCAGTGGTGGGGCGGGGCGGGAAGGAGGGAGGCGGCGGCACCGGCGGCGGCTGCTGAGGAGGAGGAGGAGGAGGAGGAGGAGGTGGGGGGAGCGGAGGGAGGTGTTTCTGTCAGTTCCGGCTGTTTGTTCGGGAAGTGGATCCGCCGCTGCCGGAGCAGCCGGGAGGGAGCTGCGGATCGCGAGGCCAGTACCGACCCCGCCCGCGCCCCCGCCCGCCATGGCCCGGGACTACGACCACCTCTTCAAGCTGCTCATCATCGGCGACAGCGGTGAGGGCCGCAGGGGCCGGAGGCGGTGCGGGCCCTGCCGGGCGCGGCCCGCGGGGGCCTCGGGGCGGGCGGGCGGGCGAGCGGGCGGACGAGGAGGCGCGGCCCGCGCGGGGCGGGAGGCGCGGAGCTGGGCGGCCGCAGGCCCCGGGGCGGCAGCGAGGGGCTCCGGGCTGCTCCTCGGCGGGTCGGGGCGCCGAGCGCGCGGGATGCACGCCCGGCTCTTGCTCCTGCCTCACGTGTGACCTTGGTCAAGTCGCGCGATCGCTGGAGGAGTTGGAGAAGACCTGGGTTCGAGTCCCCGGAAGGCAAGCTTTATTCGCTCTGTGACCTTGGGCAAGTTGCTTCGCGTTTCTGAGCCTCAGTTCCTGCATCTGAGAAGTGGGGACTTGTTAAGCTGAGCGGTGTTGAGTATTCGGTGAGCTCAAGTAGGGAAAGTGCTTAGAGCCTCACCCGGCATAAAGTAACCTGTAAGTAACTAACTAATAGTGAGTGTTGTCAGCACGAGGCTCCTTGTGAAGGCTCAGCCCTCTGTGAAATGGGGGTATTTCCAGGACTTGCCTCTCCGGGGTGCTGTGCGCTTGGATGAGGTGCGGCAGGTACAGCACATTCCTGCAGAATCGTTACTAAATCTCTGCATGGTTCAGTTCTCATCTGTAGAGTGGAGTAGTAGATTTGCCTAACAGGGCTGATGTTAGCCAGTGAGCACTCCCATGATGAGGGGAATAGTGCCTGGCACACTGCTGTTATCTTACCTGGGTGCTTCATCCAATATGCTTTGTACACACACACACTCACACACACACTCACACACACACACACACACACACACACACACAAACACACCCCTTTCAGTACTGCGCCGTCTCTGATTCATAGATCAGCTTCTGGTACCCAGTGCTTAAATGCATTTGGTCAGTGAATGAACGCTGAATAACGTTAGGAAAGTCACAGTGGTTTTTGGCCGTTTTAGAGGTCTTTGGAGTGTGGCAGGTGACCAGGTCTGTGGGGTGACGGTGAGTTCAGGGAGGCAGGCCCAGGATGTTTATGGGAGCTTAGCTGAGGTGCCAGGATTATGTGATGCTTTAGGAAAGAGGCTGGGGAGCTGCTAAGTTTATAGATCAGACTTGAGTGTGGGATAGAGGGTCATGTGACTTGAGACAGCCAAGTTGGTGGTAGAGCTTGTGGATTGTTAAGGAAATAGAGCATCGAGTCCCCTGAGACTCAGGATATAGGCTTGTTGGGTGACACTATCATAGATGGGTCATGGAAGTAAGTGGATTCCGGTCTCACGGGAGAAGCCGGGTTGGGATGTGGTTGGTGGTTTGGATGCAGTGGGAGATGACTGAAGTCTTGGGGGTTGCTGGTGTGGGGAAGGTGTCCGGAAGGCTGAGGCCTGACGGCTGAGGTGGGAGAGTAAAGCTGTGGCTGGGAGTGGAATTGGGAAGGTGGAAGACTGATTGTTGTGGCTTGAATGAAAGAAAACCAGGCAAGCCGTGTAGACTTGCTCTTGGACCCAGCTGATGGCATTCCTCTGGGCTCTGTGGATTAGCTGACATTATGGTGATCTCCCCTCTCAGAGCTAAAGACAGCTCACTGTGGTCAGAGGTCCTTATCCCTCCTCAAGACGTGGCCAGTGTTAATAGCCAAAACTCGAAAGGCTAAACTCCTCAAGAAGATGTAGCTTGTGGCCATCCTCTTTTCTGTGAGACCCGGGAAATGGTGTCAGCCTGCTCTCTCACGGTGCACCATGCATGGCATAGTGATCTTTTGCTCAGAAGGCAGGTGTGCGAGAGGACTGGTCACTATCTGTGGTCTGACTCCAGAGTCGGTGTGAGCCTGTAGGCCTGGGTTACGGAGAAGAGGGAGACACTGTGCTGTTGGGTTTCTCCTGCCACTGAGCTGACAGTGGAAGCCAAGCATTGAGGAACCTGGGAGATGGTAGCCAGGGGGCAGGGAGCTGAAGGCTTAGCTCGACTGCCTTGCCCCTCGAGTGTGCTTCTGAAGGTGTATGGGCTGACTGACAGACACGTTGTTATCTGATTCTCACCCATGGTCTCTGTGGTTTGTCAGATAAGGAAACCAAGGCACAGAGAAGGCTTCTCTGTCTTGAGTCGCACAGCTTGGGCAGCAGCGCAGGAGTCCATGCATGAATGCTAGCCCAGAACAGGTGTTGCTGGGCTCGCAGGCCTGGGCCTCACTGGATCCTGGTGGATCAAGTCTAAGTTCTTCCCACCCAGCCACAGGGCACACACTTCTGGAATGTACTCCCCAGGCATGGGCATCTTTTCTTTATTCTTGAGATCCTGTCCTCTCAGCTGTCCTGACATTGTCCTGACCCTGGGTATGGCAACCGTACCCACTGATGCCACTCACCATGTTCTCAGAGCCTGGAGGCTAGTGTGCCCTTAGACTGTTCAGATCTCTGAACAGATGAGCAGACAGGAGCTGGGAGGTGGGCAAGGTTGGTCTGCGGGTACGCGAGAACGTGCCTACTGAGGTGAAATTCAGGTTGTTACCACGTTAACTGAGGTAACAGTGGTTAGGCCTGTGGCCTCAGAGGAAAGTGGTGGGGCAGAGCTGGGAGGGTCCAGAGTAGTGTGCGGGGTTGGGGTGACGGTCAGTGTGGCATCCCTGCCTGAGAGGAGGTATCAAGCATGCTGGGGCCTGTTCCCCTGCAGGGTAGCAGGCCTTACAGCCAGGTGGCTAGAAGGAAGCCTCGCTGTGCCGGAGGTAGGCCTGGGCTTCTTCACTGGGTACATCTGTAGGGTAGAGAGCCGCTGGGATATTTGGGATGTGGTATGTCTTGGTTTTTGTTAGTCTCAGGAAGAGCAGAGTTGGAGGTTGGTATCAAGTCCACGGCAGCAGATCATGTTGTGACTAGTGGTTTTCTGCAGCTGAGGATGGTACTGCTCTCTCCCAGGTCTATTACAGATATGTGATATTTGGATAATTGGTGATAGTGGTGATGGTGGTGGTGATGGTGGTGGTGGCAGCTATATGTGGTATTATTGCACATCTTGAATCCCAGCACGGGCAGGTAGCTTTATGCCAGTTTTGAGGCCAGTTTGGTCTACATTGAGAGTTCCAGGCCTGCTGACCCTGTCTAATGGGACAAGGATTCTCCTGTGTCTTGCTGCTGAAGTTTGAGGGCTGCTTCACTGGCAGCTGGGATGCTACTGTAATAGCATGATGTAGCATGATTTTCACTGAGACTGTCAGCTTGTGGAGGGCTGTTTAGTTGGTAGCTATTAAGTGCAGGGCTCAGTTATAGCTCTGAATGAATGCATAGGGTGAGTGAAGGGAGGTCTAGGTCCTAGAGAACTCGCTGCTCAGTGACTAGAATGAG
Source organism: Apodemus sylvaticus (assembly GCF_947179515.1). Taxonomy (NCBI): domain Eukaryota; kingdom Metazoa; phylum Chordata; class Mammalia; order Rodentia; family Muridae; genus Apodemus; species Apodemus sylvaticus. Next base: position 53,490,425 of record NC_067493.1, on the reverse strand, counting down.
CTTTTGCTGAGTAAGCTGGACTTAGAAGGCTCCAGGAGGAAGCAGAGGCACCAGTGGGCCAATGGGTGTCAGTATCAGGCAGAACACCGTGAGCACCAGCCCAGAAGCCGGGCTGTCTTTGGGCTTAGCAGGAAGCCTCATGGCGGAACAATGAGGAAGTGGTGCTAAGCGAGGGCATTGTGAGCAGGAGGCTGAGCTACAGGTGCTCTGCAGCGGGCCACCCTCCCCAGACCCTCTTTGGGAAGGAGGACCCTGCTGTGCTCAAGTTCTAAACTGAAGGGGTCTGGAGAGGATGTCTGGGCCTGGGGTAGAAACAACTGTACAGCTGTGGGCAGGAGTGGTTTGCAGCCTCGTTACTTGAGGGCTGGGGTAGAACAGCACTGTCTTTGAGAACTGCAGTCAAGCTCTGGCTTTCTTTCACAATAGGCACATATGCTTAAATTTTGATTTTAGTTTTATGGGGTCCTGATTTGGTACCTCTGAAGGCATTTCTGTTCGACATAGAACAGGAGAGATGTGTATAGAGCCATGGGATCACTTTATGCCAACTCCTGTAAGGCTTCAAGAGGAGGCCAGGCTGGCGTTCACCGCGTGCTCGTGTTGTGCGGCTTTGGCTGCTTCTGTTTTAAGTCATCCTTCATTACTGGGATGCACCGTGTTTATTCTTGTGTGTTCAGTTCCACAGAAGTGAGGATGTCAGGTCACAGGGGCTGGGCTATTTAAATTTTTCTTGGTATTGCAAAATTGATTTTCAAAGAAATGGAAGTCATTTGCATTTCTATTAAAGGGGCTAACAATGCCCCAAAGAAGGGCTAGGAATCTGGTTCAGTTGGTAGAGTGTTTGCTCCAGGTGCCTGAAGCCCTGGGTTAAATCCCCAGCATGTCTGTAACCAGGGAGGGGGAGGCAGAAGAATCGGGTTCAAGTCTCATTGGGGCTATGCGGCACCCCCCACCACAAAAAATAAAAAAAGGGAGAAGGAAGGAAGGAAGGGCTGAGCAAACAAGCCGGCAGGACCTCGGCAGAGGTGTCCAGCGGGGCTCCACAAGCCTGGATTTGAAACTGGTGTTCCTTTCCTTTGGAGGCATCTTAGGTCAGCTGCTAATTCTGTAAGTCCTGGTTTCCTCATATGAAGAGATAAGAGTTGGGATTCTGGGCGCATTAAGAGCCACCAGCCACGCTGACTTGAGTGTGCGTTAATCTTTATTCTGAGGTTGGCTGATCCAGCCATTTTGGGGGTGGTGGAGGCAGGTAGGCGTTCTGCCAACCAGAGCCACTGTGTTTGGTGGTCACGGGGAAGCCAGGCTTACAAGGCACAGCGAGGAGCCGCATTGGCAAGTTCTGAGGCCCAGGCACTCACGGGGTGGTCGCCAAGTAGGTGTCCTGCCGAGTCCTCCGCCTCAGTCACAACTCTGTAGGGTTTTGGTCACCTGATAAAATCAAGGGCTCTTTCCGCCTTTCCATTTCCTTGCAAACTAAAGTGGTGTGGAGTTTGCTGAGGACACGCTTGGACGGGTCTCGTTTGGTTGACCTTCCTCTTGCTTGTCTCTGTTGTCTGGTATCTTCCTCCAGGCTGCTGGGGCAGCCCTCAGAACAGGGCCTGGACATTGAGTCCTTCTATCATCTACCCCAGAGGATTTGAGAGCAGCTTGTCTTACATGAGGACGGAGGAAAAGGTCAGCGATTGAGTGGAAGATGTTCTTGGAGTGCAGGGAGACAGGCTGCCCTTGAGAAGAGTTGTGGCCCCACTGGGCTCCTAAGGAATGACCGGCTGGAAGGAGCCCCTCCTCCGCTCACCTCAGTGTGCACTCTCTCTCTCTCTCCTTGCAGGTGTGGGCAAGAGCAGCCTGCTGTTACGATTTGCGGACAACACCTTCTCAGGTGAGTCCTCCCTGGGTGCTGTTGGGGTGTTTTGGTTTTGGAATCCCCTACCCTGTTCCTTGTCTGATTCAGGAGACTGTCATTCTGGCTATTGGCTGAGGGAAAGTGTGGCTCTGGGGGCTCAGGAAAGAAGCCTCCTGGTCCATTTTGTCACAGAACGCCTCTGCTGGTCCCCACAGGGTCTCCTGTGTCCACATTTAGGAGGTTAAAGATATACTGGATAATACATATCTAATAGGAATATGTCCATGATGGAAAAATGACAGTTGTCCCTGCCTAACTCTTGTTGCTCTGGGTCTCTGTTTGGGGGTGGTGTGTGTGTGTGTGTCTGTCTATCTGTCTGTCTTTTTCCTGACCCCACTAGCTGTTCAGAAATCTTTGTTGAGAAACATGCTTCCGCCTTGCTGTCTATCTACAGACCTGTTCTGTCTTCAGGCCAAGTCTTCCCATAGATCTCTGATCTGGCCTGGAACTTGTTATGTAGACTGGGTTGGCCTTGAACTCACAGAGATCTACTTCCTGTGTAGTGGGATTAAAGGTGTGTGCCACCTTGCCCAGCTTCCCTTGGTTCTGCAAGGAGTAGGAAGTTGCTTATGTCTAGAATGCACTGCCCTTCACTGACACCACCCTGGTCATGTGGCTGCTTCAAAGAAGCAGCACTGGACACATTGTTTCTTTGTGTACACATAGAAGTGAGGTTACTAGGTCATAGGGTCTAGAGTGTTTAAACTTTGCCAGGTTCTGCCAACTTGCTTGAAGCTGAGGGCAAAGGGTATATGAGGGGACATGCATTTGTCTTAGTCACTGTCCCCCGCTGTTAAGAGCTACTATGACTACCACAACTCTTATAAACACAAACATTTAACTGGGGGCTCAGCTTGCAGGTTCAGAGGGTCAGTCCATTATCATCATGACAAGGATTGGGTTGGAACAGTGGCCGAGAGCTCTATCCCGGTCCGGAAAGGTGGAAGGGGGAGCGAGCCTCAGACCGCCATGAGCTTTAGAAACCTCAAAGCCCACCCACAGGGATACATTTTTTCCAAAAGGCTACACCTCCTAATCTTTATAATCTCTCTAGTTCTACTTCCTGGTCACTAAGCATCAAGTATGTGACCCTGAGGGGACCATTCCCACTCAAACCTTCTTGGTGTAGACGTGTAGGACAGAGGACATTTGGGGGGGCATCATGCTTGGCTGCAAACGCTTTCCCCCATTTAAACCACCTCACCAGGTCTCCAGCTGCTTTTCAGGGAAGCTGCACTCACCCACGCTCCGCCAGCCTTTCCTCTTTAACTGTATTTGGGTGTTTTGTCTGCAGTTGTGAGTTTCCATGTGGGTGCTGGGAACTGAATGCAGGCCCTCTGTTGGCTCACTAGATGCCAGTGGCCCTGTGACGACTGAAATTGTCTCCAATCACTGTGTGTTTTCCTGTTCCTCAGAATCTAGCTTTCTTCCTTGCGCTTTGTTTTGCCTGCCCACGTGTGAGGGGCTGAGCAGCAGGCGTTTGGTGCTCGCCCCACTGTTGTTAAGCTTGTCTACTGACTTTCATTTCTTTCTAACCTTTTTCTTGCTTTCATTTCTGCCTCACCTTGAACTTTGGCCTTTCCTCTGTCCTCGCCACACTTCACACTTCTGGTCCTTTGAAAGAGGCTCTTGGTATGTTGTGGGTGGAGTAAGGCCCATGGTCTTAGGAGGTGGCTGTAAGCCTGCACCACAGCGGCCTGCAGAAGTAGGCCATGTGCTTAGACGCGTCTTCCACACAGATGTCCTAAGAGCCGTTTCAAAGGTTTCTTTCCTGTGAAAAGTCATTGCCCCGCTGTATCACGCACAAGAAATGGTAGAAGTTCTCGGCAGTACAGAAGGGCCTGGAGGACCAGCCCTGACTTCTTCCTCTTTCTGTCCTGGGGCTTAGGCTCACAAACCCCAAACCTGCCATGGATATTTTGCTGTTGTCCCCCTCCAGAAAGTGCAGTGTTGGATCCTATTAGTCAATTTTGAAGGTTGTCCTCCACTCCAATAAAGAGAGAAACCCAGGATGAATAGGTGCGCTCCCTTCTCAGGTCACAGCCTACCTGGCCCTGCCCTGCCCTGCAGTAAAGCCTCCCGTCTCCTCAGTCATTCACATGTTAATGACAATCATAGTCTATGTTTCTGAAAGTCTTTCCTACTCTGTGTCACTTGCTCTGTGGGCCTGCTAAAGCAGGTGAGCTTTCTTGGCTCAGGACTGTGCTTAGGGCCCTGGCTGGCTAGGGGCACATGTGGTGGGGTGCGCTGGGCTGCGGCTTGGGGGACCGAGGACTCTCAGTAACGGGCTGCGTGCATACAGGCAGCTATATCACCACGATCGGAGTGGATTTCAAGATTCGGACCGTAGAGATCAACGGGGAAAAGGTGAAGCTGCAGATCTGGGACACGGCGGGACAGGAGCGCTTCCGCACCATCACCTCTACGTGAGTCCCTGGAGGCCCTGGCCTTGGGTGTTTGCGTGAAGTTGAGTGACATTGCCGAACGGAGAGAGTGTGGTAGAAATGGCCTGGGTGTGAGGAGGTGAGGCTGAGGTGGTTGCTGGCCTCAGTGGGTGGCGGCAGCTATGCCTGTCTCCTTTCCTGAAGATGATGCCATGGTGTGTGGTGGTAGCCACCAGGGCCAGGGCCGTGCAGTGCAGTCGTGGGGCACCTGGCCCCGGTGTCTGTCATGGTAGAGACTGTGTACAACCCACGGACAGTCGCTCACTCCTGCCTGCTGCCAGCTCCACTGTCTTCAAGTGGCAATAGCAGCAGTATTTGCCCCGCTGGGTGACCAGCTTTTCCCTTGTGTCCAGTGAGCCACTGACAATTCTTGGTGGTGTCAGTTCATTCTGTACAGTCTCTGTACAGAGATGGCTCTGTGGAGGCCTGGAGACCATAGGTGTGGGGCTCTTCCTCCACATCCCCAGTCTATTGGCCGGGAAATCAGTTGTCTGGTAGTGTCTTTGTAAACTCACTCCAGTATGGAGTCACGCAGAGTCTTGGATCTTAGGTGCTCATGAAACTATGGACTTTAAATGTTTGTTCTGCTGCATGTCCTTGGACGAGCTGCCTAGCCTGTGCCCGTGTCCAGAGGTCTCTGCTGGGGATCTGCCTGAGTTCGCAGGCTCAAGTCCTGGTCTTCAGATTGGGACTTTTCCATGGCTTTCTCTATTCTCTGTGCTGTAACTCCATCTTACAGATAAGGCATGTCTCAGTGCATGAGATAGGGCCTCACTATGTAGCCCTGGATGCCCCCCAAGCTCGTAGGTATCTACCTGTTTCTGCTGAGATTAAAGGTATGGGCCATTTCTCACAGCTCCAGGTGCTTCTGAGAAGTGGGCTCCATGGTGCGTGCAGGGTTGGCCTCTGTGGACACATCCCTGGCCTTCTTGTATAAACAGTTCCAAGTCTCGGGAATGTTTCCCATTCTGTCAGCACGGAAATATAGGTAGTCCTTGTGGGCCCTGGGTGTCCTCTGAGGGCGTGAGTGTCAGGGGTTCCTGTATTAGGGAAGCACAGGGCTGCTCAGCTGAGAGGAGGGTAGGTTGGTGTGTGTGTGTGTTGTACTGCTTACACTGTAGAGGATGTGAGTGCCATGGACCAGGACTCCCTGGGTTCAGGGCTCTGTACTGTCTGGGGAAACCAAAGTTAGCCCCTGGCGTGGAGTCTTAGACTTGGCCAATTCTGAAGTAGAAAGCACTTCAGAGCCTACCAAGGGGGCCATGGAGAGGCTCATCATGGAGAGACCCATCACCTTGTTGAGAGTGGCTGGTGGGATGAGAGGCTCTTCAGGTAGCTGCATGTTTGAGAGTGTAGGAGTGGAAGTGGCTGTACTTGGTGTGTCTGCTACAAGAGCCCTTTCCTGAGGAGCTCTGTGACCCTCTGGTGGCTGGGAGGAGTGAGCGGAGTGGAACCTTGCGCTGGCCTGGGAAACAGACCTGGGTGTTGAGGTTGCAGCCGGGCCCAGCTGGGGCAAAGATGAGTAGGGCAGGGGATGTGCGATACCTGGGTCAGAAGCCTGAAGGAAGCCCTGGTGTTCTGCTAGACAGAGGTAGAGCCACCCATGGCCCAGCATGGGCCCTTTTCTGGCCAAGACTCTCCTGGAGCGGCAGGAGCTAGGGCAGTGGTGTGCTGTTTCTTGGTATCTTCAGGAAAGGAAAGGTTACAGAGGCATTCCGCTGTTTGTACTTCTGCTGGCAGGAACGTGTGTCCATCCGTGTGGCTCTCACACTGCTGCAGAGGCATCCACCAAGCTGTGCTGTTGAACTTGTAGTGTTCAGGGTAGTAGTTTGCTGTGGGACCAGGGCCAGGTTGGTTTAGGGGTCCTGAGCTGAGACAGTGGGACAGTGCACTCCCTCAAAGCCAAGAAGGCTCGCAGCCTTGGAACAAGTCTACATCCTGCCCTTGGGGCTGCCCTGCCCTGCCCAGCCACTCACTCTTGGTTCTGGAACTCCAGATTGCTGTGGAGGAGCGCTTGTCCTGATAGGAAAGAGCTGTCTTTGAATTGGGTGTCTTTGGGTGGCGTCTGTGATCTCCTCGTCCTCACAGCCTCTCTTAGAAGTCTGTACTAGCACCCCCTATTTCATAGGAAGCGAGGTACAGGGTAGGATGCAAGGCTGCTTCCAGAGTGCACGTCTTTTCAGAGACACAACCAGGTTCCACTTTTCAGATATGTCTTGACCTCAGAGAGTAGACAGCGGGGGTTCTCTTTACCAGTCTGGGCTGTGAATCCTGGTGTAGCCATCTTGAAACCTAGGACAGTAGGCACCCTGCCTTCTGGGTTTTTTATTCTAGGTGTAGAAGACCTTCGTTGTCAAGAATAGGTAGCCTTAGAGACAAGGCTCTGAGGGACAGTCCTGGGCTTAGAGTGGGGCCAAGGGTGCTGCTTGGCCTCTGGTGCCGTGAGGCCAATGCCCTGTGCTCCAGCTTGGTGCTGTCTAGGGAGCAGATGTTTGGAGAGGAATGGTGGCAGCCACCTATCTCCAGACCTTGTGGTTGGTTTGGGTCTGCAGGGTTAGTTGAGTCCCTCCTACAGCTGCTGGAGGTCTATAGAGCCACCACACCCCTCACTGGCACAGTCAGCCAACAGCAGAATAGAAGCGTCACTGCCCACCAGGAGAGCCAGAGTGGTGCACTTTGCTGTGGCTTCATGGAGGTGCAGCCCCTTGGGATGGCACTTTAATACTGAGATTTGAAAGAAAGTTTGAACATTTAAACAAGGATAGTGATAACATGAAATCAAACACAGAAGCCGCCTGAATTGTAAAAATGAACTTGAAAGATGTTTTCAGCTGGGCAGTGGTGGTGCACGCCTGTAATCCCAGCACTCTGGGAGGCAGAGGCAGGCGGATTTCTGAGTTCGAGGCCAGCCTGGTCTACAGAGTGAGTTCCAGGACAGCCAGGGCTACACAAGAAACCTTGTCTCGAAAAAAACAAATCAAAAAAAAAAAAAGAAAGAAAAGAAAAGAAAGATATTTCCAGCTCCAGCACAGAGTCAGGCCTGGCCCACCCCGGACTGTTACCGCCCCCACCGCTGCTGCCAGGGACAGGCCCGAGAAGCCAGTGCTGCTGGAGCAGCCTGTCCTGCTGTCTGGCTGGGGGTCGAGGCTGGGTGCAGGGCTTGGTCCGGCCCTGCGCACCCGCACCTTCCCTAGCCACTGTCCTGTAGCAGGCAGGTCCCAGGGAAGCAGCTCTGTCCCAGGCCCAAGCCCTGATCCACATCTTGGCCCTACAGGTATTACCGGGGAACCCACGGGGTCATTGTGGTTTATGACGTCACTAGTGCTGAGTCCTTTGTCAATGTCAAGCGATGGCTTCATGAAATCAACCAGAACTGTGACGATGTGTGCCGAATATTAGGTGAGGCTGGGCCCCAGGGTGGGAGGGCGAGAGAGCTGCACGGGTGGTGTTCCCGCAGGCAGCTGAGTCGCTTTGTCTTCAGTGGGCAACAAGAATGACGACCCCGAGCGGAAGGTGGTGGAGACAGAAGATGCCTACAAATTTGCTGGGCAGATGGGGATCCAGCTCTTTGAGACCAGTGCCAAGGAGAACGTCAACGTGGAAGAGGTAGGCTCCAGCGGGGCGGGCGGAGGGGTGGCAGGGAGGAGACTAAAATTCCTCTTATTGAATCTGAGTAGCCTTGGATCTAACCGTGAGAGGTGGAGTCAGGGCTGGTGGGGCCTTTCTGTTCCAGCGGCCCCCATCGGCCCTTCCTGGAGCCCATCATTACCTCTCTTCCCTGCCCTGTAGTTGCTGGCTTTCCTGGCCTTGAGAACAAGGGGCTTATGGGTGGAGCCTCTGCCCAGGCAAGCTCTTCATTTGTAGCCTCATGAAGCAGCTGTGATTCTGAGGGAGAAGAGCCAGAGCTTTGGTCACAAGCCCCACTTGGCCCATTCCCTGGCCCTAGAGAGGAGTCGAGAGGTGCTAGGGAAGTTGGGATCTCACCGTATTGGGAACACAAGCTCCTCAGAGCCAAGCCAGGAGCCACCTACCTGTGTGGATTCATCTGCTCATGTGGACACAGGGAGGGGGAGTTGTGTTCCAGGTAGGGAGGATCAAGTGGGCTGAGGCTGGCGGAGTATACTCTACAGCATGCTTGCTAAATAGATGGAGACGCTACCTTGCCTCTCTACAAAGACACGTGTGCATGGACACACTCGTTCACATGAAGAAGCCACAGAGGGCATCAGAAAGCATGGAGCTGGAGAGAGTGCTTATCAGAGCCTGCTGTGACCCGACGCCTGTCCTGCAGATGGCACATACAAGCTCCTGAGCACTGCGCCAGCTCTGGCTCCAGGACTCTGAGCTCCTTGTCTAGCTTTTCTCTCTCCTTCCTTCCTTCCTTCCTTCCTTCCTTCCTTCCTTCCTTCCTTCCTTCCTTCCTTCCTTCCTTCCTTCCTTCCTTCCTTCCTCTGCTGCTCCTGCCTTGGGGACAGAGTGGGCCTATGGCTTGGTGGTTCCTCTGACTAGGACACTGGGTAGTCAGAGAAAGGTTTTGGCAGTGTCTAGCCCCACTGCAGGGAGGATGGCAAGTGGGCAGGCGGAGACCCCCTGTTACATGCAGAGTAACATCCCTTTGCCTTGCCAGAGGGTTCTCAGTGAAGGCTTCTAACTATGCGTTAAAAAGGACTGGAGGGCTGGCTCAGTGGTTAAGGTTGTAGCATTCCTACAGAGGGCCTGAGTTCAGTTCCCAGCACCCCTGCCAGCAGCTCACACCTGTCTGTGACTCCAGCTTCAGGGGCTCTGCCTCTGGTTTCTGTGGGGACCTATAAGAGATTGACTTGCCAAGACAGCTACAGGCTACAACCTTTAACTCCATTCCCCCCTGCCTAGAGCAGCAGTTCTCAACCTGTGGGTCTAATGACCCTTTCACGGGGGTCACTATCAGATTTTACATTCTGATTTGTAACAGTAGCAAAATTACAGGTATTAAGTAACAACAAAATAATTCTATAGTTGGGGGGTCGCCATGACATGAAGAACTGTAGTAGAGGGTCTCAGTGTTAGGAAGGTGAGACCCCTGGACTAGAATGTTTTGAGGGTACACAATGCACACCTGTAGCCCAGGCACTTGGGGAGGCAGCAGGATGGGTGTGAGTTTAAGGCCAAGCTGGGCTAGAGTCAAGAGAAACAGAAATGGCCTGGGGAGGTGGCTGTGCTAGTCTGCGGGGTCAGCCTTGCCCTGTCGTCTCTCCAGATGTTCAACTGTATCACGGAGCTGGTTCTACGAGCAAAGAAAGACAACTTGGCAAAACAGCAACAGCAGCAACAGAACGATGTGGTGAAGCTCACCAAAAACAGTAAACGAAAGAAACGCTGCTGCTAATGCCCCAGCCCACTGCAGAGACTGCACTGCATCCCTCCCCAGCCTGAGGCCTCGGAGGCTCTCGGGGGACAGTCTCAGTTTAGTGCCGTTATTTAAAGAATTCTCTCCACGTTTTTTGTATCGGGAGGCGCCATCGGCACTTCCTCCCCTTTTCCCCTTGAGTGCCAAGAAGGTGTTGGACAAGCCCGCCCTTCCCCATGGTGCCCTGCTCCCTGCTGAGGCGCCTGGACCTGGTGAGGACGCTGCCAGCTGAGTGGACTGATAACCAGTTTGTACATAGTGTATATTGCATTAACCAGCTGCACACCCTCAGCCGCTCTGGCTCCTGGCTCCTTCCTGCCAACCTGCTGCAGCAGACCTTCCCACACCCGCCAACCCATCTCCACGGCAGCTTCCTGAGGAGCCAGCCTCGTGCCCTAGCCGAGTCTTTGGCCGTCCCTGGCCCATGGAGTGCACTCCATCCACGTGGCTCCTACCCTACAGCTGCTCTGGGAGCTGGGGAACTGGAGCCGCCACACAAGGCCCTGCCCTCTGCTGGCCCCAGGCCCTCAGCTCCACAGAGGAACTCAGTCCTGCTCTTTTGAACAACAGGTTTCTCATTCTGCCTTCTAGATGCCTCTGCTGCAAACCCAGGGGAGCCATGGCTTCTCACTTCCCCAACATGTTTCCGTTTCTGCAGAAAGGTAGTGGTACATCTGTAAAGAGATGGAGCTTGCAAGGGGGAACATTATTTTAACAAATACAACCAATGAAGCCAAATCAAAGTTCTTCACCATTATTTCCTGATTGGCTCAATAGCAAAAGTTGTGACTGTCCTACTTTGGGCTCAGTATTTTTTAGAAAAGGTGTATGGCTTCTGTTCAGTGTAGGGCTAGGCACTCTCCCTTCCATGGGAAAGGAAGGCTTTGTGCCATCATTCCTGTGTGTCTGAGGGCTGCCCGCTGGAGATGGCTTGCAGTGTAGCACCAGGCATGTGTGGCAGAGCCAGGGGTTGCTGGGCTATGGGAAGACACCGCCAAGCCAGGATAGGCGGCTTTTGCATTACTGACAGATCTGTTTTTAGTATGAAGGTGGTAGGAAGATTCTTAGCCACTGGGAAGAAGTGGTGGTGGCGTGGGGCAGCCAGTATTTACCTACCCACCACCAGGGTGATCTGCATTTGATTAGCTCCCCCTTCCCCAGGACACTTGGTTCCCTTTCCCTGAAGGATCACGTAACTCAGAAAAACTGATTTGGACACCATAATGTGTTTTAGATTTTCTTTCCTAGGAGATTTCCAGGCACAGTCCTGATTGGACAATCATCACAGAATACTGCAGATTTTCCATGTTAACACTGTGGATGGGTTTTCAATCAATAAAACTGGGGCTTTCTTCTCACCTGTCTCTCCACTTGTCCGAATTGTCAAGAGCTGGGGCTCTGTGTGGCAGGCCTGTGTTTCTGAGCATCAGGCTGGGTTTGGGGTGGAGGAAGGCACTTCAGGATCAAGCATTAGGCGACCGTCTCCACATGGCCCAGGTGAGCTGGGAGTTGAGGCAGAGTGCGGTGGCTGACCGAGGGAGGGCCTGTTCCTGGGCGGGTGACATGCTTCTGAACACAGGGAAAACCAGGATGGGAGTGTTTGCCAATTCAAGCAGTAAGAGGGAGCCCAAGTTGAAGGCCTCTGGCTTCTGGCACCCACCTGTTAAGGTCCAGGTGACAACAGTATGCCTGTCCCGCAGTGTTACATGCATGAGGGGGAGGGGGTAAGGGGGGGAGAATCAGGGCTAAACTTGGTGTCCTGGTGGACCTGATGTGAAACTCTTGTCAAACAACAAACTTTTAAATGGTTTGCTAGGATTATTTCTGTATTGAAAGTTTCTAATTATGCTTTTTTAAAAAAAAATACTAAAAATAAAGGTTCAAGCTGCCAAATTTCCTTCAGGGTCTGTGTGCTCTGGGTACCTGCCCTTCCACTGTTGGTCCAGCTCTTGTCCACAGGGGCCAGGGAGGGCCCTGGGACACTGTCAGGGCCCAGAGCACGTGTGGGAAGACACGAGGGGAGCTCTGTGCCTACTCTGCACACAGTGGAAGGATGAAGCGAAAGCGTGTGCTCGCAGTGAGCTCTTGAAGCTGGGTATCACTGCCACGCTGGAGAAGGGTGGGGATGGCACTGCCACTTTGACGTGCCCCTTCTGGGGCTGGCCCTGGCCCTCTACACCAGTAGTCCGCAGTGGCTTAGACACAGCACAGAGCACATTCATGCCAAACAGCCCTCCATATACCCAGGAACTGAGGCAGGGGTTCTGTAGAAATTCATTTTATTCTTATTCAGACTATTTTCAAAAGAAGCAGTGGTGCGCTGTTTTTCTAAAAATATGCCTTTATAGATTTATATGTGTATTATAAAATCCATACGTGTATTTACACAATTGCTACATACAAAATTACAGCACTGTGGTATGTACATATCTATAAGTACATTCTTTCCGCTCAGCACTGCTGTGCTTCTCCCCATTGAGGGCAGGAGGCTCAGGGAGTGGTAAGCAGCTGCAGGCCGGGCCCACAGAACCTCTGAGCTGGGGCTTGGGCAGAGATGGACGTGGCTGCTGCGGAAGGAGCAGAAGCAGCAGGCGTAGGCCTCTGTCCCCAGAGGCCTGGTGGGCATTATTATCTGGAGGCTCCCAGCAGCCTTATCCGTCCACCCTGTGGCTCCCACGCTGCCTTCAGTGTGAGGGTGGCACAACCAGGCCCTCAGGCTGTTCTTGGTGGCCTGGACTTGCTCACCTTGGCCAAGAAGCTACCTTCGAGGTGGAGGGAGCTGTGAAGGTAAGTGCCCTCCCAGCCCTAGCCCATGAGGGGGAAAGTCTGGAAGGGTAAAGCCCACGGGGGTCAGTGGGGATGCTGCCCGGCCCAGGCCTCCCTAGAGGTAAGGACTGCACTGGAGGAAGCTGAGGAGTGGTGGCAGCCAGAAGATGGCCTTCTCTGGGGTACAGGATGGCCTCACCAGAGCTTGGTACACCCAGTTCTTAGACCTCACAGCCATGGGCTGGGCCTCCTGCTATCCAGAGGCTCCAGCAGAGGTGCATGCACATGGGTGAGGGGCCGTGCCTCCCCTTGCTCCAGGCCAGTGACTGGGCAGGAGGAGAGGCTCAGGCCTCCTGAGGCATGCACAGGAGGCCGCAATCTCTTCCTCTTGTTCAAAATCCAAGGAGGCAGCAGAGCCTTTAGGGTGGGCCGTGATGAGCTGGGTCTGAGTGGCCGAGGCCATCAGTGCTGCATGGGAAGTGGCTGAGCCCTGCTCACTAACAGGAGCCTGAGGAAGCCCAGGTGAGGCTTGGCTTGGGCAGTGGGGACATGGTTCATTCCTGTCCCTTGGTAGGGGGCAGCCTTCAGAGGACAAGGCAGGCCCCCTGCCCCTCCATTACACTGGCATAGGGAGTGAGCTCTTGGGAGCCAACTGGGCTCCAGGGCAGGTGGGCAGGCAGTGCAGCCGCCCTGTTCCAGCTAAGGGGAACCCTTCTCAGCTGCCACTGCTCTCCCCTCTCAATGGCCAGACTCCTCTCCACTTAAATTTTCCTGAAGAAGGAGAAGAGCCGTTTGCCATCTGTGGTGCTGGGTTCCTGTCCCCGCCCTACTCCGTGGCCCCTCGGGAAGGCAGCAGCAGGCCGGCTCTGTTCCTTCAGGTGCGTGTCCATCAGCTGCCTGTCAATGACCCTGTGCATGTCGTCCTGCGGAGAGGGAGGAGGTGGGGTGAGCAGCTGCTCTCACCTGGTCCTGGGGCTGGACAGTGAGGTGACAAATGTAGGCAGCGGTGAAGATGGGGGATGAGGTGAGGAAGCACTGTAGTTTGCGGAGACAGTGGTGGGTGTTGGCACCATGCCAGGACACATATGGCGCCATGTAGCTAGTGCGCAGCCTCAGGGCCAGTGCCATCCGTCCTTTAGGCCTACAAACCAGTGCAGCCCCACACTAGTTGACCCGCTGCCTTGGTACCCACCTGCCTGCTGTCTGGCTTGCAACTGCATCCTCAGCCCAGAGTGATCTTGGCTTGTGAGTTCCGTAGCCCAATGGTCTGCCCAGGGTTATCTGTGTCCTAATTTCCCCTTCAATCCCTCCCAGAGTAAGCCTGTGCCCACCCCAGCCACAGCCACTCTGCTTGGGATGAGCCCCATGACCAAGCTCTCACAGCTAAAGCTACGAGCAATGCCGTCTTTTTCTAACTTCAGTCTATTACAAGGACCTTACCTTTCTAACTAGCTGGCTGCCTAGGAAAAGCAACCGTAGAGAAGGCGGCTTGCAGAGGAGCAGCCGTGGAATAGTTCCCTCTTGTCACTGGACTAGAAGCAGCTACCTGACAATGGCTCTGCCACTCCCATCTGCAAGGAGCCCCGGTGATCACCCCAGCACACAGCCACCACCTTCTTGTCTCCTTCAGCTTTTCACCTAGCTGTGACCCTAAGAAACCCACAGGGACTCAGCTGCTTGAGTCCAAGCACATGGGCGGGTGGGTGAGGCAGGTTAGGTGGCTCCCTGCAGCATGGACAGACTGGGCTGTGTGGCTCGGGTAGGCACTGGTGAGCGGAGGGAGGGCAGACCCTGGATACCTCACCCCTGCTGCACACAGGCTCCGCTCTGCGCGCACCACTCAAGTATCTTTGAAGGTCTCCTAGTGAAACCAGAGGACCTTCCTGACCCCTCCCCAGGCAGCGAGCACACGGCTGTACCCCCCTTCTCCTTCCCATCCTGCTCCTCCATCACATTCGACCCCTCCCTGGCTTTCCTCCTCCTCCTCTTTCCCTTGCCAGCTCCATTTTCTATCCGCCTCTGAGATTAGACCCTGTGTCACTTTTGCCAGCACATGGCTTCTACTTCTGGAGAGCCTCACGCGCACTCTCAGCCCCCTGCTCTACGGCACTTAGGACAGCTCCATGCAGTACACTGTTCAAAGCCAAAGGGACAAGTCCTGGAGCTTCAGGAAAAGTCCTCTTGACGCTGCCTGCCTGTCACTCTGGCACGGTCACTTAAACTGCACTCTTATACATTAAATAACCAAGTCCGTCAGGGGACTCCAGGGAGCACAGCTCCTTGGAACTTTACCCATGCACGCGCTCATATACAGAGCTGGTCCTGATCCTGTGCTGAGCTATTCCTGTGGTGAAAACCCATCTGTGATAAGGCGGCATCAGTCTGCCGTGCTGCGGTAACAGGAGGAGGCTGGGACTCGATGGCACAGAGATGAGGCTAGGCTCCGGCACACAACACAGTGGGCCACGGGGAGATGGCAGATGCGGGACAGATGGCAGAGGACAACAGATGAATGGACACAAGGCTCAATCTCACCTCAAAGGCAGGAGGGGTGTACAACTAAAGCTGTTGGCACAGGAACTGAGAAAGGCCACTAGATCAGAAACCAAAGGAGCCAGATAGTGAAAAGCCCTGAGGAAGCAAACTGCGGTTGGGAGAGAAGAGAGAACAGCTTTGGTGAGCCACGGTCTGGCTGGCTGGGGTGGGTGGAGCCAGGGAGCCAGCGACCTGATGGTGCAGTCAGGACTCTGGCTGCCAGCCCCACAGGGCCATAATGTAATGGACACTGCTGCTCTGTCAGTCCCTGTGGGGCTCACAGGTGACTACGGTCTAGTAGGTCAGAGTCTCTTGGAGACAAACGTTATCCACTAGACTCACCGACCTCACCCCTCATCCCCGAGTCACAACCCCAGGGCAGTAGGGAGTTGGGAGACCCTAGAAATGCAGGTCTTAGCTGCAGCGGCGCCTTCTCTCCAGGACTCGTGCCACAACAGTGCCCTTGGGAAAAGGAAGCCACGGACCTTTGAGAAGGGAAGGCCGCACCTGTGGGACCGCTGGCCTGAGCCCAGTTCTGAATTTTCAGCCAGTCACACAGGGCCTTCTGGCTCCACACTACTTTAAAACACACAGAGCGACCAGCTGCGGGCCCGCTCCACGTCTGGTGGAAGTGCATCCTTAACAGAGGCTCCCTGAGCTTTCTGTCTCAAGGACACCCTAAAGCATTCTACCCTGGGGCTCCCAGAATCTTGTCAGGACTCTCCTTATTTCTACACTTCTTCCGAGTGGGCGTGCTCCCCACCTAGGCCTCAGGCTCTCGCTTACCTGCCAAGCCTCTAGCTGCTGGGAGAGGTTCAGTTTCTGCTGAATGGCGTCCAGTAGCTGGCTGTTCAGAGACATCATGTCCATCTTGCACTTGGCGAGTTCCAGCTCCACAGCGTTCTTCCTGCAAACACTGGCCACGATGAGCACGGCACAGACACGTGCACCTTGTGCCAGGGGCACCTGCTTCCTCACTAGGAGAGCTGGGCTCTGGGGGAGGGGAAGGGCTGCTCCCACACCAGGGCCACTGGAGCTTCTGCAGGGACTGTAACACGCGTCCTAACCAAGCCACAGTCTAAGGTGGCCTGTGGTCACTAAACAGGAGTCACAGTGAGTGGGTGACACAGGACATGTCCACTGGGACCGGAGCCTAGAGAGGATCACAGGCCACTCGGCAAAGGCACTGCTTGAGGGCCTTACACTCAAGGCTGTGCGCAGTGCAGGGCGGGGACCTTCTCCTGCTGTGGGAAGGCAGTCCTTTGGACTAGCTACTCCGCCCTTAAAGAAACTATTCCAACGATAAAGTTGTTCAAAGGATGGTGGCCACAGTTTAGCAACATTAGTTTCCAATAATTGGGGAACTGTAGAAACAAATTTTAAAGACAATATACGGTATTTACTGACAGTTTACCATGATGGGACCGGGAGGAAAAGGTCAAGCTCTATGGAATAAAACTGCCAGTGTGTGGACATGTAACACACAGAGATACATACACTGGGGTTAATCTCTGGAGATGTCACTGATGAGATGTCAACTCTCCCACATACCTCAGTATTTTCAGATTTGTATGTCTCGGGTACTGTTTTGCTCACCTACACAACATTCTTACATTTTAGCTGCTCCATACACAAAGCTGACCGATTGGAGCGGGCGTGAGAGGAGGACGCAGGTAACTGAGCTGCCGGGGCTCAGGCAGCACCCGCTGCTCAGGCAGCACCCGCTGCTGCTGCTGAAGGCATATTCTGCCAGACCGCGGAGAGCAGCAGGCCTGGCCTGCAGCGGCCTCCGTTCCGATCTCAGTACTAAATGAGCAAAGCCAGAATGAGAAGGTGATTCTCGTTTGTACAGGGCTCAGACCGTACTTCCTCCCTGCCTTGCCCTCTACCCAGCAATTAGTCACCTACTCCACACCCCAGTGTGGTGCACTCACCAGCCACTTTGCCCTAGAAGCTGCTCCAGACAACTCTGGGCTTATCCCGGCCACGCCCACTGCGGCTGCAGGCCACAGGGATAGGACCAAGCTTGTCCAATGGGCAAAGCTGCAGATGCCGCAGGTTGCTTCTGTCATGCCCACAGCCATTGGCTGTTAAAGAACAGCAGAAATCCTCAAGGCAGCAGTTGCCATGGACGCGATTTGCTGGCCTGACAGCCCCCAAAGCGCAGGCGCCTCCCGGCTGCTCTAGCCTCAGGAAGTACCAAGTGTCTGCCAGCAGAGGGCGCCCGAGCAGCCCAGAGCTACGGGAATGGTTCTGAACGCTAGGGCCCAGGCACTCCAGCCTGCGGAGGAAAGGGGAGTCTTCAAACTGATCCAAAGACCCAAAAGGTATAATAACCACACAAGTTGCTTATCATACATGACTCCTATTAGTTTGTTCTTTTGGTTTTTGATTTTGTTTTTTTGAGACAGGGTTTCTCTGTATAGCCCTCCTGGAACTCACTCTGTAGACAAGGCTGGCCTCACACTCTGATATGTGCCACTACTGCCTGGATTTTTTAAAATCCTATTAAAAAAAAAGTATTTCCAATGCTCAGAAGAATGCCTTATGCAAATGAAGTCACTAGTTTTTGTTTTGTTTTGTTTTGGGCAAAGTGCTATTCCAGAACCAATTGTGGTATCCACATTGGTGTGGTTTTAGTGGTACAATTTCTCACCTGCCTGATTAACTTCTGTTTTTGGTGAGTGCTTTTTAGTGCTTTTAAGGTGATCACTGCTAGCAGCTTTCCTACTGTGTGGGATAAGGAATGCCTTAAGTCCTCGCAGCCCAGTTCGGTGAGGTGAGTCTCCCTTGAATACACATTAAAGTAACCAGGTGAAGCAGTGGCTCTACCCCAGCCTTTCAGACTCAACTGCTCTGGGGAGGCCACGGTGATTATAATGTGTGCAGGTGCCGAACACCACGGGTGAGGCCAGTTTCAATGCCACTGCTTTAAAGTACACACGGAATGTGGCTCACAGGGACAGATGACAGACAGGCCTATGTTACTGAGATATACTGCACTCAATTCTGCAAAGTGACCTAATGTGAGGAATGATCAGAGAAAAATGGGCCCAAAGGTGAAGCAGGACATAGGTGACAGGAAGAATGGAAGGTGGAGCTGGAGAGCCTGCTGCGCCACACTGCTCTAGTTTAAGGGCCCAGGCCGCACTTAGACCAGCTCCTCTCAGTTCAGGACTAGAGGTGCAGCAGACCTGAAGGTCGCAGCAGTGAGCAGTGCCCTCGCCCTCTAAGGTGGGGTTCACCTCATTACCTTCGATTTTTCTCTCCGCAGTGAAGGGGGCGGTAATCGAGGCCCTGGGAAATGTTTTTAGGTCAGTTGGGGCACACCTGCAATCTCAGTACTTGGGTCTGAGACAGGAGAGTAATTTCAAGTCAGAAGCCAGTCTTAGCTGCATAGCAAACCAAACCAAACAGACAGCCAAGCAGGGGCTCTGGGAAACTACCCCTGCACTTCCACCTTGTACGTACACACACACACACACACACACACACACACACAGAGAGAGAGAGAGAGAGAGAGAGAGAGAGAGAGAGAGAGAGAGAACCCCATCTGTGGTGCAGGCTGGCTTATACCGAAGCCCCTTCTTGTTTGTATTTCCTAAGTTCTGGAGCACAGATGTATGACATTAAGGCAGGTTCATAACAGAACTTCCTTCCTTCTTCCCTTCACTCATTCATTTATTGAGACAGACTTTTCCCTCTGTATCACTGGATGTCCTGGACTCATTCTGTAGCCCAGGCTGGCCTCAAACTCACAGAGACCTGCCTGCCTCTGCCTCCCGAGTACTGGGATCACAGGTGGGCACCACCACCTGGCACCCGCATTTTAAAGATGAGCATGCAGAGCAGTTTTCTTGAAGGAAACAGAGTGGAGCCTGGAGAGACGGCTCAGAGAGGAAGGGCATCTGGTGAACAGTGAGGACCAGAGTCTGGATCCCAGCACTCATGGAAAACCTGTGTACTGGCTGGTTCTGTGTCAACTTGACACAGGCTGGAGTTACCACAGAGAAAGGAGCTTCAGTTGGGGAAGTGCCTCCATGAGATCCAGCTGTGAGGCATTTTCTCAATTAGTGATCAAGGGGGAGGGCCCCTGGTGGGCGGGGCCAGCCCTGGGCTGGTGCTCTTGGGTTCTATAAGAGAGCAGGCTGAGCAAGCCAGGGGAAGCAAGCCAGTAAGGAACATCCCTCCATGGCCTCTGCATCAGCTCCTGCTTCCTGACCTGCTTGAGTTCCAGTCCTGACTTCCTTTGGTGATGAACAGCAGTGTGGAAGTGTGAGCTGAATAAACCCTTTCCTCCCCAACTTGCTTCTTTGGTCATGATGTTTGTGCAGGAACAGAAACCCTGACTAAGACAACCTGTATCCTGTATCCTCAAGTACTACAGGGATGGACACAGGGGCCACATAGCAATGTATTGACCACATATACATACACTACAATACAAACAAACAAACAACAGTAAGCAACCCACGTCACTCACTTTGCAATGGCCTCGTCCCGGTCCCTGATGGCCTTCTGAAGCTGCTCCTTTGGTTCCTTGTCCTCAGATGTCACTCTGAGTCGGTCCCTTTCTTCCTTCAGTGCAGTCATCTCCGCGCTCAGCAGTGTCACCTTGCAACAGATCAAGGAGAAATGTCTGTGATAACGCTGCTGTGGCTGGCCTGGGTGTGGTCTCCCAGGAAAAGGCACTCAGAGGCCAGCAAGATGGGTAACAGGTAAAAGGTGCCCGCCTTTACCCATCTGTTACCTGTTAAGCCTGACAACCTGAACCCAAATAAAGATGGGAGGAGGGGCTGGAGAGATGGCTCAGCGGTTAAGAGCTGACTGCTCTTCTAAAGGTTCTGAGTTCAAATCCCAGCAACCACATGGTGGCTCACAACCATCTGTAAGGAGATCTGATGCCCTCTTCTGGTTGTCAGCTACAGCGTGCTAATTTATAGTAGTAAATAAATCTTTAAAAACAAAAAAAAAAGATGGGAGGAGAAAACTGACTCCAAAAAGTTGTCTTCTGACATCTACCTCAACCTTGAGGGGCTGGAGAAATGGCTCAGCAGTTAAGAATGCTTTGTGCTCTTTCAGAGGACTCAAGGTTGTTTGTTTTGTTTTGGTTTTGGTTTTCAGTACTCTCAGTTTATAGCTGGCTCTAACTCCATCTTGAAGATTTCCAACACCCCCTTGTGATACACACAAAATTAAGGATACATCTCTGAAAATAAAAATTTTAAAAAGATATCCACAGGGCATGTATGGGGAGTAGGCAGGTCCTGCAGTTACGTAACAGTTATGTCAAGCACACTCACGCACGCACTCACACACACACTCACTCACTTACTCACTCACTATAGGGAGCCTGACCCTGCGGTGCAGCCATGGACCAGATTCCCCATGTCCTCTGCACATCCACCCTGCTTTGGTTGAGAGACACTCCAGGTAGATAGTGAAGGATCCCCATCTGTGTCAGGGCTCTAGAACACAGTTTCCGCATGATCCGTCAGTCTGGGTCTATTACCTTTTCTGTGGGCCGTGCCTCCGTAAATGGCGCCTGCTGTCAGTCCTCACAACTGACCTGGGAGCTACTGTTGGGCACCGAGGGGCTGCTCTAGAGGCTGCGTGGCAACACACTCCATCCGACCTGACTCATGCACACACAGTCCCAAAAGCATGTCCTCCGCCTGTACATCCCAGAGTGTGGCTGCAGGAGCACTTGATCCTACCATGTACTGACCAGCTGATCTTCTGAGCTAGTCATCAACCCAAACCTTCACTGTGCGGGGGCATCCCTGACCTTATGTCCTGTTGTGGGGACAGTATGACATCACACTAGAACAGCCAGATGAGGAAGGCATCTACTGCCTTTTGCAGTCTGGTGTGAACTAGAGTTGCTGCCCCACCCCACCCCCACACTGTAGACATGGGAGACGCAAGGCTGCACCTGGGTAGGGACTGGTTCGTCAGCTGTCTTCCCATGATTCCTCCCTTCCTGTTTGGGACCTGAGCTATCCATCCAGATGTTCCTGCTGTTGACCCTACAAGCTATCAGATTTAATGCAGTGTACTCATTTTACGTAAGTTACACAAAGCAAATGTGTTGTGCGCAACCAGTCTCTGGAGAGTTCAATAAATGTGTTGAGCAATAAAGAATGACAGGCTGAGACATGAACAGGGACGCCCGGTCACACCCTCTTGGTAAGAATTACACACCCACTGACACTTCTCCAAGGGAGTCCATCCACACCAATCTGCTCCCTCCTACTAAGGGAACAGCTGCCACCTTGACTCCATGACTAGATGAAGATCAAGGTCACAGTCAGAGCCAGCAGCTACTTAGCATGAAAGTAGAAGACATCCACTGATGAGGCAGGAAGACAGGAAAATTTTATGTGTATGGTGGGTGTTTGCCTGCTCACATGTCTATGAGCCAGGCATATGTACGCCCAGCGTCTGCTAAGGTCAGAAGGGTGTTGGACCCCTGGGACTAGAGTCACAGACAGTTACAAGCTGCTGTGGGGTGTGGGGGTCAGACACTGTCCTCTGGGGCAGCAACCAGCAGTCTTTTTTTTTAAGAATTTTTTTTAAAGATTTATTTATTTCATATATGTGGGTACATGGTCGCTGTCTTCAAACACACCAGAAGAGCAGTCAGTGTTCTCACCCACTGAGCCATCTCTCCAGCCCGCAGACAGCATTGTTAACTGATGAGCCTCTCTCCTAACCTCAAACTCTGTTCAGTGCCCAATAAGGAATGTGAGGGCCTGGGCCGATGCTCCGCACGCTGCAGATGCTCCAACACTCTCAGTGAGCTTTGGGAGCGTGCAGTTTGGAATTTCTGCAAACTGTCATTTGCATATGCGTCTAGCTCCAGGTAGAGGGACCTGGGAAGAGCTTGGCTTCACTGTGGGCACCAGCAGTTGTGCCAGTCTCACTGCCTGCCCCATGACCTAGAAAGCATGTGGTAAAGACAAACTTCTTCAGCTCAAAGGAGTGTGGCTTTGTCTTCAGGATAACTGAGGACAGGTTTTGAAACCACATGCTGGGCATGATATTGGACAGGACCAAACAACACCTAGTATGTGTCAAACAAAACTCCAGAAGAGCTTTCCACCGTGGTCTAGAAAACCTTTAGAAGCTAGAGCCCACTAGCTGACTGCTCAGGAAGGGCTGTAGAAATCAGGAAAAACCCAAAGACTGAAGGAGCACCATGTCCCTGCCCCGTCTCCCTCGATGAGTTTGGTGAGGCTTAACTGCAGTGCGGGTCCCACTGCAAGGTCTGACTGCAGCTGTGGCTGCCTCTTCCTCCCTTCCCTCAGGCTGGATCTGGCTTGTCTATGTGTGCACTTAGACTACACCCCACAGAGTTCCTCACTAAACAGCACTTCTGAGCCCACCCTTAAAGCCACGTGGCTTGGTCTTCCCTTCAGCCACGTTTGAGTCTCTGTGCTAGAGCTTTGTCCAGTGGCCTCGGTCCTTTGCTAGGACCTCCAGAAAACCCGAGTTAGCACCTGCGCTGGTCATTATGGGGTCGGTGACTACTACTACTGGAAGATAACATGAGGATGTAGTCACCACAGTAAGGCGGAGCAGAGGTCCCGGAAAGAGATCAAGAGAATACTAAGGAGGAAGTGAAATCTGCCCTGCAACTGGCAGGGCGGAGGCCTGAGCAGGTGGGGGTGGGGGTGGGGGTGGGTTGGGGGTGGGGGGAGAGGGGTCCTCCAGACAGAGGCCAAGCTGGAGTGACACACCCGAGAGTGTGCACAGCTCCTCTGTCACTGTGCAGAGCAAGTGAGGAGCTAAGATGAAGGGGGAGCGTGCAGGAGCGCAGTGGCCAGGACCTCATGACTTTTATGTCTGGTATGGAAGCTGCCCACTACACACATGAGGTACCCTGCTCTCAAGCCACACTACATGAAAACTGCCAGCACCTGAAGGTGGCTGGCTGTAGGTATGTGTACCGCGTGTGTGCCAGGGGCCCACGGAGATTAGGACAGAGTGTCAGGAACTGGAGTTATAGCAGGTTGTGACCCACCACGTGAATGCCAGAAAGTGAACCTGGGTCCTCTGCAAGAGCAGCACATGCTCTCAGCTGCTGAGCGGTCTCTTCAGCCCTGGGTGCTTGGCTTTTATATTCTGCAGTCAATCCTGAAGACCCGGTCCCTCTGCTGCTCTGTGCTCACTGATGCCAAGGGGTGGTGGGCGCCAGGCAACCCTTCATGCTGGTTATAGATTTGCCTCAGATAATTAGCACTTAAATAATTTGCTCTCTTCTACTTAAAGTCTGGTTAGTTTCTGAGGCTGCAGCATGTGGCCCGCCCACACCGACTTCTGGCCCAGTTTCCCGGGGGTGTAAAGAACGTTCCCAAGTGAGAAAGCAATGGGCTTTGGAGACCAGATCACGGACTGGGTGAGGCTCAACCTCTGGTCTAGCTGTTCCTGGACTCTCAGTCCCAGCTAACCTTGTCCGTGCCTTCCACCAAGGAGCACGGAGATAGTCCTGCCTGTCCTCCCAACACCGTGAGACTCTAGGTGCTCCACACAGCTGTCAGTCACACGTGCTTGCTGCTGGTCGGCCTGGTGCCTCATATGGTGCTCATACGAGAGCTGACCCCGCATGAGGCCAGCCCGGCCTCAGTGTTTGCTGCTGTTTTAGTAGTCATCCCAGACTATGAAGTCCATCGGAACCCCAAATCCCTACCTTGGGTGCTAGTGTGACTCCCATGAGTATTATCACATCAGGTGTGGTCGAGGGGTCCAACTCTACACTTCTCTGAAAGGAGCTCACAGGAACTGGACTAAACCAACCACCAACTGAACTTTTGTTGTGTTTTTCTTATCTTTCTTTTTCAGACAGGGTTTCTCTGTGTAACAGCCCTGGCTGTCCTGGAACTCACTGTGTAGACCAGGCTGGCCCTAAACTCACAGAGATCCACCTGCCTCTGCCTCCCCAGTGCTGGATCAAAGGCATGCACCACCATACCTGGCTATCAATTTATGTAGTAGAGATGGCTTCCTAAAGTTCCATTCCAAACTCTGGACAACCTATATTTAAACTGTGTTCTCAATGACATAATGCCTTCCAGGGAGGTTTTAATTTTTCACTCTGATAAGCAAAAAAGCCAAAGTAAAATTTTTAGAAAATTATCAAAACATTAATAAGCAAGCACTTGTTTTAGTAAGTAGGAGCACTGGCTGAACTATGCTTGGGAGGCTGAGGCAAGAGGATCTCCCGGGCCCAGGAGTTCAAGGCTAGTAAATAAAACCCATTTCCAAACCACTCTACCAACAGTACAAGCCTTAATCTAAGAACACTGAGACAGGTGTCCCGTAGCCTGGGCTGGCTGTGAACTATGTGCCTGAGGGTGGCCTTGAGTTCCTAATCCCCTGCCATTACCTCCCAAGTGCTTGGATCACATGCATGTGCCACCGACTTCAGGGGATGGCTACACAAGCTTTTCTTTTCCTTTTGGGAGTGCTGGAGATTAAAGGCAGAGCCTTGCAGTTGCTGGTCACACTCCCCCCACTGAGCTCGACCTGTTCAGAGACCTTCCGGATCCAACAGTCTCTTGTATTTTATTCCCTCAGTTTAGAAGATCTGTCCTTAAGATTGAGTCACTCTCTGAGGATGGTAGACTTTAAGTAGGAGCATGCCTTGGGCTACTTATCCCAGTCCTTAGTATGTGGCCAGGAGCAAGCCACAGATGTGACCTCCATCCTTGCTCACTGGCCTTTCACAGAAGAGTAGTAATGGCTTGGAGGTGGGCCTCCCCATATTCGTTCAAGAGGACAGTGAAGAGACAAGGGTTTATAATGAAGGCATCTTAAGTGTAAGAACATATTACCAAGGTAAAAGTTGTGTGTCAATCCCACACAGAAGGGTGGGAGCCGGCCCAGGATGCGGGGTGTGCGTGGGACTATTTGTAGGAGCTCCCCAGCTGTCACTGCTGCACAAGGGTCTGCTGCAGAGGAAGCCTGTCTCAGGACAGACCTCAAAAGCTTCTAAGTTCTTTAACATTTTTCTGATCAGAATAGCAATGTCCTTTAGTGTCCACAAGAGATCAAACAAGAAAGAACAGTAAGGGCAACAGAAGTTTCCATAGCTGAAAACAGGCTCCCAGAGGGACGAAGCTGACCCCTTAAAGACCAACTATTCCCTAACCTGACAGCTCCCACAGCAGCCTAGGCAACGTCGCTTCAGTGGTCAGCTCCTCAAAAGTTTGGGTCCCAGTCTCCTGGAATGGGGTGGAGAGCTACGGCTCACACAGTGGGCGCTTTAGGTAAGGGCCCTGTGCACACTGTCCGCACTGTGAAACGGGGGTGCTCACCTGACTGTGGAGTTGCTGCAGCTCTTCTAGGCTCTGCCTCAGTTTACCCCTCTCTCCCTCCATGAGCTCCCTCAGGGCTCTTGAGTCCTCACTGGTCTGCCTTATTTGTTCTTCTAAGGACTCGTCATCCATCCTCCGGGTGCCCTGACAGAGAGAGGCAAGCAGGTAGTGGGGAAGGAGGGGGAAGCAACAGTTATTGGAGAGTGACGGAGGACGACGGAAAGATGAAGAGGAAGGGCAGACAGGCGGAGAGGATGACACAGGCCAGCAAGTGGGGCCTAGGGAGAGAGACTCTCGTGTTTAATTTTACCCTGTAAAAGGTCGTTTTGATCTCAAGCTTTGGGAGAAGCAGTGGCATGCTGTGAATTGTACACAGCACTGACATCTATCTCCCCTATCCCACAGGACTTGGCCTCCTACCATCCACTCTACAAACCACCCAGGCTGCCTGTCAGAAACATCTGTCCTTCATCTTACTGCCTCTAATACAACAAAGGCGTAACTATTCTGTGGGAGGGTGAGACGGGAGGGAAGTCAAGGAGAAATTCATCCTGACTCTGTGGACATGACAGGCCACCCTGGGAGCCAGAAGAAAATCCCTCTTCCTCCCACATGAGGCCTTGTGTGGGATTCTCAGAGTCTTCTTCACCTCCTCAGCCTTCTGTGCTGAGACTTTCCTAGACAAAAGCCTTAGGGTTTTTGCTGTTTGTTTTGAGACAAGGTCTTACTATGCACTCTGGTTGTCTTACAACTCACTGTGTAAACCAGGCTAGCCTCAGAGCCACAGTACTCTGCCTGTCTCTACCTCCAGAGTGCAGGGTTAGACCTGTGAGCCGCCATGTCTGGCAAACCCTAGTTCTTAAATGTTGCCCACTCGCTGTTATCCTCTCAGGGCCAGCCACAGAGGAACAACTGGCGAGCTGACCTAGACAACATTTCTAAGCAAAACCTTCCAACTTAAGGCTGCCACCAGTGCCTTGTGTGTGACTACATGGTGAACTACAGGCACAACCATGCCATGGTTCTCAACCTGGGGGTCTCGACCCCCCCCCCTTGGGCTAACCTCCTTCTCCAAAAGTATTTACATCACGATTCACAACACTAGCAAAATTACTGTTATGAATTGGCAATGAAAATAACTTTACAGTTGAGGGGTCACCACAACATGAGGGACTGTACTAAAGGGTCGCAGCGTTAGGAAGGTTGAGAAGCCCTGTCAGGGCATTTGAGCAAGGGGACCACAGAAGCCCGACTTCCTGGTTTCTGGAAGTACTCAATACTCTCAGGGTGCTGGCAACAAGTCCTGATGGAGGCCCCAGCTCAGGCCTCCTCCAGTGTGCACCACTGAGGCAGAGCTGCATCACTGAAGGCACAGCGCCCTTACCGTGGGCTCCATGCCGTCCACGATGCTCTGGATGAGTCTCTTGAGCTCGCTGAGGGCAGTGCGCAGGCTGCCGGCAGGCACGTCCTTGGCGGACGAGGTCTCTGAGGACTCATCCATGGAGGAGTCTGTGGACACGGCTGAATCGGCGCTGTCATTCCCTCGCAGGTGTGAGCAGAGATAGCGGACCTGGCAGTAGGCTTCCCAGAGCTGCAGCCTCAGCTGTGTCACAAAGTGCTACGGTCACTACAGACTCTAGAAAGGACCTGCTCAGTTACTACCCAAGCCACTACACAGGCACTTGAATTCCTGTTTTTAGGAGCAAGGGTCTCATTTTTTTAAAAACATCTTAAATAATAGTTTGGAGCTAGTACATCTTCTTAGACTTTCATTTCTTTTCCCTTCTGAGACAGGGTTTTTCTGTGTAGCCCTGGCTGTCCTAGAACTTACTCTCTAGCCCAGGCCGGCCTTGAACAGAGATCCACTGTTTCTGTCTCCTGAGAGCTGGAAATAAAGGCGTGGGAGACACACCACACACCACACCACACACACACACACACACACACACACACACACACACACACACACCGCTCAATTCTTTTAGAGATTATGATACAGCCCTGGCTGGCCTGGAACTAGCCTGCTGCAACTGCTCTGCCTCAGCCTTCTTTGTGCTGCTGACATGCTATTCTCAATTTTTTGTTGTTGTTGTTTTTTAATTTTTAATTTTTTTAATGTTTTTTTTTCCAAGACAGGGTTTCTCTGTGTAGCCCTGGCTGCCCTTGAACTCAGAAATCCTCCTGCCTCCCAAGTGCTGGGATTACAGGCATGCGCCACCACTGCCTATTATCAATTCTTATTCCCTGTTCTCTCGCCCTCTGTCACATATGAGGGCCTTACGGGCTGGAGTCAGAGCCTGGGTGGAAGAGAGGGGTGATAGAGGCATAAAGAGGCAATGGCACCGCAGGGTCAGACTCTGGTCACCCCAGATGTCCAGGGGAGAGACTGAGGAGGAAGCCGCACTCAGGCCGTTCTGCTCCAGGTTTTAGTGGCTGACCCGTGCGGAGTCTCACTCCAGCCTGTGGCCACCGGAACTCCCACAGCAACTATGGGGACATGAGCACCTGCTCTCTCTCCTGCTCCAGCTCCTCGGCCTCCATGCTCTGCTCGATCTCTGACAGCAGGGACGTGCTGGTCGCTGCAGAGCTCTGCAGGCTCCTTTCCTCTGTCAGCTCCTCCACCTTGCCCTGCAGCTGCCGGCAGGACAGCCGGACCTCCTGGAGCTCCAGCTGGCTTTGGTGAAGCTGCAGGAAGAAAAGACAGGCTGAGAGGCTTAGCCACACGGCAGCAAGCAGTGCCCAGGACTTGACCCCGTGGCTACACATGCCAACAACTTGCAGAGGAGAGGCAGGAGGAACATGGATCAGGTTGTATCCAGTCAGTATTCAACCCCAGTCCTTCAGAAATCTCAGGGAAAAAGTTAATGGAAGAACCTAGTGATTCCAAAGACTCAAGGCACACACAGCGTAGTTAAAAAAGACACTGTCTCAACAGCAGTGACAACAAAACCAAAGATTTCAAGATGTGAATCAAGCATAAGAGGTTTTGTATCTTGATTTTTTTTAAAAAAATATTATGCCAGATATAGTGGTGCTGGCCTTTAATCCTAGTGCTTGGGTGGCAAGCGGATCTCTGTGAGTTCAAGGCCAGCCTGGTCTACACAGTGAGTTCTAGGACAGCCAGGGCTACATAACTGTCTTAGAGAGAAAAGTATGGCATTATGAAGTAATGGTTACTTTAAATATCACAGATTTTGGTACTTTTAAATTCCTATCCTTCCCTTCTTATGAAAGAGCCTCTCTATGTAACTCAGGGTTACTTCAGCCTCAACCCTGGGTGACTTTCCTGGGGAACCACTGTGTTTTGAGGCAGGCTTCCACTGGTTTGGGGGATTGCTGACTAGGCTGGCTGGCTGGTGAGCCCCGAGGTTTCAGGAGGATTCAAGAGTGTCCTACTAGGGGTGGAGCTCAGGTCCTCATGCTGCAGAGCTGGGCAGTGGCCATGGCTGTGCATTATCAGAGTAGGAAACTAACCCCGCAGCAATGGGGCCACAGGGACTGCATCACTGGTGGCGCAGTTTCCTTTAAAAAAATTAAATTGTATTATTATGGTTCAAGCCTGTGTGTTATGTATGATGTGTGTGATGGATATGACCTTGCCATGACACACATATGGGGTCAGGGCTTTTAATGGAGTCATCTTGCTGGCCCTCCTTAGCAGCTTTTTAAATGAACTCTTTTTAAACATGAACTCTTCAATGATCTGGCAACTCCATTCTGAAGTGTCCGTTCCCAACGAAATGAGAGGACCAGTAAGAGATGCTGTCTCAAGCAATAAAGTGGTGGGGTCTAGAGAGATGACTCAGTGGTTAAGAGCACTGGCTGCTCTTCCAGCTGACCCAGGATCGATTCCCAGCACCCACATGGCAGCTCACAACTGTTTTTTTTTTGTTTGTTTGTTTGTTTTGTTTTTCGAGACAGGGTTTCTCTGTGTAGCCCTGGCTGTCCTGGAACTCACTCTGTAGACCAGGCTGGCCTCAAACTCAGAAATCCACCTGCCTCTGCCTCCCGTTTGTAACTCTTAATCCATGGAATCTGATGCCCTCTTTTGGCCCCTGAGGGCACTGCATGCACATGGTATACAGACATGCAGACACAACACCCATCTACATAAAATAAAGGTTGACAATAATTATTAAGAAGATGAGACAGAGGCTGTAATCTGGCTCAGCAGATGAAGGTACGTGCCATGCAAGTCTGATAGATGTGAATTAGATCCCCAGAATCCGCAGTGGGGTTGGGGAGAACCAACCCCTAAAAGTTGACTTCTAAGCCTTATGTATTCCACGGCAAATGGGCTTTCACACTCACACATATAATAAATAAGGAGAAGGCTGAGGAAGACTACCAAAACCAATTTCAGGTTTCGGGTGTCCACTGCTCTCCCCCCCACACACACACATGGCAGTGGACCATGCCAGGAAACTTGGTAAGGCTGAGTGGATTCAGAAGCCCTGGCACCTCATGCCAGAGGATGGGCAGTGCTTCACCTGCTCCTGACCACGCCTGTCATGTGACCACAGCACCCCATGGAAAGGATCACAATCAGTCACTTAGGGGCAGCGCCCCAAGCTCCATCACACAGCATTTGCTGTCACACCCCAAAGTGTATATAAGACCCATTTAGAAGGAATAAAGGTGTGAGAATTACTCCATCAAGGGTGTCTGAGAGCTTCTCCCAATAAAAGCTGTTAACATTCCTGGAGAAGAGAATTCTCTCCTGAAACATTCACCCCGGGCCACCACGGCCACTTCTTGCTAGGTGACCCTGACCTTGGTTCCTAGCCGCTGCACCTCACTTGCCACCCTCCCTGCTCACACCAGCCTGCCCGCTTCGTAGCAGTGTGCCATTGCAGTTCTAAAGTAGCAGCAGCTGCAGACGGGAGCAGTGGCTGCCTCGATCCAACTCCCCTCTCTCAACTCCCTGACCACTCCATCGGGGCCAGAGCCCCGCCACCACTGCCCCCTAAGATCTCCTGTTAGTGTCTGGTGTACAGACCAGCAAACACACACACACAGATTTTTCTCCCTAGGGGTTAGTGTGGGTGAAGAACTTCCTGGGATTTACATTTATTCTTTTAGAAAATGATCTTTCTGGAGCCATCTCTGCTTCATTAAAGAAAGCAATCAGCGGGCTGTAGTGGTATACAACTCGGTCATTTCCCAGATTCAGGTGGCCATTAGTTCAACAGCCAGGGTTTGGCTGGAAACATAGCGCAGTGCTGCCTTCTTCAGACTCTACTAAGTCTCCTGCAGACTCTGGGTGGGCGGTGGCTACTCAAGAGCTCTGGTGCTCATGGAAGGAGCCAGTGCTTCAGAGACTTGAACCCATCCCTGCCAGGGACTGGCTGGCTGGTGGCCTGAACAAGCCCTGACTGGAAGGCTGGAGCCCAGCTGCTGACAGGAAGATGGGGCCTGGCAAGCTGCCGTCTGTCCTGGGCCAGCAACACCTGCTGCCACGGTGGGACCTCCTCCAGGCCTGCTTTGTGGGAAAACTTGGAAGGAGAGAGAAAGAAAATAAAAGCAGCCAGGGTCACGGAATAGAAAGACGTCTGTAGGAAGCATTGGCACAGTCACAAGCAGCAGCTAAGGACCAAATGCTTTACGATTATTCTGTAGGAAATGCCACATACAGCTCAGCAGGAGATGTTCCCTCGGTTAAATACAAGTTCTTACACACTGGACACAATTAGTTCAATTACTCATGCACACTCAAAGATATGTAATTAACTGTAACAGCAAGAGAACAAAAGGCCAGGAGGTGCCCTCATTCTCTGGTCAGTGACTGATTCACCACCTGGACAGATGTGCAGAGAAATCAAATCAAAACAAGGAAGAGTCTGGCAACTGTAGAAATCCTGTAATGTAAAAATAATATCTTGATGGGCGTGGCTACATAGACCACTAATTCTGCATTCACTCAGGGGGCAGAGGCAGGTGGGTCTCTGAGTTCCAGGCCACCCTGGTCTATAGAGTGAGTTCCAAGACAGCCAGAGCTAGACAAAGAACTCAGCCTCAAACAGAAAAGAAGAAAAACGAAAACAAAAAGCCAGTATCTTTGTATAAGAAAGACGGCAGTGTATTCCTATGTATGAAAAGGATAACATGAAATGCTTTCTTATTAGTACACTGCGGTTAAGTCTAAGTTCACAGCACTGAAGTGCAGCAGTGAGGAAGGCATTCTCTTGACCTGGGAGGTTGGGGGGCTGAGACAGTGTGAGGGAACATGATTTGCTTAACTGTACATGATCAGAGCCAGAGTCAGGGCGGTCTAGTCCCCAGGACATGTGTTTTATGAGTTACCGCACAGTGAGAGGGCTGCTGTCTGCTGATGAAACCCACCCATTTGCCAGGGTCAGGCCCTATACACTTCTGTAACAGGCTGAGTGGCCCTCAGAAGGACAACTGATTTCTTTACTGAGGATCAAAGCCAAGTATTTTACTGGGTTTAGCAAAGCCAGGACTGGATGTATGTACCTGTAACTCCAGCACTTGAGAGACAGGAGGCCTGATGAGAGTCCAAGGCCAGCTCCAGCCACCCATCAAGTTTGAAGCTACCCAGGACTAACCTTAGACCCCATCTCAAACAAAATGCTTGTTTTGAAGCAAGCAGTGAGTTTTAATACCTATTATAAGGCCTTAGAACAAAAACAACAACCACAGCTGAATTTGATCAGTGACTTAAAAATCTGTTTTGGGGTGGGAGGGGGGGAAAGACTCAGCAGGCGCAGGCTCTTGTCACCAAGCCTGGTGCCCTACATTTGTTCCTGGGGCTCCACGTGCTGGAAGGTGATTCTTCTCTGACCTCCACATGTGCACCATGCCATGTGCACCTATACAACACACATACACACACACACACACACACACACTCCTTCATGTACACACACACACACAGTCCTCCACATGCGCACCTACACACACACACTCCTCTACATGTACACACACACACACACTCCTCTACATGTACACCTACTGAACACACACACTCTCCCACATGTGCACCTACTGAACACACACAACACTCCTCCATGTGTACACACACACTCCTCCACATTTACACACACACACACACACACACACACACACTTTGACAGCAGGACCAGTCACCAGTAGAGCACATCAAAGGGGCCCTCCTGCTGACAGAGGCCTTTGCCTTGCCTGCTCAGCCTCCTACCCGCCCTTATCTGAGGATTTAAAATCAAGGGATTAAACACATTCCAGGGCCACTGACTCAACACTTTACAAATCTGGGTTAGGACTGTGCAAGTCTACCTGGGTCAGCTGGATTTTTTTCTGTCAGTTAAGGCCATCTTGGTGATGGCTTTCTGGAGGACACTAGTAACTAGTGACAAGGAGATTTTACATATACAGAAGACACAGACAGAAACAGCTACACAAGTAGGAAAGGTGAACAAATATGGTTCTCCACAAAAGGGTAGAATGTCCTGCCCTGCTGGCAGCCCTGTATGAGTGTGTGACCTCAGGTTCTTGCTCGACAGGACATAGCCCGCCTACGCCAGGCAGCACCTGAGGGCTCCAATGGTTCTGGTCTTTTCCCTCATCTCCAGGTTCCCAGTTAGGGAGGAGAAATAATTTTGATTTGAAAATTCATGCTAGGCTCAAAGTTTCTTTTCGGCAAGGGCTGTTTCTGGGTTTGTCGTTCTTTTCCTCTCTAGACTGTCTCAGAGGACCTCGTGGGGCTCAAAGGCTGGGACAGGAGGGCTTGCAAGGGCAGCGGAGCAACAGGCACAGCAGCTATCTCAGGTGTGTATGTAAGGGGTTCTCGTCTCCACTGTATCAAGGACTTGGTATATGACTTTGGATAAATTTGTTTTCTGTAGGCTTTAGAGAAGTATACGAACGCTCTCCACTCACTAGAAAGTGACCTGTAGCACTCTCTGATGTTTATCATCAGCAACCTTAAACTTTTCTCTACTTCAAAACCTGCTGGAAGGCTTTAGGAACAGCATCACCTTATCGGCCCCTCCCTCCTCCGTTCTTTCTGTGGTCCTGAGATAGAAGCTAGGGTCTATGCTCTCTGGTTAAGCTCCCAGCAATAGAACTACACCTAGACCCATTTTCTAGTCAGCATTTGTTGAAGCCCTACAATTAAATTATTAATTGAAAGAACAGAAATCACCAAGGGGGTTAAAAACCTGCCAAGTGACCCTTGTAGAGGCGAACTGCTTAGGGGCCAGCTGAGCTACAGAGGCAGGACCAGGGCTGTTTGCTACTGGACTCCAGACTGACTCAGAAGGTGTTTTCTTTTATTGTTTGAGACAGTTTCAATACAGCCTAGCCTAGTCGGGAACTTGCTACATAGCCCAGGCCAACTCTGAACTCTAACTCCTCATTCAGCCTCACAAGTGCTAGGTCATAGGCAGGCAGCACCATGCTGGTTAGAATGTCACCCCACATCAGAACCTCTGAACAGTTTTCCCCTGAGCCCAGTGCAGCCTGTGGCCTGGTCTTTGATAGAGACTCACCTGGCATTCAAGTATTACCTGCCCAACCAATTCCCCACAAATGATACCAGCACAACCCACTGTACTCTCCCCACCTACTCAGAGGGAAATAATGCTCTCCCCTACTCTACAGAACCAGCACAGCCCAGCAAAGCACCTTGGGAACAGATACTGCCCCATATTTCTGGGGAGACTAGGAGATGATTTTTCTGTTTTGGAGGTTATTTCTTCCAAGTCTAAGCTTGAATTTTCAACTAAAGCCGAGTGGCAGTTCCCAAGTAAGGCTTAGGAACAGGATTAAGAAGCAGTTTCTCTTAGGGAGGGTAAAACGCATCACTTAGGTCCTGAAGGGTTGGCCTGTGTACTCTCTGGCAACAGGCAGAAGCGAAGTGTGCGCGCTGGGTTCTTGGGAAGGTTCTTGGTTTCTGCTTTTTGCCAGGCAACTAAATCCCTGTGCTGGGCAACAGCAGAGGACACTGGGAGCTGAGACCAGGGATCCAGAGGCTCCCTTTGAAACCTTCTAGTAGATTTCACCAATGCCAACGAGCTAGGTCAGGAGACTCAGCTTGCCCACAAAGAACTGGAGGGCACTGCTCCAGGACCAGCGGCTCCGAGCACACAGAAGGGATGGTCTGAGAACAGTTACCCAGCTACAGGCATGCAGGAGTTCCCTGGGAAGATCTCAGGGTCGGTGGTGC
This sequence comes from Apodemus sylvaticus, assembly GCF_947179515.1. NCBI lineage: Eukaryota > Metazoa > Chordata > Mammalia > Rodentia > Muridae > Apodemus > Apodemus sylvaticus. The sequence continues at coordinate 53,455,906 of NC_067493.1, read as the reverse complement.
CGGCCTCAGGGCCTTTCCTTTGGCTAAGTACCCCCACCCCCAAACCGTATCCTGGCCCCGGCTCTATGCAGTAGCCTCTTTGTCCAGTACCTGGAGGTCTTTGTCATGGCCCTGCCTTTCTAGGATCAGCACGCGGTCCTGCAGCTCCTCCACAGTCCCCTGAAGCAGGTCATTCTCCTCTAAGGTGGCACTGAGCCGAAGCTCCAGCTCCCGTTTTCGGTCCGACAGCATCTTGATCTGAAAAGACGGAGAGCCACAGGATGGTGTAGAATTCTACCTGGAGCACAGGAGGAGGGACTAGCCCCAAATATGAAGGAGGTGTGTGCCTCTGGATATTGTGCCCAGAGACTTGGGGTTCGTCTTGGAGAACAGAGCTGTACAATCCTGGGCTGAAGGGAAAGGCCCTCCCCTTTAGAAAGCTGTCTGGGAAGGGGTAGGAGTTAGCCCAGGGAAGCCAGCATGTGGGCTGCCAGGCGGAGGAAGGATAGTCAGTGCTCGGTAAATTCCAGAGATAAGTGAGAGAAGGCCCCACCTTGTCTGCCCTCAGCCCTGCCTGGCAGCGCAGCACCAGATCTGCCTACTCCTCAAGTCGCAAGCACCAGGAAGTTCCCTCAGAGTTGTGTTCTTGCAAACAGGCTCTCTGCCTTCTCTTCCCACTGCAGATCCCCTGATTCCCCCAGTGCTACCATCCCAGCTCAGACCCTGGGCCCTGGCTAATGAGATGCCAGGAGGGAAAAGAAGGTAGAGTGTCTACATGGGCCCATGCCCAGGAAAGAATGAGAGAGTGGCTTCATGGTCAACTTGAACAAGTAATCTGTGAAAAGAAGCAACGATCTCCCTTATGAGAAAATGCTGAATTTTTTGCACATTGAAGTCAGTGCCGAGACACATGCATCTCTTGTCAGGTATGTCCGTTCTCTTCAGTGTCAGGGAGAAAGCTGAGGAGAGAGAAGCCTAGGCTTTTCTGGCTTCCAGGTTTGCTGTGAGGAAGCTCAGCCAATGCTCCTCAAGTCCAGAAATGCCTGCTACTGGGCACCGCTGTGCCCGGGGGCTCCAGAAAGCTTTCTCAAGTAGCCCTGGCTTTGGGGGAAGGGAAGGCCTCTGGGGTCCTGAAGGTCATCACCCATCTTGCTTCTCTATGTTAGTTTCCTGACATAATGATCTCTCGTCACCTGCATGCTTGTAAATACTCCCTGCCATGGTCCAGATGTTGACCTTCTCTGTCGTCTAACCTGAGAATGTCTTAAGGCTCTTCTTTGTGTAAACTCTGGGGACCAAACTCAGCACTTTTCTAGGGGACAGTTTAAAGTGTTTGACTGGTTCATTCTGTCTTCTGGGCTCTGGCTTTCCTTTCCCTCAGCCTCTTGGCTGCTCCCACTCTGCATTAGAGCTGTGCTCAGGGCACAGATCCTCACTGGCCACCAATCAATCAGATAGGATGCTGCCCTGGGGAAGTGAGGTATATGGCCTTTGTCCAGAGAGATCGGGTGTCTGTCCAAACAAAGAAATATTGTCTCTCAAGTGTACACCTGGGGAAGAGACCAAAAGGAGCAAGCCCCTGTGGTGAATGGGCCCACTGTCCCTCTCACTGAAGCAGGCTGACCCATGCAAAGGGGATTTTCATGTACATGCCCTCTGACCTTTCAACTCTCCTTCCCGTGGTCGTCTGTTTCCCAGGGTCCAGTAATGTAATGGGCACTAGGATTCTGATACATAACTGGCCCTTAAGATACACTTAGGTTTCCTGGTTTTATGAAGTTGCTTATTTAAAAGGAATTATTTCACAGCTTAGCCTTTCAAACAACAGTGTCACTAGACAAAGTCAGAGTTTGGCATTAGGGTACCACCAACTTCCTCACTGGACCCCTATATACCCTAAAACTTGTCACCAAATCTATCAGTAAACATTCCTGGGAAACTTGTTCCTGAGGGACTAGAGAAAGTGAACAGATGGAGCGAAGAGGAAGGCAGGCGACTTGAAGGAGTGAGCGCCTGGCAGGGTAGTTGGATGGCAAGTCATGCACACAAATGGTCACAGACAGGCATGCCGAACCCCACTGGAGCAATCTCTACTTACTTCAAGAACCTGCTGCTCAATATCGGTAGGAATTCCAAGGGAAAGGAGGAAAGAGGGGAATAGGAGGCAGAAAAGAGAAGATATTGACAGACTTTAGGAAAAACATCCTCAGGTCACTTATGACGCAGGGAAGGAAGGTATCTCTGGACTGAGCACACTGGCTGATCCCTTAATCACAGAACAGGGGCTCCTGCTGTCTGTCTCCACACTGTTTCTCAGTCTCACTAGCCAAAGGGATGAAGGTCCCTAGAGTGGATCAGGTGGGAGCCTGCCCTAGGAAGAGCCCCCGTTCAGCTGGTGTGACTCTTGCTGTGTGCGGACCCCACACTGTTCACAGGGCCACTCCCCAAGCATCGCTACTTTCTTCCTCCCCTGTTCTATCCAGCCAGGGACACAGACCCTTGCTGCCATGCCCTGGCCTGAACAGGTTACACTGCCACTCACTATGCTTCAGGTATCATACACAGCATCCTCATTATTAACTCTTCAACAGCACCTGCTGCTACTCTCTTCTATAACACAGGAGTTTCTGTTCTACGCTGTGGGGTTTTTGGTGAGTTAGCACCGAGAGTTCTTTGTATGATACCTGAAACATGGTGGTGTAGTGAGCTAGACCCAAGAAGAATGAAGGGGACAATTTTCTTCCCCAGTTTTTGTGTGGAGCTAGCAAGGCTGTTTCTTGTAGGAACTATTCAGTAAAAAGTAGGTCATTCAGTATTTCAACTCCCTCAGCTGTAATTCTCAACAGCTTTATTTTTCCAGACAACAGACTACCTACAGGAGCAAGGATCAGGTGTTCCCACTTAAGTTCTCACAGGAACGTCTCTTTAGACGTTTCAGTACTTTTTATCCAGAGCAGGGGTTTATTCCCAAGCTCAAGGACTCTTTATCCAAAGACCCAGTGCACAGTTTCAAGTGTGGCCACGCAGAAGCCTCACTCACCTCGGCCTGAAGGCTCTCCAGCCGGATGATATGCTGGTTGGTGGATGAATTTTTCTCCCGGAAGTCTTCTCTGAGGGCGTGGACCTGCATGGAGAGCTGTTTCTCAACTTCAGATGCCTGCAAGAGACGAGCTGTTTTCAGAATGGATCAGAGGGAGTGTGTGAAGGAAGCTTGCTGTGATTCTCACGTCACGTGTGTCTCTCTGCATGTGTCCCACAGAACGTTAGGGTGACTGCTGGTTTTCCCCTTCCCTGTAAATGACTGCCTAGGTCTGAGGCTACCTCACTGACCAGCGGAAACAGGTTCAGAAGCAAGTAGGCCCTCGAATGCTAGCTAACACCAGCAGCATCCTGTCTACAGACGCTCAGTGACTATCTACAGAAATAACAAAGTCTCGGTATTTTACAACATACATATACAATATAAAATGGCTGTACTACCTTCTGCCTTGGACTTTTGTTTGTTTTGAGTCAGGCCTCACTACGTAGCCCAGGCTGGGTTGAACTTGCAGCAATCCTCCTGCATCAGTCCTAAGTGTTAAGATTTGTAATCAGTCCCTTCAGGAATTCCTCTATCACCCGCTCCATCTCCTCAGCCATCACTACAGACATTATTTATCATTGTCTGTTGTTACATCATTTCTCTTCAACATGAATGCTATTTAGAGCTCCTCATCATGTATGGGATGGCTCTGAACATTAATTCTTAAGGACAGTTTTGCCATTTCCAGTTGTCTGGGTACTGCGTGGGGTTGTGGTTGGGGGTCCTCTTTCCTAGTCTATTTATTCTCTAGTGCTATAAAAGAATGTCTACCTGGTCATGCATGAACCTCTCATGAGGGCCTGATGCCAGCATGAGAAGCCAGACGTGCTACCTTGTAGAGAGGAGAGGCACAAAGCAAAGCAAGAACACCTGCTGCCATCTCCCTGAGGCGACTGGAATGAGGAAAGCTCCAGGGAAAGATCACTCTGTTCTGGAACAATTAGGAGTTATTCTCAGAGAAGGTGGAGTGACACTGTTGAGGTGTCTGGTGAGGCTCAGTGAGGCCCTCTCTGTAAAGGTGAGTCCTCAACAGCACTCGCTTGCATTTTTGTTTTGTTTTGTTTTTTGGATTTGGTTTTTTTGAGACAGGGTTTCTCTGTATAGCCCTGGCTGTCCTGGAACTCACTCTGTAGACCAGGCTGGCCTCGAACTCAGAAATCCACCTGCCTCTGCCTCCCAGAGTGCTGAGATTACAGGCATGCACCTGCTACCTTGTTTTAGGTTTCTCAATCACTGTCAAACATGTAGCTGTTGTTTTTACCTAAAAGTCCCAATAGTAACCTATACCAAGGCAGGGATTGTGGGGACTTGTCCTGTGTTATCTCCGCGAGTGCTCAGTTTTCAGAGGTGGAATACATGCAGGGAGAGAAGGAAAGGAGCTGCCACAGACCAGGGATAGCAGGACGAGTAAGTCCTGGGCTCCCCTCAGAGCAGGGCTGCAATCCTGCCTCCCACAGTTTGAAGCACCCGACCCCCACCCCTTCCACTGCTCACATGAGCAAGCCATTTTTAAATGCTAAGAGGTTTTATTTAGCACACTTGAAATTTCTTACAATGAAATGGAGGGCCCATCATTAAAACTCTTACACACTACAGTTTGACTTCTTGTGAACTCATTAAACTTGAAGGTTTGCATTAATTCAGACTTAAAAAATATTGTTTAAAGACTATACAATACTGGGCTCTTCATGTCACTTCTGTGTGTTCATCATGTGCCTTGTACACCCACAGCCAGAACCTTCCCTTGGTCCTTTCCCAAGCATTCCCCTCTCTTTTCCTGCCGTGTACACACATTTCTAAATTCAGGTCCTACGTATGAGAGAGCATGCCTTCCTTTTTTCTCTTCTTCCCCTTGAACACATTTAGATCTGTAAAGCCCTGGGTAACTCGGAAGGGTGGTTCTGTCACCTCCTAGGTACAACTCACAAAGCGGAGCCAAAGATTAGGCCACCTACCAATGCAGTGCAGCGGCCTGAGGAGTGCTCCTGGGGCAACCTTCTTCAGTGTGACTGCCCTGCAGAAGCATTCATTCTCTCCTCACCATGTGGGTTTCCAGGGAAGGGCGTAAGTTGGTGGGCTTAGTAGAAAGCACCCTAGTCTGTTGAACAATGTAGCCTCCCTATTTTAGTTAAGTTCAGACCTTTAGAGATGTCTAAAAGAATGAATAGTGGCTATTTCTGCACATATATAATCATCTCTTAAGTGTGTAGATACTCTCTATGGCTCCAAATGTTTCTGATCAAAGTCTCAGAAGCATCATGAAAGCCTTAGCTGCAGTGAGCTGTGACATCTCGGAGCCACTTTGGCTCCAAGATGACAGATGGTGACATGGAAAATGTAAAGAGTAAACAGCCAGGATCAGCATTCTTTCTTTCCATATGATATTCATAAATTAATAGAGTCATTTACTCTCCCTGTTTCTTTTCTAAATTATAAATATATTCAACTGGGCATGGTATGCATGTCTGCGATCCCAGCACTCAAGAGGCTAAAACAGGAGAATTATCTTCAGTTTGAGCTAGACTGGGTTATATGGTGACATCCTATCTCAAAAACAAACAAGACCCAAATTATAAAGATCTTCTTTTACTTATCACAAAAAGAGCAGTTCTGAAGAGACATCTGTTTCTCCATTTCTGATTCAGTACACTGGGCAGCAGAGTAAGAGACCCTTCCAAAGATCAGCTGTCTTTGTATTTATTTTATGTAGGTTTTTGTTGTTTGTTGGTTTATTTTTATTTTTTGGGTTTTTTTTTTTTTTTTTTTTTTTTTTTTTTTTTTTTTTTGAGACAGGGTTTCTCTGTGTAGCCTAGCTGTCCTGGAACTCACTCTGTAAACCAGGCTGTCCTCGAACTCAGAAATCAGCCTGCCTCTGCCTCCTGAGTCCCAGGATTAAAGGCATGTGCCTACTGTGTATTCCTGGCTGGCATGAGAGTGAACTACTCAGACAGACTCCCTCAAACTTAAGGAAACACCCTCCTCTGCCTTCCCGGACCCAAGGCATTTATCACCGCAGCCTGCCACCTACCTTTTAAAACAAACAAAAACCTGGGTACTCAGAGCATCATGTATGTTATAGAGGCCTGCCGTACACTGTGGTGCTTTGAATGAGAAGGGCCTCCACAGATTCATATATGTTAATGTTTGGTCCCCAGCGGGTGGAACTATGTAGGCTTAGATTTTTCAATACCTACTTTTTTTTTTTTAAAGATTTATTTATTATTATATGTAAGTACACTGTAGCCTTCAGACACTCCAGAAGAGGGCATCAGATCTTGTTAGGATGGTTGTGAGCCACCATGTGGTTGCTGGGATTTGAACTCAGGACCTTTGGAAGAGCAGTCAGTGCTCTTAACCCGCTGAGCCATCTCACCAGCCCTCAATACCTACTTTTAATAAGGGTTCTTAAATGCATTAACCTCCCTTGTAGCCCACCAGTAAAAGATCTCCAAAATGAAAGTTAAAAAATACTGATAAAAAAAAAAACTAAAGATACATATGTACACACACAGACACACACACACACACAGAGGAACACACAGATACACACATCATGTTCTTGAATATATTGGAAGAATATTGCTAAGATGTTACTACTCAAAGTCATGTACACAGTCAATGTCATTCCTATTAAAATACCATGGCGTGTTTCATAGACAAAAGCACCCCTAAAACTTGTATGGCATCCAAGACTTACAGAGCCAGTACACTTAGGAAGGCAGATTACAAAGACAGGATACATTTAACCTCAAGATATACCCAGAAGGCATGGTTCTGGCAGAAGAAAAGTCACATGGGCCAAAGGGAAAAGAATATAGAATCCAAGTTTTTGACAAAGACAAAAACAATATACTTTGAAGAATAGTGTATGTAGAACACAGAAACTAGATTTTTATCTCCCACACACATAAGAACAAATTTAAACAGATCAAATGTTTAAATGTAAAATCCCAAAGTTAAAACAATATAAATTCTTAGTCTGCAAAGATTTTTATCTCAAATCACAGGCAATAAAAACAAAACAAAACAAAAACAAATAGGGCAGGCATTGGTGGTACAAGCCTTTAATCCCAGCACTCAGGAGGCAGGGGCAGGTAGAGCTCCATGAGTTCAAGGCCAGCTTGGTCTACAGAATGAGTTCCAGGACAGCCAGGGCTCCATAGAGAAACCCTGTCTTGAGGGAGGAAACAAAAAAGAGAGAAAGAAAAAGCTAACCCAAGTCTCAAAAGATCAATCATGGTATTCACTCACTGATATGTGGATATTAGCCTAGAAACGTGGAATACCCAAGACATACTCCACATATTAAATGATGTTTAAGAGGAATAGAGGAGTGGCCCCTGGTTCTGGAAAGACTCAGTGCAGCAGTATAGGGGAATACCAGAACAGGGAAGTGGGAAGGGGTGATGGGGAATAGGGGGAGGGAAGAGGGCTGATGGGACTTTTGGGGAGTGGGGAGCCAGAAAAGGGGAAATCATTTGAAATGTAAATAAAAAATATATCGAATAAATAAAAAAAAAGGGGAAAAAAAAGCGAACCCAATAATCAGAGAGCAGGGTGGGGTGGGGGCGTGAGAAGGGGGAGGAGGAGGAGAAGCGGTCCAGTCACGCGGCTCACACACCAGCTTTACCTGGCCTAGCTCCGGCCCCACAGCTCCAGCACTGGCCTAACCTACAGTAGTCTAGTATCAGACTCAATCAAAGGAAGGAATACTTATATGTAAGTACACCGTAGCTGTCTTCAGACACACCAGAAGAGGGCGTCAGATCTCATTACAGATGGTTGTGAGCCACCATATGGTTGCTGGGATTTGAACTTGGGGCCTCTGGAAGAGCAGTTAGTGCTCTGAACCACTGAGCAATCTCTCCAGCCCCTACAGAATGCTTTCTAATGAAATGTTTACGACTACTTAGATGAACCCCAAACGTAGAAATAAAAATAATTATAAGCTTTGTTGAAGAATTCAAAGGATTTACAAAGATAAGAACAACTCACTGAACCTCCAGAAGGAAACAAATAGCGAGTGATGAGCAGGACAACGCAAACACAGCCAAACGCAATGATGTGGACAACAGGGTCTGAAAACTGACTTCAGTGAAGACAGAGAAATACTGAAGCAAACTGAAGCTGAAACTTAAATGAAAAACTCAACAAGCCAGCAGCACTAGAAAACCCAGTGGGGAGCCATGCAAGTAGGAAGGTTCAAGAAGACAGAGCATCAGAATGTGAGGATCAACAGAGGAATGAGATCGCACACGCAGAGAATAGGGAAACCAAATCTTCCAATTATAGACACAGACAAGGGAGAAGAATCCCAGATTAATGGCACAGGCCAGATCTTCAACAAGATCATAGAAGAAAACTTCCTCAAACTAAGGCAAGACATAGCTCCAGCCCCACAGCTCCGGCCCCTCATCTCCGGCACTCCATCATACAAGAACCCAGAAGGTCAAATAGACAAGGCTAGAAAAGAAACTCCACACAGCATATCACAGTTAAAACACTAAGCACTGCCGGGCAGTGGTGGCGCACGCCTGTAATCCCAGCACTTGGGAGGCAGAGGCAGGAGGATTTCTGAGTTCAAGGCCAGCCTGGTCTACAGAGTGAGTTCCAGGACAGCCAGGACTACACAGAGAAACCCTGTCTCGAAAGAAAAAGATAAACAAAACAAAACAAAAAAACCCACTAAGCACACAGGGCAAAGAAAAGGCATTGAAAGCTACAAGTCATACAGAGGAAACCCCATCAGAGTAATGCTGGTTTCTAGATGGAAACTTTAAAAGCCAAAAGAGCCTGGAGCTCCAAATTTCAGGAGAGCAGCAAATGAGGCTAGTACCCGGCACTACCCACCGTAGTCCAAGGGCAAAGAAAAACTGTCCAGTATCCAAACAAGTGAAAAGAATTCATATCCAGCAGACTAACACTAAACAAAATAGTGGAAGAAATATAGTCTAGACTAAAGACAGGAAGTACAGCCAAGAGACTATGGAAAGAAAAGAAAAAGGAAGCTATAATATCCGAAACATAAAAAGAACTAAAAACAAACAAACAAACAAAAACAGGGGAAAAAAAAACCACAAGATGACTGCAATCAACTCCTTTCAATAATGACCTTAAATACGAGTAGCATACCTTCTATAATCAAAAGACAGAATGGCCAAATGAATTAATCCTCTTCCCAGTGTCTACAAGACACTCAGGTTTAAAGATCAGCACCACTCCAAAGTGACAGGATGGGAAAGCACTCAGAAGCCATCAGGAGCAGGCAGGCATCTGTCCTACCCTCTGACATGACAGACCTCAAGCCAAGCTCATCGGGATAGGGAAAGAGACTTCTTTCTAATCATGGCAACAGTTTAACCAAGTATACTTCATGGTGGTCTGGATGAGATGGCTTCTATAGGTTCATGTTTTGAGTATCAGGTCTCCAGCTGGACCATTTGGGAAGGACTAGGCGGTCACTGGAGCAGGCTTTAAGGTTTCAAAAGAGTCACATCATCTGCAGTGTGCCCCTGCCTCAGTCCGAGGCTGTGGGCTCTTGGATGTTCCTGCTGCCATGCCCTTACTCTGCCACCATGGACCCTAACCTGAAATCACACGCCCGGTCAAATGCTTTCTTTTTAAAGTTACCTTGATCATGGGGTTTTATCACACCAATAAGAAAGTAACTAATACAACATTACAATCAATGTGGGTGTGCCCAAATTCATAAAGTATACTACTGGAATTAAGGACACAGATTAACAGTAATTCATAAATAGGAGATGATTTCAGTATTCCACTTTCTCCAAAAGATAGGTCATCTGAACAAAAAATAAAGGGAAATATCAGAATTAAGCAATATTATACATCACATGGACTTAACGGGTATCCACGGAGTATTTCACCCAAACACCAAAAGCGATATACTCGATCAGCATCCAAGAGCCCTTCTTTAAAATAACAATATCCAAGCCATATTATACATATTATAGTTCTATGAATTCAAATACATCCTAGTCTACATAATGAGTTCCAGGACAGCCTAGGCTATGTAGAAAGACTGTGTCAGCGGGGCGGGCGTGGCACATGCCTTTAATCCCAGCACTTGGGAGGCAGAGGTAGGCAGATTTCTGAGTTCAAGGCCAGCCTGGTCTACAGAGTGAGTTCCAGGACAGCCAGGACTACACAGAGAAACCCTGTCTCAAAACAAAACAAAAAAAAAGACTGTGTCAAAAATATAACAATAATTCCATAAAATATAAATTAGACAGGAAAAAACTCGTAAGTGCACAAAGTTGCGGAGAATAAACAATTCATTACTGAAAAAAATCAAGAAAGAAAATACTTGGGGCTGGAGAGATGGCTCAGGGGTTAAGAGCACTGTCTGCTCTTCCAGAGGTCCTGAGTTCAATTCCCAGCAGGTGGCTCACAGCCATCTGTAATGGGATCTGCTGCCCTCTTCACATTAAATAAATAAATAAATCTGAAAGAAAGAAAGAAAAGAAAAGAAAGAAAAAAAAAGAAAGAAAGAGAGGGAGGGAGGAAGGGAGGAAGGGAGGAAGGGAGGGGAAAATGAGAGTAGCAACACAACACTTGAGCCTCTGGGACACATTAAAGGCAATCCTTGGAGGAAATGTAGCTCTCAGTGCCTATGTTAAAAAACTATAAGGAGCACAAGTAAACAACTTAATGATAAGACTCAAGAATCTGGAAAAAGCAACAAAATAACCCCAAATTCAGTGGATAGCAAGAAATAACAAAAAAGAACAGAAATTAATGAACTAGAAACCAGAAACAATGCAAAGACTCAATGACTCTAAGATCCGGTCCTCTGAGAACACAAATAAGATCCACAGACTGTTGGCCCTACTAACCAAAGTAAGAACAAGATGTCCCACGCCCCCAAAATCAGAAATATTAAAACAGATACCAAGAAATTTGGATTATAAGGGGATATTTTACAAGCGTGTACTCCCAAGCTGGGTATAATAAGCAGCACACGCCTTTGAACCCATCACTAGAGAGGCAGGCAGATCTCTTTGAGTTTGAGGCCAGCCTGGTTTCCACAGAGACTTCTAGGCTAGTCAGGGATACAAAATGAGACCCTGGTTCAAAAACATAAACATATATTCCACTAAGTAGGAAAATCTAAAAAAAAAAAAAAAAACCAAAAAATAACCAAAAACCTAATTTCTAGACTTATCCAAATTACTAAAGTTAAACCAAGAGGAGAGCAGCAGTCTAAATAGACCATAAGAGTGGGGAGAAATAAAGTCATAAAAAGCCTCTGACTAAACAAGCCCAGGTCCACAGGATCCACAGCACAATTCTACCAGACTTCCAAATCCTCTGACAGTACTCAAACAAATAGAAACAGAAAGAACACTTCCAAACTCCTCCTACAATTGAATACAGTATTGAACTAATTCCAAAGTAAGGTAAAGAATTACAGACCATACATTACATACATTAAGAAATTCTCAATAAAATGCTTGTAAATCAATATGGACATAATAAAAAGGATTATCTATTATGACAAAGTTGACTTTATCCGAGAAATGCAGAAATAATTCAACATATTGACCAACAAGTCAATAAATGTAATAAAAAAACAAACAACAACAAAAGCCAAACAGGACTTTAAGACTAAAATCACATTATCAACAGAGGCTGAAAAGGCCTTTAACAAAATGCAAGTGTCTTCATGATAAAAGACCTAAATAGGCCAGGACTGGAAGGAACACAACCTGAATAACAAAGGTTATACAGGAAAACATCTGGTACCACCACCTGAAAAGGAGAAAGACTGGAAACAAACTCATTAAAACCAGAATGAAGCAGAGCTATATCCATGATCCCTACCCCCTGCCAATACAGGGTTTGAAGCATTAACTGAAGCAATAAGGCATGAGAAGGAAATTAGAGAAAGCTGAATAAGAACAGAAAAAAATCAGGTATTCCTGTTTGCAGATGATATTATACACGAGACTCCAAAATCAGAAAGTTTACAGAAATGATCAAATCTTTAGCAAAGTGGTGGGATACACTGGCAATAATCAGCTTTTCTATATACAGACAATGAAGGCTGTAAGGAATAGCTCATGCTCACACCCCCATCCACAGCATCCTAGAAGAAAGTAAAATAATCTAACCAAGGAGGTGAAGGAACTCTACAATGAAAACCTTGGGCCCCAGCACTCTGGGAGGCAGAGGCAGGCGGATTTCTGAGTTCGAGGCCAGCCTGGTCTACAGAGTGAGTTCCAGGACAGCCAGGGCTACACAGAGAAACCCTGTCTCGAAAAAACCAAATCCAAAAACAAAAAAAACAAAAAACAAAAAACAAACAAACAAACAAAAAACGAAGAAAAGAAAAAAAAAGAAAAAGAAAACCTTGTATCTCTGAAGACTGAGACACATACGAAAAAATGGAAAAAGCTCCCACACTCATGGATCAGTAGAATAGTGTGAAAGTTACCGATCTACTGAGAGCTCATTACACACTTAAACCAATCCCATCAAAACCTGTATCTCATTGTTTCCAGAAACAGAAAAAAATTCCAAAAATTCACCTGGAACCACACGAGGTCTTGGATAGTCAAAACTCTAACTATAACGATAGAAGAATTAGCATTCGAGATTTGGAGACATAATGAGCAGTATATTACTGTCACGGAAACGAGACTGTAGGCCAACAGGACAAAACAGAAGGCCCACATGTGAGTTCATGTAACTATAGTTATTCCATAGTTGACAGAGTTACAAAACATACCCTAAAGAAAAGAGCATCTTCAACACATGGTGCTAGGAAGATGATCCACATGTACAAGAATGAAATTAGATCTGTACCTATCACCTTAAACAAGAACTAACTAAATAGATCAGAGTGCAGCCTCGATGTGAAACCTGAAACCCTCAAACTACAGAACATCCAAGCAGGAGCCTCCAGCTCTGAGGCTCAGCTGTAGATGGCTGAAACACAGCTGAGAGTTCACATCTCAAGAGGGAGAGGCAGAGAACACAGAGGGAATGCTGGGAGTCTTTTGAAGCCTCAAAGCCTATCCACAACAGACACACTTCTTACCCTATCCTAATGGGTCTATCAATTAGGGAGCAAGTATCCAAACATGAGTCTATGGAGCCACTGTCATTCAAAGCACAACAGCAACATGTCCCTAAGGATGCAACAGTGGCACTCATATCTCAGCAGTAACCAATACCTATCTAACTGAACCTTTGCTCCACAGGAGGGAACTCGGTCCTGGTACTGGAAACCTAGTCAACTACCCAGGGCTAGGGAGGCCCTGGATTTTAGAGGAGAAACATCAATTTTCTTTTTTCTTTTCTTTTCTTTTTTGGATTTTTTTTTTTTTATTTAATTTTATTTTTTCCGAGACAGGGTTTCTCTGTATAGCCCTGGCTGTCCTGGAACCCACTCTGTACACCAGGCTGACCTCAAACTCAGAAATCCATCTGCCTCTGCCTCCCAGAGTGCTGGGATTACAGGCGTGCACCACCACCACCCGGCTGAAACATCAAATTTCTAAACCAGCATAATTCCTATCTGCATTCTAAGTACTTATCCTTATACCCATAGATAAGTAAGTACAGCTCTAACCCCTCATCAAAAAAACGTCTGTTCAACAGACTGTTGCAGAGAACAACTAATCAAGTCCCAGTGGGCCTATCTACAGTACAACCCTACACCTAAGACTCAGGGGACATTCCTGAAGAGTAGATGCTGGACCAGGAAATCTGCTGTGGGACTATGTCTTCTAGAAATGACAGGAAAGCTTCACTAATACTGCAACAATATGGTCACCTAAACAAGACCTAACAAGGGCAACATCAACAGATGTGCTAATGAGGTAAGGGGAAATCTCATGAGCCCCCACCCCTGGATAAAGGACTAAAGAAACTAAGGACTGCTGGGAATAGGAAAATGAGTCTTCTCCGGGGATGAGCCCTTTACTGTTTATCCAATACCAAGTAGTCAGGCCTGCAACCTTACGCACACAAGCAGACTCAGCAGGTTGAATTTGTGTGCATGTGTGCCTGTGTGCCTGTGTATGTAATGGTGACAGAAAAGGAGCCTTTGGTTTTGAGAGGTAGTGAGGCAGGGAGACATGGGAGGGGCTGGAGGAAAGGGAAAGGAGGAAACGACGTACAAAGCTTTCAATTACCACCATGAACGTGTGCAATCTTGTCTAGGTTTGACTTCCAGCATATCAAAAAATAGTATTCAATATATAATAAAATTTTGTCATCAGCAGTAATATAGAGAGAACTCAAATACTTAAGTGAAGGGAGTCAGGTGCAGAAAGACAAACACACTTTGGCTTTCGGTGGAAGCTTAAATGTTGACCTCCAAGAAGCAGAGGCAGAGAAGTGACCGCTAGAGGCTAGCAAGTACAGGGAGGGAGGGAGAGGACAGTAAAGTTACTGAGGAGAATAACTCAAGGTTCTACTGTCATAGTAAAATAATGACTATTGACAATAGATAACTAAATATTTCATCAATGTTAAATGAACAGCGGTTGAATGTTCCCGATACAAAGAAACAATTTACATGGAGACCGATAAACCAGTTACCCTGCTCTCATCACACATTTATATATATATATATATATATATATACATATATATATATATATATATAATTTTTTGAAGATTTCTTTTTGTTTTGCGTGTATGAGTGTCTGCATGTCACTATGTGGACATGTATGTGAGTAACCATGGAGGCCTGCAGAGGTGTAGGAGCCCCTGGAATGTCAGTGTCATGAGCTGTCTGGCATGGATACCAGGAACCAAATCCTGCTTCCCTAAGAGCTTTAAGTATTCTTCACTGCTGAGCCATCTCTCTGGCCCACTAGATACATATATAAATACCACAGTGTAGGGACTAGAGAGATGGCTCAGAGGTTAAGGGCACTGGCTGCTCTTCCAGAGGTCCTGAGTTCAATTCCCAGCAATCACCGAGGCACAGTGAAAAGAGTTAGACCTATCAGGCTATGACACGAACATGTGTAAGGGCTGGGCTAGTAAACTTTGGGCTTCCATTTCAGGTTCTTTCTTTTTGGGGCAGAGGGCGTAAAAAACAAATAGCCATGCTCTAGATGATTCTCAGGTCTGGTGAGAATTTCTGCTCTAGAATAAAGTCCAATACTCTAGTCTGTGAACTCATGTGAGTTCACAGAAACGGCCTGGTGAGGTTGATGTGGACTGTGGTCCTATTTAGAAGCAGCACGTGTAAAAGCCACTCTGACATTTAAGACTTGTACACCCTGGAGAGAGAGAAGGCTGGTCTTCTTTTGTTTGATTTGAGCTAACTTTCAATATAATGACCATTCTTGGACTCCCCATCACTAACGTAACCCTTCAGTATCAGAGATCAGGAACCATGGCAGTCCAAGCATTCACCGAGGAAGAAGGGACACATGCCAGTCTGCTGACACTTATGAAAGAAGACCATCATTCACTGTCAGATCCCTCTTGCTAGTTTATAAAAGAATTTAGAAAGAAGGGGCGGGAAGCTGGCTCAGTGGGTAGGAGCACATGCGGCTCTGCTGATGTTTGGTGCCTGGAACTCACATGGTGGCTTATGACCATCTGCATCGCCATTTTCAGGGGAGCTGATGCGCTTTCTGACCTCCGTCGGTACCAGATATGCATGTGGTGTATACATATACATACACACAGGCAAAACATTCATATGAATAAGAAAACCTTTTTAAAAAGGTTTGAGAGAAAAGATTTTTAAGTGTCTGAGGACTTACATAATAAATAACACAATCCTCTATGTTTATCTGATGGTCTGGCCTTTATTTAATTCCAACATAGATGGAACACTACTTATTTACTATGCTTTCCTTGCAGACAGAGATAAATTATGGCTGAGTTCTCATGGGGATATTGTCTTCCAAACAGTATTTTAAAAGAATGTGACTTTTCTTCTTTAACAGTTACTGAACTGTGTAACTTCAGGAATTCTAACTTTGCCTGATTCGGGGCTGAAGGAACACCTCTCCCGAGGTTGTGTCAGTGAGGTAAATCAACGTTACATGCTGCTGTTGCTGCTGTTGTTTTAATCTTCATCTTTATAAACCGCAGAGGACTCTAACAGGTAATGGTAACAAACGCAGGTCTTACGGAGCCTGAGGGACGAGGAGGACAGGAAGACCATCAGCTCTAAGTGGCACAGCACAGCTGCAGGGCCTCCATCCTGGCTCCTCTCTACCAGCCCTGACAGTCAGAAAACGGTGGTCCGGGCTGGGGAGATGGCTCAGCAGTTAGAGCACTGACTGCTCTTCCAGAGGTCCTGAGTTCAATTCCCAGCAACTACATGGTGGCTCACAACCATCTGTCATGGGATCTGATGCCCTCTTCTGGTGTGTCTGAAGACAGCTACAGTGTACTCATATACATAAATAAATCTTGAAAGAAAGAAAGAAAGAAAGAAAGAAAGAAAGAAAGAAAGAAAGAAAGAAAGAAAGAAAGAAAGAAAGAAAGAAAGAAAGAAAGAAAACAAACAGTAGGCCCAAAGTGTCAGAAGGATAACGGAAGGAAAGTCCTCAGAATACAACCTGGTGCCTCAGGGTTGAAAATACAGTGAACTTCCTGGATCATGAACAGTGTGAGCTGTCAGAAGAAGCCGGGATGGAAATGCTAGTGAACCTTTTCAATACAAACAGGAAGGCTGGGGAGGTAGAGAGTAGATGTGAGCTATGGAGCACAGGAGATCATCAACAAAAGACAAATAATGTCACAGACACAGAGCTGTGTCAAATACTAAAAAAAAAAAAAAAAATGGAGGAGTTAAATTTTCTCCTGTAGTCACATAACTTACAAGGCCTAAAATATGGCTAAGGAGCAAGAACCTTTTTTTTTTACTTATTTACTTATACCTGATATTTTTTAACCGACAGCATAAATTTGGAGACTCTAATTCATCTTTGCTTCCTTAACCAAAACAGATTGTGTAAGATAAATTTTCAGTATTTTAAATGAGTCAGACCACTTATGACTGTAGAAAATAGAAACAGGATTAATCTAAGTCCCAGAAATGCCCCTTTAACAAGGTCCCAGCAGTATCCCCAGGGTATTAAAGAGCTAATTCCATCTGATTCCAATGACCCGTCACTGGTACAGGGTACTGTTTGTCCTTATAGGCTCGAGCCGACTTTCTCCAGGCTTTGATGTAAACTACCCATGACTAATCCATGGATTTTCTGCTTGTGCCTCTCCCTGGACCCTCACAACGCTCTTGCATGTGGAAACTTTTAATACTTAGAACCCACAAATTCTTTCCCTGTGCCCTCTAATGAAATAGTCAATTAAAGTCCTTTCTTTTATAAGGCCATTATCATTTGATAGTAGAATTTTGGGGACAGGGGAGGAAGACAGTGTTAGGGATAGAATTTAGGGTCTCAAGCATGCTGAAACACTGAACCACACTCCCAGAAGCCCTCCCCCATTCTGCATCAGGATCTTGCTCTTATTCAAGCTTGCCTCAAAATCCTGTCGCTCAACTGTTCTCCTGCCTCAGCCTCCAGAGTAGCGGGGGCAGCATGCATTCACCATTGTGTCAAGTCTGAAATTCTTTTGGAGCTTGGTATTAAATGAACCAAAGTGTGTTGTAGGGCTGCCCATCCAGACACTGTTCACTTATCAGAAGCATGGATTATGTTGCTAGTCTCAGTTGAAGGCAACAAATTAAACCCAAGGAAATAAAGATAACATAGTTTTATGAGGTATTTTCCATGTCTGAGCACTGCTCTACTTCACATTTGTTTTTTTCTTAAATATTTATTTATTTATTATATGTGAGTACACTGTAGCTGTCTTCAGACAAGAGAAGAGGGTGTCAGATCTCTTTAGGGATGGTTGTGAGCCACCATGTGGATGCTGGGATCTGAACTCATGACCTTTGGAAGAGCAGTCAGTGCTCTTACCAGCTGAGCCATCTCTCCAGCCCTACTTCACATTTGTTATTTTATCTAAGGATACTATGGAAGAAGTAGAATTCATCTTGTTTTATAAATTAACCAAGGCTAAGGCCCAAGATAGCTACCACAGGGCGATGGCCTAGGGAACAGGCTGTCCTCATATCAGCCTCTGGTCAGATTTATGATAAGAACAAATGGTATTTCTTCCGGAATGCTTTGAGATCTCTTCGGCAACTCATCTCAGCTTTGCCTGTCCCTTGAAGTCAGGTTCCCTTACTGGGACTGCCCACTTAACACAGCTGCTTGACCATGCTCAGCATGTTTAAAATCCAAACTCCTGACTCTGGGGCCTGCACCTAGATATGCTGTTTCCCAGTTTCCTTCCTGGCATAAGATCCTTCATTCTTGGTAGTTTTTGGCTGGACTCTGGCAAACATTATTCTTGGGTCCTCTCTTCTCACACCCAAATGTTTTACCAATCCTGTTGTAAATCCTGTTGTAAATCTCCAACCTCAATCAGCCCGTGTAAAAAACACACAACACAACCACTCTATTTATAAGCTTACACCTAGATTGGGCAGATGTACCAATACACTCATCTATTCTCCAGGTTTGAGACCCCTTGCTATTTGTGGCTTCTTCATAATCCTGTGTATTTAACCTCTGACATTTATCTCAGAGGCATTTTAATGTTAAAGAATGACAAGGTGGTATTTATACTGCTGCTACCGTGCCTGGCATGTTTGGACCCTGCAAGTATTTATTGAGTAAAATAAGTATCTAGCATCCTATGTTTCCTCCCTCTTCCACTCTCACATCCTGGTCCAAACCAGCATTTTCTGAACTAGACACCTAGACTGCTGGCTAAGGACACACTACTGGTCTCCCTGGTTATTCTCCTGGGCCACAGAGCACCCTTCAATACTCAAGTCAGGCCATGTGATTGCTTCAAGACCTCTAGAAGCTTTGGCTTTAGAATAAATACAACATACTTCTTACAGTATTTTTTCTTTATGCGTGCGTCCTTGTGGGCTAGGAGGAGGCCCTGAATCCCTGGACCTGGAGTTAGAGGTGGTTGTGAGCTGTCTGATGTGGGTGCTGGAAACCGAGCTCTGGTCCTCTGGAAGAACAGCGAATACTCTTAACCTCTAAGCCATTTCTCCAGGACCTTATGGTATTTCATGACTACTTCCCTATTACATTTTTATTTACTTCTCTGTATGTACGTGTGTGTGCACACATCTGTCTGTATGTGGGGTCAGAGATCAGCTTGCACGGAGTCAGTTCTTTCCTTACACCACTCTCACCTGCTGAGCTTTCTTGCCCTCCCACCCTGTTTACCTTTCATCTTTGTATGTGCTACATTCCCTCGGCTGTGTCCTCAGCACTGCGGCCCTTCTACCACCATCCTGCTAGGAATATTCTTCCTCTGACATTCACAAGACCCATTTGTCACTCAGGACTCTCCTGAAATTCGGTCTTGCCAGAAAGGCTCCCTGCATTTGCTATCACTGTTTGATCGTGTTCCCTCTCCCGATTCATATGTTATAAAAACTGATCCCCAAATTCATGTTGATGAAATTCACAAGCTGAGTGAACTGGGGGACCTAAGATGTTCCCCAATTGGACGTCGTCCCCCAATATGGAGATCGTGACGGGGGACCTAAGACGGGACCTAGCTTTGTAGGAGAAAGAGACCTTTTCTCCAGTGTGTATTTCTGGCTTAATTTAAAAGGGGGAGGAGGGGGGAGGGGGGAGGGGGAGGAGGAGGAACGAGGAGGGGGAGGGGGGGGAAGAGGAGGAGGGAGGAGGAGAAGGAGGGGGGAGGAGGAGGAGGAGGAGGAGAAGGAGGAGGAGGAGGAGGAGGAGGAGGAGGAGGAGGAGGAGGAGGAGGAGGAGAAGAAGAAGAAGAAGAAGAAGAAGAAGAAGAAGAAGAAGAAGAAGAAGAAGAAGAAGAAGAAGAAGAAGAAGAAGAAGAAGAAGAAGAAGAAGAAGAAGAAAAAAAAACATGACTCTGTAGTTGTATGTATTTATGTCTGGACTTTCGATTCCATTCCTGGATCAACATGTCTTTTTTTACCCAGTACCCTGCAGTTTTTATTATTACAGCTCTGTAGCACACACTGAAACAGGGAGGGCTGAGACCCCCAGCAGTTCTTTTCTTGTTCAGGGTTGCTTTAGCTGTCCTGAGTTTATTTTTCCATATGAAGTTGAGCTTTGTCCTTTCAAGGTATGTGAAGTTTTGTGCTGGAATCTGGAGAATGCTTTTGGTAGGATATAGTTTACCAATTCATGAGCATGGGTGATCTTCCCATCTTCTGATATCTTCAATTTTTTCTTTAAAAAAACTTGAAGTTTTTATTATACAAGTCTTTCACTTGCTTGGTAAGTGAAATGTCAATATCTTGAAAATACCCCAAGATATTTTCTGTTTCTTGAGGCTGTTGTGAAAGGTGTTGTTTCCCTGCTCTCTTTCTCAGTCCATTTGTCATTTGTATATAGGAGTGCTACTGAAGTTTTTTAGTTTTGTTTTGTTTTGAATTAATCTTGCATCCAGCCACTTTGCTGAAAATGCTTATCAGCTGTAGGAATTCCCTGGGGAAATTCACAGGGTCACTTATGTATACTATCAAATCATCTGCAAATAATGATACTTTAACTTCATTCTTTCCAATTTGTATCCCTTTGATATCCTTCAGTTGTCTATTGCTCTAGCTGCAACTTCATGTATCATATTGGATATGGAGAGATTGAATCTTGTTCCTGATTTTAGTGGAATTGTTTTGAGTTTTTCTCCATTTAAATTGATGTTGGCTATAGGCTTGCCGTAGATGGCCTTTGTAATGTTTAGGCATGGGCTGTATCCCTGATCTATGACTTTTATCATGAAGGAGTGTTGGATTTTGTCAAAGGCTTTTTTAGCATCTAATGAGATGATTATGTGTTTTTTTTTTCTTTCAGTTTGTTTGCATGTAGACTACATTGGTGGATTTTAGTATACGGGACCATTCCTGCATCTCTAGGATGAAGCCTACTTGATCATGGGGGATGACATTTTTGATGTGTTCTTGGATTCAGTTTACAAGTATTTTATTGAGTACTTTTGTTATCTACGTTCATAAGGGAAATCAGTCTGCAATTCTTTGTTCATGTGGTTTGGGTATCAAGGTAACTGTGGGCTCATAAAATGAACTGGGCAGTGCGCCTTCCATGATTGTTTTGTGGAATAAGTTTAGGAGCACTGGCATTAACTCTTTCCACAAACAGTGCTGGTCAGACTGGATGTCTGCATGTAAAACAACACAAACAGATCCATATTTATCAGCTGCATAAAACTCAGTCCATGTGGATCATAGACCTCAACATAAAACCAGATACACTGAACCTGACAGAAGAAAAAGTGGCCAATAACCTTAAATGTGCTGGCACAGGCAATGACTTTCTGAACAGAATACCAAGAGTGCAGGCACTAAGATAAACAATTAATAAATGGGACCTCATGAAACCGAAAAGCTTGTATAAGTCAACAGGACAGGACAGCAGCCTACAGAATGGGATTACTTTTCATTAGACGTGGGATATACAAGACTAAGAACACAAAGTAGATATCAAAACCCCCAAATAATCCAATTTAAAACGGGGTACAGATCTAAACATAATTCTCAATAGTGGAATCTCAAATGACTGACAGATACTTAAAGAAATAGTCAACATGCTTAGCTATCAGGGAAATGCAAACCAAAACTACTATGAGATTCCATATTATACCTGTCAGAATGGATATGATCAACAACACAAGTGGTAGCTCATGCTGGCAAGGATGTGGAGCACTTCCCACTCCATTGTGGTGGGAATACACAGTTGTATAGTTACTACGAAAATCAATATGGTGATTCCTCATAAAATTGGGAATCTACCTACCTCAAGACCCAGCTCTTGGCATATACCTGAGATGTTCCATCCTACCACAAGGCTACTTGTTTAACTCTGTTCATTGCAGCTTCATTTATAATAGTCAGAAAATGGAAACAACCTAGATGTCCCTCAAGCCAAGGATAAAGAAACTGTGGTGTATTTACACAATGGAGAATTACTCAGCTGTTTTAGAAAAATTGGCAAGCAAATGGATGCAATTAGGAAAGAATCATCCTGAGCGAAGTAACCCAGACTCAGAAAGACAAATATGGTATACATATTCACTTACAAATAGATATTAGCTATTAATTAAATTATAATCAAGCAACAACCCATAGGGGTGGCTCTAGGGGTGGATGTAAAAGTATTTTTATCTGCCTGGAATAATTGTCTCCTTGGAGGCTTACTGCCTCCGTCTGCTAACCTAGACCTAGTCCTGGAAGCTTCTGGCTTCTGTATAATCTATTTAGGCCTAGGATGTTTTCAACCTCTTGAAACTGATGATGAATAAGCAAGTTGAATAAGAACAAGAGCCCTTTCTTGTTCTTTCTGAACTCTGGCTGGCTGGTCCACTCAGCTGTTCTGGTCCAAACTCCTCTCCAAGCTGACTGCTTCAATCTGGTTTCTCTCTCGGCTTCTTCGGAATTGCTCTGCTTGGCCTCAAACCAACTTTGGCAGTATTTTCTAATCTCTGGTTCCTTCTCAGTCTCTGGCTTGTTCTTTGTGTCTAGCTTGCACTCTCCTCAACGTCTTTGTAAAAACTGTCCCAGTAAAACACTCCCTCACCCCTGCTTTTTCTTTTCACCCTTGTTCTCCTGCACTGCTCTCTCTTATGTAGGCTCTCTTCCTTCTTTGTCCTGACAGCTGGGCAGATCCTGTTCTGTCAGATCTTTCTCTGATTCATCACTTTGTCTGCCACTCAATTAGACATTACTTTTAAACACAGGTGCTTCCTTCTACAAACTAACACTACCTTCACTGTTTGGGATTAAAGGTGTGTGCTAAGGGTTGAGCTACAACACAACTAGAAAAAAGGTTCTTTCAGTAAATTAACACAATCTTGGGTTCACAGTGTGATCAGATAATGTACTGCATCAGGGGACACATGGATCCCCCTGGAAAAAGGAAACAGGTATTGCGGGTGGACTGGGGGCAAGTAGGGATGGGAGCAGGAGGAAGAGGAAGGGAGAGAGTGCAGGGAGAGATGGCTGGAACTGGGGGGCACCCAGTGGTGATATGGAAACCTAGCTCAGAGGGAACTTCCTAAACTGTATGAAGAGGAAGGATTCTAGTCAGGACTTCCAGCAATGGAGGACATGAAGTCTGAACCGCCCATTCCTGTTCAGAAGAACATGGCTCACTGAATATACTAAGCAGGGTGCACATATGGGCTCACAGAGCCTGAAGTGGCAGCACAGGCCCTGCTGGGGTCTACACCACATCCTCTACATATATGCTGTGGCTGTTAGGTTGGTGATTTTGTGGGACTCCTAATGGAGGGCACAGATGTGTCTCTGACTCTTTTGTCTGCTCCTGGGACTCTTCCTCTTGTTGAGTCGCCTTGTCCAGCGTCAATGTAAGTGAGGGCTTTTGCCTTGTCTTACTGTAT
This sequence comes from Apodemus sylvaticus, assembly GCF_947179515.1. Lineage (NCBI taxonomy): Eukaryota > Metazoa > Chordata > Mammalia > Rodentia > Muridae > Apodemus > Apodemus sylvaticus. The sequence continues at coordinate 53,432,397 of NC_067493.1, read as the reverse complement.
TTCATTTTGTTGGTTAGGGGTTTGTCTCTTGGAGGCCTGCTCTTTTCTGCAGGGAGATGAAGGGGAATGGATACAGGGGAGAGGGGAAACAGGGGCTAAGAAGAGTGAAGGGAGGGAAATAAGCTGGGATGTACTGTGTGAGAGAAGAGTATTTTCAGAAGGTGGGGGAGGGAGGGAGACCTCGCCCTGACCTGGCACACCTGCCCTGGGATACATACCCTCTGCAGTCCCAAGGCTGCCAGGAGCTTTGTCAGAAGCTGAGCAGATGCTGACATTATGCTTTTGGACTTCCCAGCCTCCAGGACTGCACGGTAAATAAACTTCTGTCCTTTATTAACTGGTCTAAGGTATTTTGCAACAAAATATACTGAATTCATGCAACTGTCCTGTGTTTAATTTTTCTCTGTACCACTTACTATAGCTGACGGGTAATCCTTCATTGACTGAACTGATCTCTCTCTGCCCTTGACTAAGAGCCAGAAGGTCAGGGCCTCTACCTTCCTCTGCCACAATCCTAGGCCTCACAACTGGTACATGCCCAGACAAGACATGCT